>NW_024063440.1:1275000-1820295 GCF_006381635.1 Hibiscus syriacus
TCACCTTATGCTTTCTTTGGTTTCTTTGCTCTTTGTGCTTTCTTCACCGGTGGTCGTGGGGGGAAGACAAGTCGGAACGCCCATGCTGCCAGTATAGCTCCGATGAATGGACAGATCCAAAAAACGTAAAGTTGATCCCATGTGTTGTGCCAGTTGTTTACATATGCCCAACCAAAGGCCTGCAACATGATTCACCAGTACTCAGCTTTAAACAGTGTCCTCGCCGGCAAAAAAAAAAGTTATTTCTCAATGAGAAGCAGGAAATGACCGGATATTCGGACACAACTCGAAGAACTGTCCAAATACATGAGAACTATTTGCTTATACATAACTTTACAGGCACATGCAATTGTATAGAAGATATCGGCATGCATTAATTGTTATGCTTGAAAAGGCATATTGACAATCGCATTTGCTTATAATATTACGAGGACTTCAAATCACTATACTTGAGAAAATAGCAGAAACTTTAGTCTAAATACGAAACACGGCCAGAAATCATCTCTGATCGATCATTAATTACGAAGGAAATTGCATATGGGGCATGAAAAACTAACCGAGACTAGCTTTCCATAGGCCTGTAAATGAACTGAACGTTTAGTGAAACGTGCGGCGGGAAGTTCGTTTATGTGCGTTTATTTATTAAATGAACGAACATGAACAAGATTTTGTGTTCGTTTAATTAAATGAACGAACATGAACATAGGTCTCGTTCGTTCATTTACGTTCGTGAACGTTCAGTTATGTTCGTTTATGTTTGTTCGGTTATATTCGTTTATGTTCATTCATTTATGTTTAAGCCAATCTTCTTAAATCAATTTTGGTGACTAATTTGTAAGTATCTTAAAAATATTAATTAATCTGATATTCTGATGACCAACTCCATAATTAACCCAATTTTATTTGGAAAATCCAACAATATTAACATGGTTTAGTTCTTTTTGAACGATCCATAAACTGCATAACCAGCACCGTCAACATCCATTGCATCGGAACCCTATTTGACTGCGCCACCAGCTGGTTATCCGATGAGCAAAGAAGAGTCCCAGAAACCGGTTGCTTTCGAAACCAAGTCCAAAGGTGATGGATTCCGGAAGAGATGTTAAGTATTAAGCACCGTTTCTTCTACTCAAATAATCTTCTTTTCTTTCATATATAATGGAGTATTCGAATTTACAAGTAAATAGTGATCATCCAACAACTCAAGTCAGCTTACTTTGAACTCAAGAATCCAATAATCGAGTTCAATCCTTTTCGAGTTCAATCCTTTTCGAGTTCGAGTCGAGCTTGATAATTTTAAGCTCGCGAGTTTTCGAGTCGAGTCAAGCTGACTTTGAAAGTTTTCGAGTTCGAGTCGAGCTCAGCAATACTCGAGCTCGACTCGGCTCGTTTACACCCCTAGGTAGGGTCTCCAATGTTTATGTTCGTTTATGTTCGTGTTCATTTATGTTCGTGTTCGTTTATGTTTGTGTTCGTTTATGTTCGTTTATTTATTAAATGAACGAACATGAACAAGTTATATTCCTTAATAAACGAACATGAACAAAAAACATTTTGTTCGTTTATGTTCGTATTCCTTTATGTTCGTTTATTTATTAAATGAACGAACATGAACATACCTCCGTTCGTGTGCGTTCGGTTCGTTTACAGGCCTAGGCCTTTCCAAGAATAAATCACGCAAACCAAGTTCAGAAGAGGAAACCTCATAAGTAGATCTATGAAAAGAAAGACAATAACAACATAAGACATGGCTACTGCCATGACTACCCGAATATATGCAAAGAATCACTAATTCATCTAGGGCGAGCCTAAGTACATGGAAACAGAGTGAATTGATCACGGTTTTCTATCATAAGGCCAAGTTTTATAGACGATCATCCTCGACTAACCAGTCAAACAAGCACTGTGCAAGAGCACCCTAAACCCGATTGCTATCCTAATATCGGAAGTGCATTATAAAAAATTCAGTGCAGCACTATCAGCACACCAGATAAATAGTAGTCTTCACCACACTCGCCAAGAAGAAAGCTACAGCAATGATTGTGATTTGGAGACGGTTCTGTTTCGGGGCAACTGTTAAATGGGGAAGCTAAGATAGGTATGATGAACTGCATGCAACTGTTGACTAAAGAGCAGACTTTTTCTGAATACCGACGATACTTAATTCGAGCATCACACATGACAATCCAAGTCAAACAAATATTACAAAGCATCACAAGAGAGACACAGGGCAGACTACAATCATATTCCAAGGAATCCAAACCAGTGAAGTAGTAACAAGAAAGCCAGACATATCCATAGCGGGAAGTCAAAAAGACTGCATATACTTAAGGTGCTTCGAAAAGGAATAAGCCAGATTGGCAATTTTCTAGTAATAGAGGAAACAAGGACTCAAAAGTATCAAAAACTCGTATTACAACCACCCTGTATCGGTTAGAAACAATAAAAGGCAGGACATCTTATGGAGAAGGAATAGCAACTTACATTTGCAGGATTCATGGAAGGTCCGGTGTAATCAGTACCGGGCATGATTATCGCTACGGTTGAAATGGCGAGCAACCATGTCTTGAATATTGCACTCTGTGGACCTTTAAGAATGATAAAAAGAACAGCAAAGGTAATTACAAAAGTCAAAACACCCTCGGCAATGGCTCCGGTGTGTGTATCAACTTTCAGAGATGGTCCCGCTATCATGTGCTTGTACTGTTCCGGAATCACCTCCATGATCGCCACGGCACCGCCCACGGCACCAACAGCCTGCCAATGAGAGGTTCCATTTTCAATAATGCATCTTGAAATATCAACTAATCATTTAATATTATAATTCGAGGGTGCAAGATTAAGTGTTACAGATGGAAAACTTTAAGAAAGGAAAAAAAGCATGGGAACATCTCAGATTTACAGCTTAGAAGAGCAATAAGTTCAAATTCAAACGGAAAATGAAAAAAGAAAACCATGTGATAAAAAAGCACACATATCAAAAAGGACTGACAACAAAGTAAACATTGAAGAATATTTAAAGAAAAGAAGTAACTAAAGCTTAAAAAAGTAGAAGTCTGAAAATTTCTAAAATACAACTTATTAATATAAGATTAAAAATGATAAAAATTGATTGCAACTAAAAATGTTATAAATTTATATAAATTTTCTGTTATAACCCCTAAGTCTCTTGCGATATAACTTTTCGATTGTAACTAAAAATGTCCTTAAATTAGACCGTCGAAGAGTAGAACTACCCATAAAAGTAAGCTACTTTAATTCCTTGAACTAGCAATGCACATTGTTAATCTGTTGTAGCATTTAAGGAAAATTTTACAGACTTTTACAATTAAGATTCCATCACTTGAACAAGTAAAGTACAGTTGTGTCAGGCAAGGCAAACTTTTTTCTTTTCTTTTCAAAAGCAGATGCAGAATAATTGAATAAAGCATTTCAGGGGAATTTAATTTGATAGAATTAAAATACTATCAGTGAAACCACAAAAAATGATGTGATTTGATCTAATTGATAATTGAAAAGAAGAATCTAGATCAAATCAATTAGAGTTCCATAAAAACAAAACCAAAAACCCACACGGAAAAACACGAAAAGATGACATTTTTAGTTACCTCTAATCAAATCTAATAGAATTCCATAAAAAATCCCGCACAGAAAACCCAGAAAAAGATAACAAGTTTATAGTTTACCTGAGCTGGGAACCGAAGGGCCATGGAGATGAGGCTATCATCACCGACTCCGGCAGCATAGAATGCGGCATTTCCAGTGGGATTAAAGCTAGCTCCGCCAAGAAATTCACCAATAATAGTGAAGATGAAAACAAAAACGAAAATAATGACAGTGATGATAACAATAGGAGCCCAAGAAACGGTTTCGACGCCGAGGGCGGTGGCAATCCAAGAAGTAAGCAAACCAAACATCGATGAACAGAAAATCCACATGAAAGTAATCAACATGTCTGCAATTGCAAGCTTTATTGGACCCATTGTTTAAAATTGGGTTTGTTTTTGTACTAACAAAGCAAATTGAAGAACGGATTTCAGGAAAAAAAATGGAATTTGCTTTGATGAAAAGTGTGGAAGAAGAAGTAGAGCTGAGATGGGTATTGGTATTAGTATTGTATTTTATTTATTTATTCTTTGCCAAATCACATGTACATGAGATGTTTCCAAATCATACGTAGTCTTTAATTAATTGTGTATATATATATTAATTATTTTCTTTAAATAAAGGATAAATTATTCGAATAGTCATACCAATTTAAACATTAATGAGAAATGATTTATAACGTTATCAATCTATTCGATTTTATTTTCTAATATTATCAATTCGTTCGATTTAGTCTTTCATCCGTTAACTCTCATTCAATTTTTGTCTCTCAACCATGTTAGAGACTTAAACAAAAGAGGATTAACCGAAATTAATAGCAGATGGAATTAAACCGAACGGACCGATAATGTGAGGATCATTTATCCTTAATTTTTAAATTAGTGACCAAATTCAGTCAGACCCTAAACAAATAGAACTATCCGCATAGTTTACCCATAAAGAAAAGGGATCAGTTTTAGGATTTGTCTTTTTCCTAATTAAATAATCTTTTTGCTAGATCCCTGCAATCGCTTTATTGGAAAGCTTAAAAAAGCCAGCTTATTCCCGTACCAAAAATAAAACGCTTACCAATTAATATAACTCTGATTAAGGGTGTTTAATGAAGGATGAGTAGTTCCTGAATATCTCGAAGTTAATTTGATCAAAATTTAATTAAAATTTGATTTGGGTTGATATGATTCGAATTCGAGCTCAATTAGGGATTTTAATGAATTAAATCGAGCAAAGTCTAACTCGACTTGATAATTTTTTAATAAATTTTTAGTAATTATTTTAAAAAATTATTTCAATTAAAAAATAAATAATTTACTAACAAATAATAATAAAATTAATAATCTATTAATTTCTAATAAACTATAAAATATTAAATTATTAATTAATAATTATTATTTTATTACACCCAAAATCAAACCATAATTATTATTTTAATGTATTTGTGGATAGTTATTTTAAGTTTAGATTTTAAAATTGCTTCATACATTAATAATTTTTGATTAAATTTATTAATTTATGTTTATATTAAGTTCTATATAGTATTAGTGACTTTTACCTATTGTTTAAAAAATAAGGTAAAAATTTCAGTGAGTGTAACGAGCAACGAGGCATATAATGATCTTAACGACCAAGAAGTTTAGTTGAACAACACATTTTTTTAACGAGTACGAGTTGAACACTGCCCAACTCACGATCGACTCTCTAGATAAACACTCTTAACTCTGATAGATCATATGAGTACGCTAAACATCATGAAAAGTAAATATATTTAATAAATGAATGAACTTATGGTCTTTGTCCCAACTCTAAGATGAATCTTACTAACAAACATAGTGAATACTATTTTACTATTTTCATTTAGGCGTTAGGTATGTCGCACATTATTACTCTTTGCTTTATATCTTTGTTGCGGATTAAGTTTCAAAAACAAATCATTGATGAAACAGAAAGCTGATTCAATGTTTTGGCAAACCGATCTCATCCTATTTTGTGGAACTGATTGAGCATCCATGTGAATTTATAGAGATATACGCTGTACAGTTCAGTTTCTAACAAAAAAAATGTTTGCAACTGAACTGTGTTGAATTACTTGCGAAACAATCTATCGTAGCTTCCGAATCGGCAGTGCATTTCCGAAGAGTTTCTCGACTTCACTCGCTTCCATTTTCAGCTCGTTCAACAGCTCCATCTCTTCTTTACTTAGCCCTTTCAAGAAGTTTTCTTCATCTTGTTGCAGCTGTTTAAAACCTTCAAACAACCTCTGAAACAATGTCTGTTCGGTCTTCCCTACCTTCTCAACCTCCTTCTCCACCTCCCCTTCTATCTCTTCGACTTCTCTAATCAGTGTCCGCTCTCCTTCCTCTACTTTCTTTTCGAGTCTTTCTACCAGGGGAGGCTCCGGACCACAAGTATTATCGGTTTTGATAAAGTTGTTGAAGTTTCTGCCAACTTTTTGAGCTGCCCTTTCGAGTTCAGGTACAATGGTTTCTGGCAATACGGCACTTCTTGTGTAGACAACAGCACCGCCATATCCATCCCATGCATCGTTTCTACCCCGGTAATATACGAATACATAATCATCCGGTTTGTTTTCTATTTTGGACGATAGAATATACCTGCATAACATATTAACCAATGAGTGAAGGCACAACCATCGTCAGCGGTTTTGAAACTCAAACACTTTGTCTTCTGATAGCACCAGATTATAAATTTTAAGCACATACATGTGAATTGCTACCCTCAAGCACGATAGGATAATTAAGATTCAGGATATACTTAACCGGTGGATGCTAACGTAAAAGATATATACGGGAACGGATGTTACCAGTCATCTTGATAGTGAAGGTACTCATTGTCATGATTGTAAAGAATCCGGATAGTTCGGATCTTGCACGAATCTTTGTGTAGCTGATCGAGTGAAAAAACCACCATCTGGTGTCCGTATTCTCCAAGACAAATTCCCTACAAGTTTTCCACCTTCTGTATGGAATTCATGTAGTTGGCAGTCAAAAGTGTCAAAAGTAGGATTTAAACCACTACTGATGAACCATTTCCCAGTAAAATCTGCAATGTTGAAGTTTTCAACTAGAACAACAGGATCGGGGGCAGGGAATTCGCCTAGATCGGATTTCTGAGGAACGCACTTCTTGCGTGAGACAGCACACTCATTAAATTCGTCTACAACGCTGTTCGCAAAGAGGTCTCCACATTTAATCTGCAGAAGTGCTGATATAAACAAGTCTATAAAAAGCATAATACGCATCCCTTAGCCATAAACTGCCCCATCATTAGACGTAAATCATTTGCAAGAAGCATACAAAACTAACCTGGCACTCGGTTTCATCCGGCCTATTGTTGCAGGTCTGGAGGCAAGCAACATTTGCAGCACATGACGGGTTGGCAATGCACTTTGCAAGTTCTACCCTGACAAGAATAATATTGTGCATCGAGTTAGATGACCGTCAAACCTTTATAACCTTTATATTTATAGAGTATAGACTTAGAATGCATCGAGTTAGATGACGGTTTTCACTTAATTTGATTGAATACCTGCACTCCTTCAACAAGCAAGTGCATGTTTTTAGAGAATCGACAGCAGCAGCTGATGGAATCACCAAATACGCGCATGCAAGCAATCCAACCATTTTCACAATCTGTGTCTGGCTCCATTGTACTAAGAAATTCGATATGGTAGGCATTGAAAATGAAAATACCTCTTCTGCCTTAAAGAAGAAGATATTTAATACAAAAATATGAACATTAACATACAAAATTGTCAATTAGTAAGAAATTCAGCATCTAGAGGCCAATACTACCTTAGGTGTTCTTCCATTGCTGCTACTTGATGATAAGTTCATCTCTTTTCTTCTTGAAAGCTGATTCGAACATCTTGATTTTGATGCAGAATAGTTCATATTCGGCTTAATTAACTGAGAGTACCTTGAGTTTCTGCGACTAGATTGAATTTTCAGTAGCGCTACGCCATGAACTATTAGCCTCCGGCAAAACCTTTCATTACGAGTAAATCCCGATGTTCTACATGGAAATTTAACACTTTTACCGTGGAAAACGCATACGAGGCGAGTAGCTTCTGCCATATTCAGGACCTCAATTTAACATACAATCTGATCACACAAAACAAATCAATAAGCTACATTTCTGATAAAAAAAAAATTCAATTATTACAGGAGAAATTCAAAGGAATAGACTCAGATTCTTTGAGTACAAATGTTAGAATCCAACAAAAACCTGAGGATTGAACTTCAAATTCCAGCAACACGTTGTTTTGAGCAAGTATAAAAAGCAATCATCTAAAAGCATTTGTTCACAACAATGAACAAGCACATTAAACTATCTCATTTACCTCCACTACTGAAAAGGAATGAACAAAAGAAGCAAAACATTAAAAAGAAAAGCATCCAATTACTTGGTTTACCATTCTTGAAACAAAATATCAACCAAGAAATAAAACCCATTTTCCTACCAAACATGTAACGAATCATATCCTTTTCCACCAAGAGAGACAGAATGAAACTAAGCAAGAAATATCCAAGTTTCCGAGTTCAGAGAACATAATATATTGCATCTTTCAATCCAAAAAACTACATCATTCACTTAGAAGGATTCTTTTACTGTTGATTAGAAGCTAAAGACAACAGAAGGAGAAACAAATCAAAGAAAAGTTCATTTCTTTTACATAGAAAGGGAGAAAAGAACTGACCTGAACTAAATGGAGAGAAGGTTAAAAATGGTGGGTTCTTCTGCTTGTTTAAATGTTAGGCATGGTTTATGAAGTAGAGGGTTGCAGGCAGGCAGACAAAGGCAATGGATGCGAAGAGTGGGGAGAAGGGCAGCAAGAAGGCAACACAACGATCGACAATTAGCAAGTTCGTGGACAAGTGAAATTAAAAAGTTTTTAATTTCCTCTCTAAACTTAATACATTGGGTTTTGGTCACTGAACTTTACTCTCTCCTATTTTGGTCATTTCGTCATTAAATAGTTAACGGCGTTAAAAATAATGTCATTTAAAAAAACAAAATTTTCACCAAGATGACGTCGTTTTGCATCCTTATTGCAACCCATTTTAACATCGCTAACTATTTAACGATCGAGTAACAAAAAAAAAATCCAATGCATTAAGCTTGGTGGGGAAATTGAAAAGATTTAAAGTGCAATGAGTGAAATAGGAGAGAGTAAATTTTAGCTACCAAATTTGTAATTTAACCTAATTAAAAAAAATAAGGGAACAAATTATGCATTTTTATTAAGGGCAAAGTACACAAACGATCCTCTAACTATAGGATATTACTTTGTTGAGTCTATTAACTATTAAAAATTATAAAGTAGTTCATCGATTATAGGAGTTATTTTGTTAAGTGCATTGACTATTAAAAGTTACAAAATGATCACCTAACTATTCATTATGTTCCAAACTCGTCTTTTTTCGTTAAAAATTTAACGACAGTATGAGTTGGATGTTAACATGTTGACTGAGATATGATTGATATCATAATCTCAAACGACTATCATATCTCAGTCAACATATTAACAACCAACTCAGACGACCGTTAATTTCTTAACAGAAAACAACGAGTTTGGAACATAATGAATAGTCGAGTGACCATTTTATAACTTTTAATAGTCGATGGGCTCAACAAAGTAACCCCCATAATTAGGGGATCATTTTATAACTTCTAATAGTCGGGGACTCAACAAAGCGATATTCTATAATCGGGGGACCACCCGTCAACGTACGTGACAAACCAAAGACTTCAAATGATAATGGAGAAAACATTAGACATCTACTTTAATAAAAAAAATTAAATACTTAAAATTAACAAAAGGTACAATTTAGACATTTATTTTAATTAAACCTTTATTTAATACCAAACTCTTTCTTTATAGGTCTCTTGAACGCCCTATTTGATACATACACCACAAGGCTCACATCAAAGGAAGATTGACTAACGCTTTCAATTGATCCACATGAACAAGCTTTGGAAAAGAATAATAGCATAGAAGTAGACTTGCGATTGCTTTTTGAATGGGATCCTGATCTTATTCAGTTGACATGTATTCTGTAGATATGACTGTTCTATCTCTTATCTTTCCAACGGTTCTTGAATTTTATCAATATGATATCGAGAGCACAATATATGCCTATTTTAGTGAAGACAACGCATGTAGAAATCCCTATACGAAATTAATACGTAATTTTGTAATTAATTACGAATTTTCAATATGTTCATATTAGGGATAGTTTAAGTAAAGGTAATTTTCTGTAATGACAAAACCCTAGCAGTCGCATCTTATTCACCAAGCTGCCACCTTCTAGAAGATCAATTTGGACCATTCATCACATTCAACGGTTGAGGAAAAAGTCATGCATTCAAACTCCTAGTTTTTGTAATACTCCAAATTTTGATCAGTGACTAAAATATAAGTTTTAAAAGTTTAGTGGCTAAAATATAAACTTTGAAAAGTGTAGGGACCGAAATTCTAACTTTTAAAAGTTATATTATTTTAGCCTCTAAATGAATAGTTTGAACTAAAATAAAGAGTTTAGTGGGAATCAGATTTTTTGTACGGGATTTGTGTTAAAAGCTATAAAGCGGTAAAGTTCGGTATTGAAATCAGATAATCGGATTACACCGAAATTTTACGAAAATTTGAAGGATGTTAGAAAATGGTTGAAATATTATTTTCATATTTCATATCAGAGAAAATTGGCTTAGAACAATGCAATTTTTCAGATTTGACCGAACAGTGGAATTTTAGTGACTAAAATGTAATTTTTGAAAATTGCATGACCAAATACGAAAGTCAAAGACAAGTTGATTCATCTTTGACCAAGAAATATTTTAATGGAAGATAATACAATAGAATTTGATAAGTTTCAAGATTTATTAAGGGTATTTTTGAGATTTTTATTAATTGAATATTAAATTCAATTAATTAGAAATTACCAAGTGTCTTATCTAATCAGCACATTGTCAGCTTGTTCCTTCATTTGGCTTAAAGTTCAAGTCCTAACAAGGTAAGATTTTTATTTTTTATTTTTGAAGCAATATACTTGATTTTTGGATTTAGCTATTAGATAGAAAAATTAATCTACTTGAAATTCTCTATCATTTGGTACCAATATTTCATGGTGAAGAGGATTATGTTATGAGATTTTATGATTTGGGGTTATGAAAAGTTAATTGATTTTAAAGAATTGGTTGTAAGAATTGATGAAGAACTGAAGGATGCAAATTAATGAAAACAATTTAGATTTTAAATCTGGCAGTGAGTTTGAAAATTCACCATAATTTATATAACATTATTTGGAGGTGATTTTTATATATTTGTGTTCGTATATCAATCTAGTTTTGTTTAAAACAAACGGAGATCAATTTCAATGTATATACAAAAAGATATGAATTTTTAACCGATGAAATGTCAGAAAAACGGGGCAGCAGATTCTACACAAAACAAATTATGTCGGCCAACTTTGAAAATTCACCATAAATTGTATGGAATGGACTAGAAAGATTTATTTATATGGATATATTTTTATTCGAGTCTAGTTTTCAACAGAAGAAACAAAATTAAATTCCAGCGTGTATATCAATACAGAATACTGATTCTTTAAAGGTAGTGCGAGTTGTCTGAATATGAAAATTTTAGAATTTAAGTGGAAATAGATTAGAAGCTTAAGATCAATGTTTAAATGTTTGAGTATATTTTTGGATGCTTGAATTTAATTTAAATGGAAAGAGACCATTTTTAATAAATTGGAAATGTTGAGAAGAATTATAAAAGAATTCATTTTAATGGTTAGATGGTGGAATTCGAAAGGTTCCAAAACTTTGGGGACTTGTTTGCAAGTTCTTAAATGAAGAAGTATTATTTGAGTAAATTATTGAATGCTCGAAAATTTATTAGTATTATGAAATTTGAATTAAATATTGAGTTGAGGTTGAATTACAAATATATTGAGTTTGGTGGTTGAAAATCGAAAGTTAGGAAAGTTTGAGTTGAAATTATAAATGTTTGAAATGTTAAGGTATTGATTTGAACATTTTATTAAAGTGCTGGAATTTTTATATTTAATGTGCTATGATTTTAATGGTGAATGCCCATTATGAATTAAATGGAAAGGTTGAGGTGAATTCTAAAAAGAATTCACAACTTATAGTTTATATTAGTACGATTCTAATATGTAGTTCGAACACTTTGTGTTATTATTTGGTATTTCCAGGCCACGACAAATCTAGCAATCGGGGTGATTCGAAAGGAAAAGAAAAAGCACGTGATTAGAAATATCACTTAAAGGAATCTATAGTGAGGCAAATGTGAGTGTAGTTATTTATTTAATTATTTTGATTGAGGACGACTTGCGATAAGTCAACCTCGTTCCAATTTACAGTATGATTTTAAAGTTTATAAAGAATATTTTTATAATATTCTATATCAGTTTTATGAATGATTTAGGGTATGAACTACCCAAACATGATATTTTTATGATGGATTTATTATGATACATCAGCCCATTGTGTGTTATAGTGAGAACTATTGGTACACTTGACATGCCATTAGTTGAGTATTTATCCATTATCAGCTTTGATACATTCGTGTATCAATGTTATCATATCAGCTTTGGTACATTCGTGTATCAATGTTATCATATCAGCTTTGGTATATTCGTGTACCAATGTCCAGTACCGTTGGTGCATTCAGGTTTATGATGGCACTGAAGTGCATCATATCTCAGTATCAGTTACGATTTGCACAGTGTTGTGCATAGTGCACACCTTACTCACGTATCTTATGTTTCATAATGCATTGGGATATGAAAATGAATATGCAAGTTGTGAATGATTTTCAGTTGACAAAAAGCATGATGCTTATTTTATCAGATATGATTTATCAGAATTTCATAGTTCATGATTTAAAAAGAAATTTCAGGTCTCAGTGAAGAAATCAACTTGGATAAGTTGGTTTGTTAGTTTAATATTTTGATTCGAATTATTTTATTTATGTCTATTATATTTCAGATTTTTCTCACCTTAGATTATACTGCCCTCACTAAGTTATACTTAGCGCGTGATGATTTTCATGCATAGGGTCTGATTGAGATACAAACGTTTTATGAGGAGACTATCAAGCATCATGTGTAGATCATCTATAATACGAGTATCAGTAAGACATCATTGAAGTTTCTTTTGACTAGTAGTGGCATATATAATTATGTCAATAATTTCTATTTATCGTATTTATTTTAAATAGTCTGTATTAGTAAATTAGGACTATTTTAGTTTATTTTACTTAGTTTAGTTTTATCAGTATTTATGCATGAAAATATATATTGCGTTATTATGTTTTTAAAAGATTTAACGAAAAGACATGGTTTAGTAATATTACTGATTAATAAATGAATTTATTTTCATGTGACAAAGGAATAAATTATAGTTGAGATATATTTTAAAATAAATTTTTAAAGTTAGAATAAGAGTGTTTTTAAAGAAACAATTTTTTTAGTGAATTTTCAGTTCAGTAAATGTTTTTAAGTTGATGTGACATCTTTGAATCGTATATCGAGACATATACGGTTAAGGGTGTTACATTATTGGTATCAAGCTATAGGTTTAGCCGATTCTCGGCCTAATTGAGCTATAATATGTCAGAATATGTACATGCCACTACGATGTCGAAATTACTGATTTTGTATGGTCTGATGATTTTATTTATGATATTCTTTACTAACTTAAATTTGTGATTGTATTTATATGTCGGGTTCGGAAGGCATAAGACAATCCACTGAACAGAGGGAATAGTAACGAGGTAGAGTATGTACCTCAATGATAGGGAACACGATATATCAGGGAGTATTGGCTCCAGATCAGGGAACATTTTTACAAGCTAGGGGCTATCATGGCTCGATACCAGCTAGCTGCAACACCTTGATTCCTCTGCATCTATCCTCCTTCAATTCCAAGAATATCGATTCTTAAAGAATTAAAATTTTAGGAGCTGCAGAATTTAAAGTCGAAGCAACCGAAGGCCCAGTAGTGGCAGATATGTGGTTGATCATGTGGAAATAATGTTGGACAATCTTACTATTCCGATGATGAAATATTAGATGGAATAATTTCATTTTTACAAGGCCAGACTTGTATATGGTGGACGAACATGATGACACATGTTCCTCCATATCAGATCATTTGGTGGTTTTTCCTAGAGTATTTAGAAAAAATATATCAGTGAGTTATTTATTATCCATGAAGGAGGATTTCTTTAATTTGATTCAGGGTGCTAAATTTATATACGAGTATAAATGTGAGTTTAATAAACTTGCTCGATATGCCTCGGAGATGGTTTTCACTGAAAGAGACATGTTAGAAATTTATCTGAGGCTTCCACCATAGACTCAGGGAACTAGTGTTGACTACAAATTTGACCACTTTTTAGGAAGTGGTGAATAAAGCAAAAGATTTGAAAATGGTGCAAAATGATAGTTATATTATAGAACGGAGATGACAGATAAAGATCAGAAGTGTCATCCTCATTTCAGTCTAAAGAGGGAGATTTCAGTTATAGGTACCAAAATAAATATGAAAGGGGTATTTTCTATCTTTATGATGAGCCTACATTTGTTTTGATTGATCTGGTTCTACATATTCTTATTTTAATTCGAATTAGTTAAAATAAGATATTCCATTAGAACCCATCAATAGTGATATGACTATATAAAATCAACAGGGTCACAGTTCTATAGTTACAGATTAGTAGAAATTGTCAGGGAAAATTCAAGGGGTTGTATTCCCGGTGAATCTTTTGGAGTTACCGTTTGACGAGTTTGAGATTATATTAGACATGTATTGGTTATCTCGGCATTATGGTTGGGATTGATTGTCGCATGAAGCGATTATTTATAAAGGATGTAAAGGGTACCGCGATAATAGTAATTGGAGAAAAAGCGAAATTTGCCTAATGTGATATTAGTAGTGACAACAACGAAAATGATGGAAAAAAGTTGTATAGTTTCTTAGCAAATATGATTGTACCCGAACATCTGAAATTCAATTGGAGGATATTTCGATAGTTCGAGAATTTATAGATGTATTTCTTGATGAACCCAGATTCTCTTGATCGATAAGTAGTGTTTAAAATTGATATCATTATGAGTTTGTTGTGATACCATTTGGACTGACCAATGCTCTAGTAGCATTTATGGATTTGATGAATCGGTTATTTTAACTGTATTTACATCAATTTGTGGTTGTATTCATTGATGATATTTTGGTGTATTCTAAGACTAAGGAGGAGTATGACGCACACTCCGTATCGTACTACAAATATTGCGAGATAAAAAGTTATATGTTAAATTGTCAAAATTTGAATTTTGGCTATCAAAGGTCGATTTTCTGAGCCACATGATTTGAACATAAATTAGAGTGGATCCCAAGAAGGTGTAAGCGATAGTGGAGTGGAAACCTCCGTAAAATGTTTCAGAAATTAGAAGTTTCTTAGGATTAGCTGGATATTATCATAGATTTGTAAAGAATTTTTCAATAATTGCATCTCCACTTACCAACTTACTTCGAAAGGATGTATCATTCGTCTGGATTGAAAAGTGTCAAAAAAGTTTTGACACGCTTAAAAAGATTCTGACAGAGGCACGGGTATTACTACAACCACAATCATGAAAGGATATGTAATCTACAATGATGTGTCCCATATAATAATTTGGGTTGTGTTTTAATGTAAGAAGGTAAAGTGGTAGCCTATGCTTCAAGGCATAAAGGAACACAAACGGAATTTTCCGACACATGATTTGGAGCTAGCATTTGTAGTTTGCTATGAAGATATGAGTCATTACTTGTATGGTGAACGTGGTACATTTATATAGATCATAAGAGTTTAAAATATTGCTCACTCAGAAAGAGTTAAATCTAAGGTAAAAGAGATGGATTGAGCTTCTCAAAGACTATGATGTGATTATTGATTATCATCCTGGGAAGGCTAATGTGGTAGCTGACGCACTTACCCGAAAAACCTTTGCTGCTATGAGAGTGTTAGATGCACAACTATCAATGGAAGAAGATTGTGAATTAATTGCATAATTAAGATTGAGACCTTTCCTATTATATTTTAATCAAGGATCTTCAGAATAAAGATAAGAAGTGTCTAGATATAATAGAGCAAGAAAAAAAGGGAAAAATGATAGATTTTGAAATTAACTCTAATGGATGTTTGTATTATCGGAATTGGATTTTGCATACCAGACGACGAAGAACTAAAGAAAGATCTTCTTTATGAAGTTCATTATAGTCTTTTGACTATGCATACATGAGGAATAAAATGCATCAAGATTTGAAAAGTTGATATTGGTGGGTAGGAAAAAGAGCTATCACTGAATTTGTTTCTAAATATCTAACATGTCAACAGGTAAAAGCAACACATCAAGTACCTTCGGGGTTATTGTAACTTATCTCCATTCCTTAGTGGAAATGGGAACGAGTTACCATGGATTTCGTAGTAGGTTTATCTTTGACATTTAGTAATAAAGATTCAATCTGGGTGATTGTGGATAGATTGAGGAAAATAACATACTTTATTCCAGTTAGAGAAGATTATTCTATGAACAAATATGTTGAATTATATGTTAGAGAAATTATATGACTTCATGGAGTACCTATTTCGATAGTTTCAGATAGAGACCCGAGATTTACTTCGAGAATTTGGTAGTCTTTGCATAAAGTATTGGGAACAAGACTAAATATCAGCACAGCTTATCATCCTTAGACAGATGGTCAATTTGAACAAACTATTCATATACTTGAAAACATGCTAAGGGCGTGTGTAATTGATTTCAAAAGATCATGGAAAAATATTTGCCTTCATCAGAGTCTGATTATAACAACAACTATCAATCAAATATTAAAATGACTCCTTTTGAAGCCTTGTATGGAAGAAAATGTTGAACGCCACTAAATTGATATGAACTAAAAGATTGAGAGTGATTGGTCCATATCTGATTAAAGAGGTGGAAGACAAAGTAAAGGTGGTCCAAGATAATCTCAAGATAGTTGCTTATATACATAAATCTTATGTTGATTTAAAAAGAAAGGAGATTGATTATCAAGTAGGTGATAAGGTATTTCTTAAAGTGTCACCTTGAAAAAAGATTCTGAGATTTAGACGGAAAGGGAAATTTAGTTCAAGATTTATCGGGCCATACGAGATTATAAAGAGAGTTGGACTAGTAGCTTATCAACTGATGTTACCTCCAAATGGACAAGATTCATAATGTATTTCATGTATTGATGCTTCAACGATATCGATTAGATCCTTCACATGTGATTACACCAGAGGAAATTGAGATTCAACCGGATTTATCATATAAAGAGGAGCCATAAATATTTTAGCACATGGAGTCAAAAAACTAAGAAATAAGACGATTCCATTGGTAAAAGTTCTTTGGCGGAATCATAAAGTTGAAGAAGCAACTTGGCAACGAGAAAAGATATGAAAAAAAATCCTCATTTGTTTAATGCAGATATGTAAATACACATGGAAATTTGAGGACGAATTTTATTTAAGGGAGGAATTTTAATACTCCAAATTTTGACAAGTGACTAAAATATAAGTTTTTAAAGTTTAATGGCTAAAATATAAACTTTGAAAAGTGTATGGACCAAAATTGTAACTTTAAAAGTTATATATATTTTTGCCTCTAAATGAATAGTTTGAATTAAAACAGAGATTTTTGTGGGAATCAGTTTTTTTGTACGGGATTTGTGTTAAAAGCTATAAAGCGGTAAAGTTCGGTATTGAAATTAGATAATCGAATCGAACCGAAATTTTACGAAAATTTGAAGGATGTTAGAAATGGTTGAAATATTATTTTCTTATTTAATATCAGAGAAAATTGGCTCAGAACAGTGCAATTTTTCAGATTTGACCGAACAATGGAATTTTAGTGACTAAAATGCAATTTTTGAAAATTGCATGGCCAAATTCGAAAGTCAAAGACAAGTTGATTTATCTTTGACCAAGGAATATTTTAATGGAAGATAATACAATTAAATTTGGTAATTTTCAAGATTTATTCAGAGTATTTTTTAGATTTTTCATTAATTGAATATTAAATTCAATTAATTAGAAATTACCAAGTGTCTTATCTATTAGAAAACTCAAGAGAATCAGCACATTTTCAGCTTCTTCCTTCATTTGGCCGAAAGTTAAGTCCTAACAAGTAAGATTTTTATTTTTTATTTTGAAGCAATATACTAATTTTTGGATTTAGTTATTAGATAGAATTAATCTACATGAAATTCTCTATCATTTGGTACCAATATTTCATAGTGAAGAGGATTATGTGATGAAATTTTATGATTTGGGGTTATGAAGAATTAAGTAATTTAAAGAATTGGTTGTAATAATGAGAAGAAACCTAAGGATACAAATTAATGAAAACAATTTAGATTTTGAATATGGCAGTGATTTTGAAAATTCACCAGAAATTATAAAAATATTTGGAGGTAATTTTTTATATTTGTGTTCGTATATCAATCTAGTTTTTTTTAAAAAATAACGGGGATCAATTCAAGGTATACAAAAGAGAAATAACCTCAGTGACCAAAAATCTCAGATAATATACGATTTTGACCAACTTTCTTTGGATTTGCGAAAATGACCAACAAAATCGCAATGCGATCTCTAATTCGCATTGTGATCTCTAATTCGCATTGCGATCTCCATTATCGCAAATTCACGTTGCATTTCGCGTTGCGATTTTCCAGTTCGCGTTGCGATAGTTGAAAATCGCGTTGCGATAGTTGAAAATAGCGTTGCGATTTTCATTTCGCGTTGCGATAGTCTACAGTTGTCGTTGCGATTTTCCAATTCGTTGCGTTGCGATTTTCCAAATTCGTTGTGATAGTCTACAGTTGTTGTTGCGATAGTCTACAGTTGTCGTTGCGAAAATCCGTTGTGATAGTTAAAAAAAATATTTGTTTCTCTAAAAAGAGTATCCGCGCGGATGTGTCGAAGACAAGTATTACCACGACCACGACCACGACCACGACCACGACCCGAGACGAGCGGACGGCGGCGACAGCGCGCGCGAGAGTCACCCTTGTTCTCTATCACTCAACAAGGAAGTGAGAAGCCAAGCCTTAAATACTATTCCAAAAGTGTTTCCAATACTATTGGGATTTGAGCATTACCAACACTTGTTCCCAATACTATGTGGGATTGAGCCTTAAATAGTGATATTATTTTGAATGTTTTGCTTAAAATTGCAATAATCGCGATTGATTGTAGATTGACTTTTAATTATGACATATTTAATCGTATAATACTAAGCAATTCGTGCTAATTCAGTTGTTTTAAGGTGCAGATTGTTAATTGTTTCCTGAATAACTCACATTGTATTGGAAACAAGTGTGGTAATGCTCATCCCACATAGTATTGGAAACACTATTGAGAATGGTATTAAGGCTTGGCTTTCCCACTTCCTTGTGAGTGATAGAGAACAAGGGGGACTCTCGCGCGCCGCTGCCGCCGTCTGTCTCGGGTCGGGGTCGGGTCGTGGTCGTGGTCGTGGTCGTGGTAATACGTGTCTTCGACACGTCCGCGCGGATACTATCTTTTTAGAGAAAATTCTAAGAAACAAATTTTTTTTTTAACTATCACAACGATTTGGAAAATCGCAACGACAACTGTAGACTATCGCAACAACTGTAGACTATTGCAACGCGAAATGGAAAATCGCGTTGCGATTTTTAACTATCGCAACTCGAAATGGAAAATCGCGTTGCGATTTTCAACTATCGCAACGCGAATGGAAAATCGCATTGCGATTTTCAACTATCGCAACGCGAAATGCAACGCGAATTTGCGATAGTGGAGATCGCAACGCGAATTTGCGATAGTGGAGATCGCAATGCGAATTAGAGATCGCAATGCGAATTAGAGATCGCATTGCGATTTTGTTGTCATTTTCACAAATCCAAAAAAGTTGGTCAAAATCGTATATTAGGATTTTGGTCACTGAGGTTATTTTCTCTATACAAAAGGTATGAATTTCTAACCGATGAAAGGTCAAAAACGGGCAGCAGATTCTGCACAAAACAGATTATGTCGGTCAATTTTGAAAATTCACCATAAATTGTATGGAATGGACTAGAAGTAGAGATCGCATTGCGATTTTGTTGGTCATTTTCACAAATCCAAAAAAAGTTGGTCAAAATCGTATATTATCTAGGATTTTGGTCACTGAGGTTATTTTCTCTATACAAAAGGTATGAATTTCTAACCGATGAAAGGTCAGAAAAACGGCAGCAGATTCTGCACAAAACAGATTATGTCGGTCAATTTTGAAAATTCACCATAAATTGTATGGAATGGACTAGAAGTATTTATTTATATGGAAAGATTCATATTCGAGTCTAGTTTTCAACATAAAAACGAAATTAAATACAGTGTGTATATCAATACAGAATACTGATTCTTTAAAGGTAGTACGAGTTGTCTGAATATGGAAATTTTAGAATTTAAGTAGAAATGGATTAGAAGTTGAAGAACAATGTTTAAATGTTTGAGTATATTTTTGGATGCTTGGAATTTAATTTAAACGGAAAGAGATCATTTTTAATAAATTAGAAATGTTGAGAAGAATTCTAAAAGAATTCATTTAATGGTTAGATGGTGGAATTCGAAAGGTTCCAAAACTTGGGTACTTGTTTGCAAGTTCTTAAATGAAGAAGTATTATTTGAGTAAATTATTGAATGCTGGAAAATTTATTAGTATTCTGAAATTTGACTTAAATATTGAGTTGAGGTTGAATTACAAATGTATTGAGTTTGGTCGTTGAAAATCAAAAGTTAGGAAGTTTGAGTTGAAATTACAAATGTTTGAAATGTTGAGATATTGATTTGAACATTTTATTAAAGTGCTGGAATTTTTATATTTAATGTCCTATGATTTTAATGGTGAATGACCATTATGAATTAAATGGAAAGGTTGAGGTGAATTCTATAAAGAATTCACAACTTATAGTTTATATTAGTACGATTCTAATATGTAGTTTGAACACTTTGTGTTATTATTTGGTATGCCAGACCACTACAAATCTAGCAATCAGGACGATTCGAAAGGAAAAGAAAAAGAACGTGATTAGAAATATCGCTTAAAGGAATCTATAGTGAAGCAAGGTGAGTGCAATTATTTTTTAATTATTTTGATCAGGACGACTTGCGATAATCAACCTCATTCCAATTTACAGTAATTTATAAAGTTTATAAAGAATATTTTATAATATTCTATATCAGTTTTATGAATGATTTAGGGTATGAACTACGCAAGCTTGATATTTTTATGATGGATTTATTATGATACATCAGCCCATTGTGTGTTATAGTGAGAACTGTTGGTACACTTGACATGCCATTAGTTGATATTTATCCATTATCAGCTTTGATACATTCGTGTATCATGTTATCATATCAGCTTTGGTACATTCGTGTATCAATATATCATATCAGCTTTGGTACATTCGTGTACCAATGTCCAGCACCGTTGGTGCTCATTCAGGTTAGATGACACTGAAGTGGATCATATCTCAGTATCAGTTACGATTTGTACAGTGTTGTGCATAGTGCGCACCTTACGTATTTTTTGTTCTCATAAATATGCATGGGCTATGAAAATGAATATACAAGTTGTGAATGATAGTTGACAAAAAGCAGATATGCTTAATTTATCATATGATTTATCATAATTTTCATGAGTTCATGATTTAAAAAAAATTTCAGGTCTCAGTGAAGAAATCGACTTGGATAAGTTGTTTGTCAGTTTAATATTTTGATTCGAATTATTTTATTTATGTTTATGATATTTTCAGATTTTTCTAAAGATTATTACTAGCCTCGTTATATTAGTTAATGATTTCATACGTAGGGTCTGATTGAGATACATACGTTTTATGAGAAGCCTACCAAGCATCATGTGCAGATCATCTATAATACCAGTATCAGTAAGACATCATTAAAGTGTCTTTTGACTAGTTGTGGTTGTGGCATATATAATATGTCAGTAATTCTATTTATCGTATTTACTTTAAATAATAGTAATAGTAAATTAGAACTATTTAGTTTATTTTACTTAGTTTAGTTTTATCAGTATCTATGCATGAAAAGAATATATTACGTTATTATGTTTTTAAAAGATTTCACGAAAAGACATGGTTTAGTAAAATTATTGATTAACAAATGATTTATTTTCTCTGACAAAGGAAAAATTATAGTTGAGATACACTTTGTAATGATTTTCATACGTAGGGTCTGATTGAGATACATACGTTTTATGAGAAGCCTACCAAGCATCATGTGCAGATCATCTATAATACCAGTATCATAAGACATCATTAAAGTGTCTTTTGACTAGTTGTGGTTGTGGCATATATAATTATGTCAGTAATTTCTATTTATCGTATTTACTTTAAATAATATGTAATAGTAAATTAGAACTATTTAGTTTATTTTACTTAGTTTAGTTTTATCAGTATCTATGCATGAAGAATATATTACGTTATTATGTTTTTAAAAGATTTCACGAAAAGACATGGTTTAGTAAAATTATTGATTAACAAATGAATTTATTTTTCTCTGACAAAGGAATAAATTATAGTTGAGATACACTTTAAAATAGATTTTTAAAGTTAGAATATGAGTGTTTTCAAAGGATACAATTTTTAGGGAAATTTCAGTTCAGTAAATGTTTTTAAGTTGATGTGACATCTTTAACTCGTATATTGAGACGTGTACGGGTTAAAGGTGTTACAGTTTCCATCGCAACTATGAATCTAACACTACATCAAGGGTCCATATTGATTCAGCCCACTTCACAAGGACTATGTTAGTTTTTAATTATTATTTTATTGTTATTTTATTCCTTAGTCATGTTAGGACCATAACTTTTTTTCTTATATAAAGGATGCTTTTCCCACTATTGTAATCATCAAGTGTTATTCTTTTCAATACAACGTGATAATGTTTTTGCAAGAGTTGATTGTCTATACCTTTTAAGCTTATTTTCTTTTAAGTTCTTGAGAGTTTTTGAGAGGGAGATATTCACACTCTAGTTTTCCTATTCATCACGATTATGAAGGGCTGGTTAGTATATATCTAGTTCGTCTTTTCATTGAGATTAGGAGGGTTAGATAGAACACTTATCTATTTATCTTTCCACAAATTCATCTTCATCATCCCTTTACCTCCCACCTTCAAAAGGAGATCATCTTGTTTCTTTAATTATATAGTTTATGTTTGTTTTCTTTATCCTTTATTATCCTTGTTTTTTGTTCTAATCTTCTTGCCTTGATTACAGCTTCTATAAACCCTAAAAGAAACCCTAGTTTACAGTCAACCTTATTCCATCATCTATTTCGTTTCTACATCGAATCTAGAGTTTTCTAAGTTTGATTCTTCAACAATAGTAACGTTCTTTGTCAATTCACTGCCGTTTTCCTATCACTATTTTGATATTTTTTTTCCTTCAGGAATGTTAATTTCCAATACTTCACGTTTACTGTCAAAATGATAAAAATACAAACTGCAATATCCTGGTTGACAGGCCCCTAATCAAGATATATTATTTATCAGATAAAAATCTATACCGTGACTTGAAAAAGTTGCATGATTTTACATACACATATAGAATATATCATTTATAATAGACGAAAAGAACTGATAGATATAAAAAGAGCTGAGATTCTCGATCAATATAAATAGTGAACCGAGTGTTATTGACTGAGAATTGACTACTTTATTCATAATCTTTGTCTTTATTATTTAACATGGACAAAGAGGTGATAAACTTAACTAACATTACGAAATAGAGCTTCATTTTATTTATCATAAATTTCCCCATCAAGTTTGCTGGTCAACTTCAATCTCCTGAACTCCTCAATTGGCACAGTCCTATACAGTGCTTTGTTCGTCTGAACAAGATCTTGCAAAGGACCAATTTGTGTTCCCATTTTTTGATTGTGAAATGCTGCAATCGACAGCCTCTCTTTCTCATGATTAACCACAGCTCTATGCACTACGCTTTGTATCCTCCATTGCTCATAATCTGCATTTATATAACATCTTGGCTTAGAGGCATCAAGTCCAAGTCTATGTGTCTTGAAATATTTGTTAATTGTTATACCTCAAGCATGTCTCCGATATTGATGATGAATGCACCTGGAATGGGTTTAACAGGTACCCATTTCTCGTTCTCTTGAATTGTAATCCTTAAACTTCATTCACTTGAAGCAAGAGTGTTAAGGTTGATGCATCAGAGTGTGGAGATGCACCAAGAACCTTGCTTGCCTCTGCACATGGTGGATAATAGTTCATTTTTATCCCTTGTACTTCCTCCTCAAATAGCTTAAAACCATCTCAGGACCTGTCCCCAGGTTCTTAGAAATAAGATTCATGAGTTGAATCATAACCTTATGCAATTCCATTGAGTACTTCTCCAAGGTTGCCCTGTAAACACCTCAAGTTACGGGTACCCTATTACGGATATGAAGTTGAAGGATTCGTTTTACCTGAATGAAGGGGGATTGGTCGGCCAGAATCTCGTATTTCTTAAGGGCACAGGCAGGCCAATAAGGAAGAGCATGTCGCTCCAGTCAATCTTCTGTTCTTCTGATAAAACAAACACTTGGCCATAGCCTTCAATGTGATTCGGTATCTGCACAAGCCATCTTCTCCAAAGGCAAGTTGAAGAACTCTTGTGCGTCGGTCTTCATTTTCTCAACCACTTCATCTGCTAACCCATGATTGATTAACTGTTTCAACCATCAAATAAGTCCATTTAGGTAGTGGAAAAAGTTACTGTGCATTGAGAGTTTGATTAGATTAGTTA
This sequence comes from Hibiscus syriacus, assembly GCF_006381635.1. Classification (NCBI taxonomy): domain Eukaryota; kingdom Viridiplantae; phylum Streptophyta; class Magnoliopsida; order Malvales; family Malvaceae; genus Hibiscus; species Hibiscus syriacus. The sequence continues at coordinate 1,299,510 of NW_024063440.1, forward strand.
CCTGGAAGAAAACCCCAGTGTTTGCAAGCGAAATGGAGTTTCTTCTGTTCATCTTCATCATGTAGCTTGCTCATGTCGATTACAGGAATCAGCAGGGATTCATCTGTGGAAAACCACCTCGGATTCAAGCTCTGGTCTAATGTATCTCGATGGGATGCTCTTGAGGTTCTTGGATGCAAGAGATTGGACTTCTCAACTGGTAAATAACCAAATTGCTCAAGCTGAACTGTGCTCTGCACCTTTACATCCATCGCTGTAAAGCTATCTCAAGTTCTCATATGAGAGAATTTGATTTCTCTTTATAATGGATTTTTTACTTAAATATCTCTTAAAAAAATTAATGAAATAAACAACACTCATTTGAGATTATTTTTTAGATAGATATGCTTTTATGACATGTAAGATAAAGGACACAGTCACGTGAAAAACATTATTAAAAGAATATATCTAAATATTAAAAAAATTATATCCAACTAATATGAGATTTAAAATTTCAGGAATCAAATATATTAATTAAAACTGTTTAAAAGTCAAATGTTAAATTTAAATAAATCAATCCTAAATTTATTTACTATTATCTTTTAAAATACCGATATCTAAATATCAAAAATTGCTTTCGACTCGAAAATCATTATTATTAAGAGACAAAACACTACTAACTGCTTTTGCCCTTTATATGAATTATTGAAACTATACAGTTATTATTATTATTTTCAAATCTTTGGAATTCTGTAATAGACACTGCAATTATTTGTACATCAAACAATTTCTATGGTACGGTGTTTTGTTTGTCATAAACAATATGGACTGATCTGAGTACCCTTTTCTGGATTGTGAAATCTTGTATTAACGAACTTTTTTATTCCCGTTAATTGAATTGATTTTTTTAAAATATTTTAATTGAATTGAACTAATTTTGATTATTTTCTCCGGTAAATCAAATTAACAAATTTTAAATAATATATTATATATTTAATATTTTGGTTAATTGGTCAGTTAATTTGGTTAAAATTGAAATTTAAACACCCTAAAACTAAATAATATATAAAATATTTAATAATTTCAGTTAGTTTAGTTAGTTTAAACTTAATTAACCGATAATCGAAATTTGAAAAATAGTAGTGTATACAAATCAAAACAACACATTTGCTCATCATTATTTATAATTTTGATAGATTCATATGATAATATGATAATACACGTTTAATTGCTATTTGTTTAATTATCACGTCAATAATTATGTTAATAGTTAACATGGTGGCTTGAATGAAATTTTTTAAACAATTTAGTGACCTAACTGATAAAATTCATAATTCAATGGTCAAAATAAAATTGAGCTAATAGTTAGTGACATTCAAAGGGTAGTTACCTTTAATTGATCAAATCCCAAATACACTAGATTTTTTATCTCAAAGCCCATTCTGCCTCCAATCACCGTCAATATCGGCAATTACCCCACACATCCGTCGGTAGACTCCATTATCGATCAATCCCTTGTCAACGTCAGTTCTGTTCCGGTCATTCTGATACTTTAGTCACACTCTCTGCTTCCAAAAGCGCACACCGAGGTCAAAGAAAAATCTTATTCGCCGAACGGAGTTAAGGAGTGGTCAAAGCAAGGGATCACAACGTTTCACTACCCAGATCTAAAAGAGTTTGATAATGCCCGATGAACGCTTTCCTTTCCTCGTAGCCAGAAGGTCTGCTAGGAGTTTTCCAAAAGCCAAGAAATGTAAGCCGGGTTTGTTCACTACCATGCAATATAATAGTTCAAAATTCAATGCATGAACGACGACACAGGCATGATTGGATAAGAGACGGCCAATGGTAAGTGGTCGACGATCGGTGGGTAAGCGACTAACAGGGATTTAGTGGTAGGGTCGGCGGACAATGGAGTCGTTGATGTTTTGTGATTAGGTATTTTATGGTTTTTTTTGTTTTTTTTAGATTTTAGTGAAAATTTATGTTTTTTAATAATAATTAATTATAATTTTTTTAAAGTAAAAGTTTTTAAAAATTTAAAAAAACGCTACACGTACTATTTATGAATAGTTGACAGATCCTTTAATAGTTATGACGGATCAGAAATAGTAATATAAAAAATGTTACACTTAAAAGGATGACAACAAGTCTTGTCGGGTTGAACTTTTGGTCCATCCGAACCCAACTCAAAAACTAAAGTTCTTCACCCACACTCGATCAGACCCGAGTTTTGGAGGACCCTCATCCGACTCAATATTTTAGGCTAAAACCCGATCTGACTTAAATTTATATATAATAGATAAAATAATAATTTAATTAAAAAATATAAAATATATTATTGTAATTATCTTTAAATATACAAAGGATAATTATAATATTATATTAGATTTAGTTGAATTTTTTCACCTTAAATCTGAATCCGACCCGAATACACCTAAAAAAAATTAAGTCGACCCAAATTTTCAAAACAAAAAACTGACTGGATCAGGTTGAGTTAGAACCCGACGAATTCGGATAAAAAAAATCCTTTAGTCACATAAAGTGAATAAAAAATATAATTTGTACACTTATTTTCTAACAATTCTATCTTTAAACAAGAATACTTTAATATTGCTTTAATTTATCACGTTTATTCTGATTTCACTCCATATACTTGTATTTTATTTGTGACTATTTAATTACATTTGATGAAATTGATTGTAATTTATTAATAATATTTTTTTAGAAAAAAAATGAAAATGTAACTTTAAATTGTTATAAATTATAAATGTTATTCTGATTTCACTCCATATACTTGTATTTTATTTGTGACTATTTAATTACATTGATGAAATTGATTGTAATTTAATAATATTTTTTAGAAAAAAAATGAAAATGAACTTTAAATTGTTATAAATTATAAATGACATATAGAGTAGCCCATAGTTATATAGGTAGAAAAATACTATTACTAGATTTTGACATTACAGATGAGATGATAAGAAAATTATATATAAATTCATCAGTTATTGTAGACACACTTTTCTTGACCGAAAGAACATATATATATTTATATATTATATATTACATATATATATTATATCAGTATTATTATTTTAAACTAATACATTTACATTTTTTTTGTGTAACAGGCCTTTACAACACAATAGGCCTTACAAATGGCCCGTCTTCAGCAGCCCAGAAGGCCCAGTACAGGTGGCCCAAGCCCCAAATCGGGTAGGGTTTCCAGAAACTCAAACATCTGCTGCCCCAGCTGCCAAGCGCCTTGACCGTTGAATCTAGATGTGATCCAACGATCCACAATAGGAGTCAGCTAGGGTTTCGTTTTTTTTTCATGAAGAGCGTCGTATCCCTTTCCTCACGAGTCCACACCGATTCTCACGCAGCAACCCCGACGAACATGGAGCCTCTCCAACAAACGTGCAAACAACAAACACAATATTAGTGTTCTACGCGAGATTAAACTCTAAAAAGAGCCAATAGTTTTGGCTATAAAATCATGTAATCAGAACATAGTAGAGGGATTATTTTTTTTTACACACTGTTTTACACAGAATTTTCACACAATTTCACACACACGAGATACACAAATATTACGAGAGGGTACACAAGAAAACACAGGAAAACTAGCAAATCTCTTAAATTTGAAAGAGAAATAAATAAAAGGTACGCTTTTACCTTTGTTTTTCGATTCGGTTCCCTTGCACTGCTTGCATGCCGTTATTGTTGAGTTTTTGAACCACCAAGAAAACCATTCGGCCGAGGAACGAAAGGGAGGCCCTTCGCTTTTTTTCAAAAAAAAATTTTAGATCTACGCTTTTTCTAATCGATTTTTGAAAAACAATCTTTGTTTTTAGAAAGGAATTTCAAAAAGCTTTTGAGATTTCAAAAAAAAATATATAAAAACACGAGTTTTGCCACCGATGAACGACGGCCGGCGCCGTTCAACGGCGACGGCGAGGCGGCGTAGGGTGGCGTTTTCTGGGTTCATGAAGAATCATGGCCCTGTTCTTCATTTCTAAAGAACAGGCGAGAGCGTTTAAGGATAAAGGGGAGGAGGCTTTTGTTTAAGAATGATGGTTTAGCAAATTTTTGCTTAATCCTTAAGACATATAGCTGACCCGTTTTAGACAGTGGCCCAACCCGCTCATCCTTCGGATCCACGTGTTTCCATCCAAGAGAGGGTAAATCACCCTTTCAGTCCCCCGGAGATACAATTTACTTGTTTTAGGCCCCAAATCGATATCAAGCCTGAATTATTCGCAAATTGACCTTTAAATTTTGCTTTCTTTTCAATTTGGTCCTTTTGTTTTTACCTTTTTCTAGTTTAATTTTGTTTGTTTATTTATTTATTTTAAATGCTTAGTTATTGTTATTATATATATTTTTTATTTAATTTTCTATTATTACTGTTCTCACTATTATTTTTTTATATATGCTTTTACTTTTTTTTGCATATTTATTATTAATTATCTATTTTCTTTTTATTTTTATTCTCTATTTTTTATCTTCCTTTTATTTGTTTTACTTATTTATTTGCATTATCATCTTATTTTTATTTAGTTGTTTGCTAGGTATATGTTAGTGCTATTATTTTTTTTCATTTTATTTATTTTATGTGTTCTATTCATTTTTATATTCACTTTATTTTTTATTACTTTCCTTATTTCATTTATATTACTTCCTTTATTATTTATTTATTTAATCTCTTCTAATACATTTCTCAATTTTTTTTAAAGGATATTTTCAAATCAATCAAGGGTAAGTAATTAGGATTGAAATTTACCTTTTAATTTAAATTTACAACTTTCTTAATTAAAGACAACTGGAAATTACGTAGTACCGAAAGGGCAGTTCAAGGGTGCTAACCCTTCCTTGACTGTAACCGACTCCCGAATCCGACACATCTCTGGCACGATGCAGATCATGTAAGAAATTAGGTATCCGATCAACCCATTTATTTTTAAATAAATGATCGGTGGCGACTCCAATCCACATTTATCACGTCGAAGCCCAATCCCGGGGCCCAACCGAAAGACGGTTGCGACAGCTTGGCGACTCCGCTGGGGACACAGGTAAGTGAGTCAGGCTAAGGTAATTTCCAGTTGTCTTTTTAATGAAAAGGGTAAGTTTGAACTTTAAGGTAACATTTCGATCCTTGTTACTTACTTTTGGTTATTTTTTCGAGTAAATAGTTGGACTGACCGTTTTCTAATGATTTCAGCTTTCCAAACTTTTTCATCCAAAGGCTCTATACCCGAGCTCCGAACCCTTTAAGTGGGGGTGAAAGCGACGCATTCGTGTGAATTTATTCACCGCATATGCCTAGCAAGTAGCCTTCGGGATTCATATACCTTATGTCTTCGTGTGAATTTATTCTCCGCATAGACATAAGGGAATGTGTCCCCTCGAGTTTAACTTAGTCCACACAAGCCTGTGATGGGTTTAGGACTAAGGGTCTGGTAAGCCAAAGGGGGCACCGGCAAAGAGGACTCGAGTACCGTTTGAGAACCTAAACCGGGAGACTTTTGAAGAAATAGAGCCTACCCCAAAACCACATTCCAAAACCTAGGACATTGTTTACCTAACCATGTTTTTGCCCCTATGTTTTTTTCCTTGCCATTTTTTTTTCTTCTTTTTTTTTCATTTATTTATTTATTTCTACTTTTACTAACTTTTTTCCTTTGTGTTTGTTATTTAGCATTTGCACCATAACAAGAGGCTATTGATCCCTAAAAAGACGTTCATTACGCACAAAATAATCTGAATTAATGGATAAAGGTGTTGTAATACAAGAGATTAAAAACCCCGAGGTACGACTATGGTCCGAGAAGACTCAGAAGGAAAAGGGAGACAGTCTTCAAAGCAGCTATGTGTCAGAGCTGGTTAGCTACGCCTCGATCAGCCTAAAGCAGAATGACGTGCAAGAGCTTCGGGATATCTGGGACGGTTGGAAGAATGAGGTGAAACAGAAGTTCAGCCAACGGTACGGTGATGTTGCACTTTTGCTTTATGTTAAGACTGATGAGCCCCTAATCAGAGCCTTGGTTCAATTCTGGAACCCGGAATACAATTGCTTCACCTTTAACCGGGAAGAGTTGGTTTCCACCATAGAAGAGTACACTACACTGCTGCATTGTGAAAATATCAAACTCGAGCGGGCCTACCTTAAGCACATTAAAAGTCAACCTTTCAAAAATGCACTAGCTAAGGTTGCGGAGTTGATAAAAATTGGGAAACTGACCGAGTTCGATGTAAGGGTAATGGAGAAGGAATCGCTTGGCTTCATATCAAGCAACTAATGAAGCATCATCCCGATGAGTGGAAGACAATAGACCTGTTTGCATTAGGTCTGTATGGTCTAATTATATTCCCAAAGACCTTGGGATACATCGATGCCACCGTAGTGGAGCTATTCGAACAACTCTCGAGAAGAGTCAATCCAGCACCGACCATCTTAGCCGAGACCTTCCGATCTCTCAATCATTGTAGAAGAACTGGCAGAGGAAGGTCCACTGGGTGTGTTCAGCTCCTTCAAGTCTGGATTCACAGCCACTTCTGGAAGACTAACGGGGTTGCCTACCGCCGTTTCAGCACCACATATTCACCTCTAGGTGAATTTATCACCAGGAAATGGCATGAAGGCGCCTCAAAGGAAAAATGGATGAAGGTTTTTACACATCTTCAGGACCGGGATATTGTCTGGAGAGCCCCCTGGTTATTCCTCAGTGACGTTCTTTTCCGATGTGGGGACTCCGACACTATGACCTTACTGGACTTTGGGGTACAGTTGGGTATGCTCCATTGTCACTTAGACAGTATGTGGCACGTCAGTTTGTCCCAACACATACGGACTAGCTAGGTCAGAGTTTGAGTATCACGGTGACAGCTATAAGAATGATCAAAGAAGTAGCTGATTCATGGAGGAAATTATTCCGGATGGATGTTGTAGCTGCCAGAAGCATGCTTACTCCTGATTATGTGGAGTGGCGAAGGTTAAGGAAAAATGACAATATTCCGATGCCAGACTATGAAGACACTCGTACCATAGAGGAACATCTCAAGCATGTCCCTTCTGAACTCGAGATAGCCAAGACCGAGTTTGAAGCTATGAATAATGAGCTAAAGCAGGATAAGGGAACTTGAAGCTGAACGTTATCAGTGAATCTGATGCTGACTCTCAGAAAGATCGGGCAGATAAACTGGAAAGAGAACAAAAAAGAGTCTGTTTTGAGTTCGAAGACTTGAGAAAGAGGTATCAAGATAAGGTCAAGGATAACGCCAAATTGAAGGTAACCTCTGAATACTGGAAAGACGAAGCTCATAGCCTGAAAAGGAAGTTTGAGGGGCCTGATGAGAAAGCTTGGAAGGAACAGATGAAGACTGCCCAAAGACGCTTGGCAGATAGTCAATATCAGAACCAGCGCTTGAGAGTTCGGGTAGTTGACTTAGAAAAACAACATGAGAAAGATGGCAAGACAATAGCTGAGTTAGAAGCTATTGTAGATGGGTTCAAGAGGCAAGAAAACGAGCTTCAGATGGTGCCCTTCGACGGAGGATTACAATGGCGTTTCCGTTGGGAACAAGCACAGCGAAGGGTGAGGGCCCGAGATGCAACCATCCGAGATTTCCTGGATCAAGTGCAAAAAGCAGCTTGTCATCTTCACGGCCTAGCAAGGGAAGCTGGTGTGGTTCGACAAGGCATTCAACCAGTGACAGATGAAGGCAGAAGACTTGTTAACCTACTGGAAGTTGTTCGGGGTCTAGAGGATTTAGTCTGAATGTACCTTTAATTTGTTTTTATGTCTCTTAAAAGATAAAACATTTTTGTCTGAATAAGGGTTATTTATAATAATGAACACTTTTCTGGATCAATGCCTCCAATTGCATACATCATGCATTGCATTTCTTGCATTTTATATTTCATGTCTGTTTATTTCATATTTTCCATGTTTTTACATTCGTATTAACTAACAGAACATGTCTCAGACACCAAGCTTACCACCGCAAGCATAGATACATCACCCTCACAACACTCAAAGAAAAACAAATGGATGTCAGAATGGAAAAACTCAAGGAGAACATGGCAAGACTTCAAAAGGAATTGGAGGACAAGATGGCTCAGAACAGTCAACGTACCATGGAGTCCATAAAGAAAAGCACGGAGTCCCTAGTCGACCAGATCGTGGCTAAGTTATCTAGTTTACAACAACAGACAAGTGCATCCGGAGAAGCTGCCTCTGAGGGGATAACCATACCACCGACCCCACAAGTGGTTGTCTCATCCGGGACCTTACCCGGACTGCAAGGTGATTCATCTGCCGCTAGAGGGAAAGCTGTATCAGCGGCAAATTTGCAGACTTCTGCGGCAAAGCCTGACACTCATCTGGACGACTGCCCTATCCCGGATTTTGACGATGAGGATAAGGCGAAGATGAAGAAAGATCAGGATGTTAGAAGACAAATGAAGATAGTCCAGGGAGACCATGATTATTATGGTATTGATGCAATGGAACTAAGCTTGGTCCCCGATTTGGTGCTTCCACCAAAATTTAAGGTTCCTGAGTTTGAGAAGTTTGACGGGAACAGCTGCCCTTCGGCCCATATCACTATGTTCTATCGGAAGATGACAGGGTACGGAGGAAATGACCAACTCCTGATCCATTGCTTTCAGGAGAGCCTATTCGGTTCAGCTACTCGGTGGTACAACCAGCTTAGCCGGATTCATATCAAGACGTGGAAAGACTTAGCCAAGTCTTTCTTGGAGCAGTATAAGCATATCAACGATATGAGACCAGACCGGGTCATGTTACAAAGCCTAGAGAAGAAACACAATGAGAGTTTCCGACAGTACGCACAGAGATGGAGGGATTTATCTGTGCAAGTTCATCCACCCTTGGATGAAAAGGAAGCAAGAAAGCTGTTTGTACAGACCTTGAAGGCACCTTACTTCGGGCACTTGGTAGCAATCACATCGGGAAGTTTCTCAGATTTAGTCATGGCCGGTGAAATGATCGAGTTGGCCATTAAACAAGGAAAGATTGAGGGAGGGGACTCCAGTAAAAAAAACTCCCATGAAAAATAAAGAGCGAGAGATCAACAATGTAAACACCTACAACGTCAACAAGGGGGTTACGATCTCAAGCTCAAGTTCCACAGCAGCTGTACCATCCGGTACTTCTAGACAGAACCAGAGAGAACCAAGAAGGGAAAGGGAAAGGGAGCAGTTCGAACCCATTCCCATGACATATAAAGAATTATACCAACAGCTCTTCGACACTCATGTAGTGTCGCCTTATCCTATGAATCCAATAAATCCCCCTTACCCGAAATGGTATGACGAGAGCGCTCACTGCGAATACCATGGCGGTGTGCAGGGGCATTCGATTGAAAGTTGTCTCGCATTCAAGAGACTTGTGCAACGAATGCGGAACAAGAATTGGATTACTTTCAACTCCAGAACACCAAACGTCGCCCAAAATCCCTTGCCCAATCATCAAGAGACAGAAATCAATGCTGTTACTATCGAAGGGGGCAGGAGGATTAAATCGAATGCTTCATAAATCAAATCTCCTTTGGATTGGGTATGGAGCCAAATGGTGAAGGCATGGCTTCTTGCACCATATCCAGATACGACAGAAAATGAAGATGGTAACCATTGTTGTTACCACAACCAAGAAGGGCATAAAGTGCAAGATTGCCCAGAGTTCAGATTGTTAGTCCAGCTCATGATGGACCAGAAAGAGCTGGAGTTTTACGAAGAAATTCAAGATTCTTTGGAAGCAGATGTTTGTGCCACCGGAGAATCATCAGACAGAAGATTTGGTAGGGGTAGTCCTTTGATAATTACCCCTAAGGCAAGCATGACAGTAACAACACCAGCCAAGGTGGTAATCTCGGCACCTCGGCCTTTTCAATATAAGGACAATCGGCAAGTGCCATGGAAGTACGAATGTCAGGTGAGTACTTCCGGATGATGTAATAGCAAAGTGGGGCAAAGGCCACTTGAGCCGTTCAAAGAAGATGTGCTAGTTGTCAATGAACCTATAAAGGAGGAAGAAGCTAAAGAGTTCCTCAAGATCTTGAAGCACAGTGAGTACAACATTGTAGAACAGCTCCGTAACTTACCTACACGTACTTCAATGCTAGCACTATTTTTAAGCTCGGAAGCACACCGAGAAGCGCTGTTGAATGTCCTTAATCAAACGTTCGTGCCACAAGACATACCAGTCAGCAAGATGGATCGACTGGTGAATAAATATTCAAGCTGATAATCTCATCTCGTTTTCAGATGATGAGATTCCATCAGGAGGAAGAGGCCGAACAAAGGCGTTACATATTACTACCTACTGTAAGGGGCACGCTTTACCAAGTGTCTTAATCGATAATGGTTCGACCCTGAACGTGATGCCTTTGGTTACATTGAAGAGGCTACCAATAGATACCTCTCATATGAGAGCTTGTAAGAATGTGGTCCGAGCATTTGATGGGACCAAAAGAGAGGCAATCGGAAAGATCGAGGTACCATTGACCATCGGACCAGCCACCTATGATGTTGAGTTCCTTGAGATGGATATCATGCCGTCCTATAGCTGTCTTTTGGGAAGGCCATGGATTCATCAAGCCGGTGCAGTACCCTCCACGTTGCACCAAAAAGTTAAATTTGTTATTGACGGGGCCTTAGTAATTGTCAATGCTGAGGAAGATATCGTGGCAAGCGTGACCACGGAGGCTCCATACATCGAAGTAGATGAGGAAGCGGTAGAATGTTCGTTCCGCTCCTTGGAGTTTGTGAATTCCACATTCGTGGCAGAAGGAAAGAAGATTCCAAGACCCCGACTCTCCAAATGCACAAAGATGGAGATCAAGCAAACCTTGGGCCGAGGCGCCAGGACTGGAAGAGGTTTTGGGAAATATTTGCAAGGAGGATTAATCATGTCCTTCCGATTTCAAAATTAGACCCGTTTGGGCTCGTTTCCAACCCAGTTATCATGAAAAGAGAAAGGAGATCCAAAAGAATCGAGAGAGAAGATTGGCCAGATTGACTGGAAACAAACTCCAATGTAAGCCTATGACATTCCCGCCTCTTTTCAGAACATTCAAGTCAGGTGGTTATGTGTTTGAGACCACCATATCCGAGTTAGAAACGGCTTTGGAAGATTTGAACATCAATGCTGTGACCACAGAAGATGTTGACAACGGAGATAGATCCGAGATATGCCCTCTGCCACCCGGGTTCGTGCCTAGCAGTTGGTTGGTGGAAGAACTACCTGTGGTTTACAAGATTCTTTCAGAGTAATATTTGAACTATCCCTATTTGCCTATACCCGGGGCAATAGGTGATCTTTTGTAAGGGTAAATAAACATTTTGTTTAAGTTTAATAAAAGATGCATTTTTCTTTTTTCAGGGCAAACAAATTTTTCTTTTATTTTTGAATTCATTGTCTATTTCCTTCATTCCAGTACTTCATTTCCAATTACCCTCGAAGTTAATTCTTGACTGTTTCGTGTGGGATATTATCCTCTCACACATGCACATTCTTTTTCTTTCAGGTCCACAGATAATGATAATATAGACACTGATGATCCTGATCAGGAAGTGGATTTTGAATCAACCATTTGTCTTAGGGAATTTGATGAATGCGATAATGAAGGGGAGTGCAACTTGCCTACTGAATTGTTGAGGATGATAGAAAGAGAAGAAAAGCAAATACTACCACATGAGGAGTCGATCGAAATCTTAAATTTGGGTACTGAAGAAGATCGAAATGAGGTTAAAATCGGCACAACTCTTTCGACTGAAGCAAGACAAAACCTGGTAGTCTTACTTCAGGAGTACATATATGTGTTCGCTTGGTCGTATCAAGACATGCCGGGACTAGACACAGATATGGTGGTTCACAAACTGCCAATCAAATCAGAATTCAAACCTGTGCAGCAAAAACTAAGAAGAATGCGACCAGAAATGCTCCTTAAGATCAAGGAAGAAGTCAAGAAGCAATTTGATGCCGGTTTTCTTCAAGTAGCCAATACCCGGAGTGGTGGCCATATAGTGCCTGTACCGAAGAAGGACGGGAAAGTACGCATGTGTGTCGATTACCGGGACCTTAACAAGGCAAGTCCCAAGGACAACTTTCCTCTGCCACACATAGACACTCTGGTGGACAATACAGCCGGGAACGCCTACTTTTCATTCATGGATGGATTTTCGGGGTACAATCAGATCAAGATGCATCCCGAAGACATGGAGAAGACCACTTTCGTCACAATGTGGGGAACTTTCTGTTATAAAGTGATGCCTTTCGGATTAAAGAATGCTGGGGCAACATATCAGAGAGCTATGGTGACCCTATTCCATGACATGATACACAAAGAAATCGAGGTTTATGTCGACGACATGATTGTCAAGGCACAGACTGAGAATGAACATATCGAGAATTTGAGAAAGCTCTTCCAGAGATTGAGGAAATTCCAGTTACGGCTGAACCCTAGCAAGTGTACCTTCGGGTGACATCCGGGAGGCTATTAGGCTTTGTCAGCAGAAAAGGCATTGAGGTTGATTCAGATAAAGTCAGGCTATCCAGAGTCTATCTCCACCACGAACACAAAGGAGTCCGAGGTTTTTTAGGAAGATTGAATTACATAGCTCGGTTTATATCTCAGTTAACCGACAAGTGTGATCCAATCTTTCGCCTTCTTCGAAAAAACAGCCCTGGAGCATGGGATGAAAACTGTCAGATTGCATTCGAGAAGGTAAAAGAGTACTTATCTCACACTCCTATCCTGATGTCCCCTATCCCAGGCAAACCTCTGTTCTTGTATCTCTCCATATTCGAGAACTCCATGGGGTGTGTCCTGGGTCAACATGACGAGTCCGGGAAGAAGGAAAGAGCCATCTATTATCTAAGCAAGAAATTCACCGATGCGATCCGATATCCTCCTATTGAGAAGGTTTGTTGTGCTCTGGTCTGGGCTACAAAAAGACTCCGGCAATACATGCTGTATCACACTACTTGGCTGATTTCCAAGTTGGATCCATTAAAATACATGATAGGTGTACCTGCTCTATCCGGAAGGTTAGCCCGATGGCAGATGCTTTTGTCTGAATTCGACATCGAATATGTGAGCCAAAAAGCGGTAAAAGGCAGTGCCATATCCGATTTTTTGGCAAGCAGAACTGATGAGAGCTATGAGCCGCTGGACTTTGATTTCCCAGATGAAGACTTAATGACCATATCTTTAGAAGAAGCAAGCATTTCAGGGGACAGTTCCTGGAGAATGCATTTTGATGGGGCATCAAATGCACTAGGACATGGCATCGGGGCAATCCTAATCTCCCCAGAAGGGAATCACTAACCATTTACCAGCAGACTGAACTTCGATTGCACCAATAACATGGCAGAATATGAAGCCTGTGTCTTGGGAATTCGGGCTGCACTGGGGCAGAATATAAAGACTTTACGGGTATGGAGACTCAGCCTTAGTAATCTATCAGCCCGAGGAGAGTGGGAAACCAAGGATACAAAGCTGTTAGAGTACCGAAAACTAGTGTTGGATCTGCTCGAAGAGTTCGACGAAGTCACCTTCCGCTACGTGCCTAGAGAAGAAAATCAAATGGCTGACGCTTTAGCTACCTTGGCAGCCACATTCAAGGCTGGCGGGGAGTCTGAAATGATGCCAATTAACATGCAGTCATATGAGTACCCGGCTCATTGTTACCAAATTGAAGAAGTGAAAGACACTAAGCCTTGGTACTACGACATTCTGCAGTATATCAAACGGGAGTTATCCAGAAAAAACCACTGAAATCGAGAAGAGAACCTTAGAAGGTTGGCAGCTGGATACGTCCTTGACAGAGAGGTTTTATACAAGAAAAGCCATAACCAAGTTCTGTTAAGGTGCGTCGAGCTGAGGAGGCAAAATGATAGTGGAAGAAGTACATGATGGAGTTTGTGGAGCACATGCAAATGAGCAATGATGTCAAGACAAATAATGAGATGCGGATATTTTGGTCCACACTGGAAAGCGATTGCATTAACTATGCTAGGAGATGTCATAAATGTCAGATTATGGAGACAAGATAATGTTCCACCATCCCTTCATAATGACGTCACCATGGCCTTTCTCTATGTGGGGCATGGACGTTTATCGGGCAAATCCATCCGAAGGCTTCGAATGGTCACCGTTTCATTCTCGTAGCAATTGACTATTTCACGAAATGGGTAGAGGCTGCGTCATACGCCAGTGTCACTCAATCCACTATTTACAAGTTTCTGAATATGGTCTACCTGAAAGGATTATCACCGATAACGCAACCAACTTGAACAACAAGATGATGAGTGCTGCTTGCGAATAGTTCAACATAAAATATCACAATTCCACTACTTACAGACCAAAGATGAACGGAGCAGTAGAAGCAGCAAACAAAAATATTAAGAAGATAGTGGAGAAAACGACTGAAACTTACAAAGACTGGCATGAGAAGTTGCTTTTTGCTTTGTTTGCTTATCGAACCTCGGTACGAACTTCGACTGGGGCAACTCCATTTTCACTAGCCTATGGAATGGAGGCGGTGCTACCCATTGAAGTCGAGATTCCGTCTCTCAGGGTCTTGTCAGAAGTCAAACTGGATGATGCAGAGTGGGCACAATCCAGATATGATCAGCTTAATCTGATAGATGAAAAAAGACTGAAAGCCATTCATCATGGTCAAATCTATCAGAAACGAATGATCCAAGCACATGACAAAAAGGTGCGCCCAAGAATATTCCACGAGGGAGATCTGGTGCTAAAAAGAATTTGGCCAGTCCAGAAAGATTTCCGAGGAAAATGGACGCCAATTTGGGAAGGACCTTATGTCGTGAAAAAGGCTTTCTCCGGAATACTTCGCTTAGGATGAAAACCCGAGAGTGCGTCCTAAGTTGGAAAAAAAATGTTTAGGGTGAAAACCCGAAAGGGCGCCCTAAATTGAGAAAAGAAAAAGAAAAAGATGAAAAAGAGAATAAAAGAAGAGAAAATAAGGTGGGTTCAAGATGAAAACCCGAAAAGGGCGTCTTGCAACCAAGGATGAGTCCAAGTTGAAAACCCGGAAAGGGCGATTTGGGTATTAACAGTGGAAACATCCCGGCACATAAATCTTCTACGAACTCAACAAATCGGAGAAATGTTGCACTCTCCCAAACGTTATCGCATTTTCAAAAATCCTTTGGCAAAGGCTGCATTCAAGGTCACCAAATGACTTTTCAGCTCAGAAGTGCCCACATTATCGATATCTAAGACGTTCATTTACACATCATCGTGTATTCGTTTTCGAGAATGTTTGCCATGTATTATTTGTCATTCTCCTCCCTTATGAATAAAGACCATCTTTCCTCTAATTCCTTTTGAGCATCTTGAATTAGATTTAAACCTAATGATTTATTTATTTTTTATGAAAGATAATCGCATATTACGGTACAAAGATTCATTGAAAAGTACAGGTACCCAAAAGCCGATCAAGGCTCATGCACATACTTGAGATAGTTGAGGAGTATCTCCCAAATTAAAAAAAAAAAATAGAATGTGCACATCAGATTTAAACATTTGAAGAATTCAAGATCAGAGATCGGAACCTCAAGCTTTCAAAATCAAGAGTCAACAACGACAGGCCACCGGAGATCAAGATTTCTCTCCAGAGCCCAGAATAACATATGTTGCCTATACATTTTAGGCATACCTATAAGCATGACATCCTTAACATCGCATATATGCATATCTTTGCAGGTTTTACCCAGAGTCAGTTTCAACTTCACAACAAAGGATATTGGACTCCAGACAACGCAAGTTCAACTTCACGACGAAGGGACCGCTGGTTGTCAACAAACATTTCTTAAATTCGGAGCCAATTTCAACTTCACAACGAAGGATATTGGACTCCAGACAACGCAAGTTCAACTTCACGACGAGGGACCGCTGGTTGTCAACAAACATTCTCAAATTCAGAGCCAGTTTCAACTTCACACGAAGGATATTGGACTCCAGACAACGCAAGTTCAACTTCACGACGAAGGGACCGCTGGTTGTCAACAAACATTTCTCAAATTCAGAGCCAATTTCAACTTCACAGTGAAGGATATTGGACTCCAGACAACGCAAGTTCAACTTCACGACAAAGGGACCGCTGGTTGTCAACAAACATTTCTCAAATTCAGAGCCAATTTCAACTTCACAGCGAAAGATATTGGCCTCGAAACAGCACAACTTACATTGGATTTCAACTTCACGACGAAGGATATCCAATTACAAGGCTCAACTTCACAAACAGATTGACCCAACTTCACGACGAAGGAGTCATCTGTAACACAACAACACCGAAGTCTTCAAGTCGAGTTTCAGCTTCACAACGAAGTATCTTTGGCTAGAAGACAATCCATGAGCTACCTCCAGTACTCTGAGTTCGATTTCAACTTCACGACGAAGGATTCAGGCTCATAATTTTCCAGTTTTAACTCAACCTCATGACGAGGGGGTCATCTCGTGATTCATATTGACAAACCAGTTCCCATATCTGATTTCAACTCTACGGCAGAGGATATTCGATGTGGCAGAAAAATGTGTCTTTTAATCTTTGCCCTATCCCCGTTACATGACTATGGGCAAAGAGGGGCAGCTGTAGACACACTTTTTTTGACCGAAAGAACATATATATATATATATATATTATATTACATATATATATTATATCAGTATTATTATTTTAAACTAATACATTTACTTTTTTTTGTGTAACAGGCCTTTACAACACATAGGCCTTACAATGGCCCATCTTCAGCAGCCCAGAAGGCCCAGTACAGGTGGCCCAAGCCCCAAATCGGGTAGGGTTTCCAGAAACTCAAACATCTGATGGCCCAGCTGCCAAGCGCCTTGACCGTTGGATCTAGATGTGATCCAACGATCCACAATAGGAGTCAGCTAGGGTTCCATTTTTTTTCATGAAGAGCGTCGTATCCCTTGCCTCACGAGTCCACACCGATTCTCACGCAGCAACCCCGACGAATGTGGAACCTCTCCAACAAACGTGCAAACAACAAACACAATATTAGTGTTCTACGCGAGATTAAACTCTAAAAAGAGCCAATAGTTTGGCTATAAAATCATGGTAATCAGAACATAGTAGAGGATTATTTTTTTTTACACACTATTTTACACAAATTTTCACAATTTCACACACGGATACACAAATATTACGAGAGGGTACACAAGAAAACACAGGAAAACTAGCAAATCTCTTGTAAATTTTGAAAGAAAATAAATAAAAGGTATCGCTTTTACCTTTGTTTTCGATTCGGTTCCTTGCACTGCTTGCATGCCGTTATTTTTGAGTTTTGAACCACCAAGAAAACCATTCGGCCGAGGACGAAAGGGAGACCCTTCGTTTTTTTTTCAAAATTTTTTTTAGATCTACGCTTTTTCTAATCGATTTTTGAAAAACAATCTTTGTTTTTAGAAAGGAATTTCAAAAAGCTTTCGAGATTTCAAAAAAAAATATAAAAACACGAGTTTTGCCGCCGATGAACGACGGCCGGCGCCGTTCAACGGCGACGGCGAGGCGGCGTAGGGTGGCGTTTTCTGGGTTCATGAAGAACCATGGCCCTGTTCTTCATTTCTGAAAAACAGGCGAGAGCGTTTAAGGATAAAGGGAAGGAGGCTTTTGTTTAAGAATGATGGTTTAGCAAATTTTTGCTTAATCCTTAAGACATATAGCTGACCCGTTTTAGACAGTGGCCCAACCCGCTCATCCTTCGGATCCACGTGTTTCCATCCAAGAGAGGGTAAATCACCCTTTCAGTCCTCCGGAGAAACAATTTACTTGTTTTCGGCCCCAAATCGATATCAAGCCTGAATTATTCACAAATTGACCTTTAAATTTTGCTTTCTTTTCAATTTGGTCCTTTTGTTTTTACCTTTTTCTAGTTTAATTTTGTTTGTTTATTTATTTATTTTAAATGCTTAGTTTATATGTTATTATATATGTATATACATTTTTTATTTAGTTTTCTTATTATTACTACTATTCTCACTATTATTATTTTTCGTATATATATATATGCTTTTACTCTTTTTTTTGCATATTTTATTTATTTAATTATCTATTTTCTTTTTATTTTTATTCTCTATTTTTTATCTTCCTTTTATTTGTTTTACTTATTTATTTGCATTATCATCTTATTTTTATTTAGTTGTTTGCTAGGTATATGTTAGTGCTATTATTTTTCTTCATTTTATTTATTTTATGTGTTCTATTCATTTTTATATTCACTTTATTTTTTATTACTTTCCTTATTTCATTTATATTACTTCCTTTATTATTTATTTATTTCTTCTCTTCTAACACATTTCTCGATTTTTTTTAAAGGATATTTTCAAATCAATCAAGGGTAAGTAATTAGGATCGAAATTTACCTTTTAATTTAAATTTACAACTTTCTTAATTAAAGACAACTGGAAATTACGTAGTACCGAAAGGGCAGTTCAAGGGTGCTAACCCTTCCTTGACTGTAACCGACTCCCGAATCCGACACATATCTGGCACGATGCAGATCAGGTAAGAAATTAGGTATCCGATCAACCCATTTATTTTTAAATAAATGATCGGTGGCGACTCCAATCCACATTTATCACGTCGAAGCCCAATCTCGGGGCCCAACCGAAAGACGGTTGCGACATTTATGTATTTGATTATTAAGTAATATTTGTTAGTTATTTTATTATAGAGCATATAAAAGTCACACAGAGAAGTTAAATGTGTCAAAAACATGATCAAATGTACCTAGTTTTTCATCTCTAAAACAAATGAATTTAGCAAGTGCAACAAGTTGCATGATTTGCAGCATATACAAAATCCTTGACAAAGCTGAAGTTCAAGGAGTTGGGATGGTTGGTTTCCATTGTGTAGCACTTCTAACATCACCCGTCAATGCTGCTATCGTAGTCGTTCTCCGAGCTCGATTCTCCTTGATTTATGATGTTCATTATAGCCTTTGTGGCTTGGCCGACAGCATGAGAAGTTTTTCTGGCAGCCCCGGCAACAACAGGCTGTAAAGAGATGACAGGCAAACTAGCCCGTTCTTGAATCATCGCTGGACAAAGATGTCGTAAAAGAGTTATAATAAGTAAATGGGATATAGAAGAAATCGGTATCAAGCCTTCGATTTTGGGGTTGCAGGATAAAGGGGGAGGGGCAGTTCAAGAGCAACTTTTGAACTTACACATTGTCTGCTGGTGAGCAAGTGAACCGATCTGCCGAATTCCAGCTTTAGCAGCCTGCATGACTTTAGCCGATTTGTTGACACCATCTGCAATCTCTTGGCTATGTGCCAAAGTAGCAAACTGAAGCATTATACACAATACCATGAAATCTATGTGAAAATGAAAAAGAAATGAGAACCATCTTCCTAGATGGGATATAAGCTTCTCAACATGATTAAGGTCGCTGTCGATTTAAAAGTTATGTCTGAATTCCAACAAAATCAGAATTCGATTGTCACCTTAAATCAGTTAGTTCGAGTGTAAGATCACTGATCTCCATGCCTGAAAGCCTGATCGCAGCCATGGTGCCGGGAAGCTCCTCTCGTGCTGTATCTGCTAGCTTGGAAAGAGAAACCGCAGCTCTTCCAAATGCCTGCAAAACAAGCAAAACATAAAGAAATAAACATATAAAATGAAGACTACACCAAATCATTATATAGAGAAAAATTTCTGTTCAATAGTATCACCGACAAAAGCATTCCTTTCTTTGATTAAGGCCGACATAAACTTTCATTTTGACCACATAATGCTACAGAACTAAAAGTTTAAGACGGACTATATTAGCAATACATCACAGTCTGGTTGAACAAGCTTGAATTGTCCTGTGATTCTTGACAGTTCGAATCACAAGGCACGGATACGCTGTAAGAAAACTTACAGCGAGAGTTGGAACAGCTGCAATGACCATACTTGTAAACCCCACAGATGCCTGCATGCACACAAGTGATTGCTAAACAGAATCTCAACATCAAACATGTTGCTTGGTACTTAGTAACATAGGTTCAAGACACAATATAATGAACATTTCAAAATGGAAAATTTCAACACCAAACACTTGAATTGTTCCTGATATGCATTCAACAAAATTTATTTAATTCGCAATCATTAGCCCTGAGAAAATGCACCTGATGAAAACCATCCAACAACTAAGAAAAGCCACCAAAAATATGCTAAGCAAGCTAGAAACACCACTACAAAGAAGATGCTAAACCCATAGCTACAATCAATCATATAAAGCAAACATTTTCTCAATAATTCTTAAATATCTTACCATAAGCAATTCAATTCCACATAAAACGCTAGCACTATTATAAATAACAGAAAATCGATGCAATAAAAAGCTCCAAAAAAGGAATTCCAGAAAGAAGAACTACCCAAAGCACACAATAACCTCAAAAACCATACCGTACAAGCAATAAAAGCCAACAGATAGAAGGCCTGATCACTTAATCTCATCTTTTGAGTTGAAATGAAAGTTGGGAGAATTGGGTTCCCAACTCCCACATTGTAATTTTCATTAGATTCTTCTCCAAGATTGATTTTTGATGTTTGGGGGAATCCATTGGCCTTGAAACTTGTTATCTTCAAAGTTGAATTGGTAGAACGATTGGACGAGCAAAGTGGAATGAAACAAGGAGAAGGTTTTGCAGAAACGGGTGATTTCAACAAGAAAAATTGGTTCTTCGACTTTGAAGGGAAAGAAATGAATGGGACTAAAGTGTATGTTTTGGGGTTTGCGTTTAAAACGAGACTGAGTTTCATTTGAGGGAAATCTGGGAGATGAGAGTTTGAGTCAAAGGAATTAATGATGCTTTTGGAAGTGAAAAAAATGAGGAAACAAAGGGTGTCTCTGTATCTGAAACAACGGTCTAGATGGTGGCCGGTGTGTTTTACTCGACGTTTTTTCTCGCTTGCCCATTGCTCAATGGTGTTCAATGGGCTGGTCTGAACTGGTTCGAGTAGTATTCTATTTTAAGTTCACCTTTGACGATTAGTCCAGACCCAATGGGCTGGAGAGTTGACTTATCAAAGCAAAGTTAAGAAAATTTAAGTTGATTTTTTTTGAATTAATTACTGGTATCCGATCTATTAACCGGATAATCTAGATCGGGTACTGCAGAGGCAAGGACGATCCTCCCAACCCAGTTTCCTTCATTCACAAACGTCAGGATTCAAACCTTTGACATTGACATAGTGCCTCATCCAATAGACCAACTGGTTGTTGGTTTTTAAGTTGATTTTTAATGTTTTAATGTTTTAATGATGGATATATCTTAAATTTACACAATATATGGAGTAATCGTAAAGCAAAACCAGACTGTTGCCATTTCCACAAAACTTCAAAACTGCATATGTATGCACATTGTGGCATATCACTAGTTGATGCTTGCCATGATCAAACTATAACCATCGTTTTTCAACAAAATCCGGAAGCAACACAGCTAAGAGAAAGTGGCATGTAAGTGAAGATAGGAAGATCATCATCATGATTCTTTTATGTTAGAAAAGGCTCGCAGCCAAGAAGTGTTGCAATATCGTACCCAAGTTGTTTCGAAGCATGTCGAATATCACATTTGTTCCAACATCCTTCTCCTGAAAGAAAGTTTGAAAGTAATGTTACATAATCACATGTCTTCGCACAATATGTATTACAATTCCTTTCAACTTCAAGAAGTGCTAACCATCAGTCCTGAAACGCTTCCTTTCAACTTCATGAAAGCCTCCTCCGAGGCTTCACCGTATGCTGCTTTGAAATCAAATCTGTCAGCATGTTGTACCTTTAGTCTTATTGATGAGTTTTCATAAGCACTATCCATTGTGTGGCAAACACCAACAACATTGTATATATTCCCACTTGATACTTTTCCGAACGGCCATCTCAAGCCACCTTTCACATCAGGGTCTATGACTGTTGAATCAATCAGATTTCGAATGCTTTGCATCTCATCTTCCTGAGAGTAAACGAAACAAGCAATCTTGGTGAAAAACCTCCAAGATTTAATAGGTCGACTCCGAATCCAGGGTCCATTGCTCGCAGATTTAATAGGAACGTACAGTTAAGGGCTTCAAGGTCTAATGCTGATAGGAATGGAAAGATCATATATTCGAACTATGCAATCTCCAGATGGTTTGCTGTTGATTTGGATGTTGGAAACAGTGACACTTTTGCTGCTCATTTGAAACCAGTTTCAGTTGAATCAATCAAGAGAAAAACAGGCGAAAACCTGTAATCTTGGTGAAAAATTATTTAGATAAAGGTTGGTGGTACATCATTTCCTAAAATGATGTGGAAAGTTATAGTGGAAATGTGTTCTTAAACTATATTTTTGGTCCCCAGTTATCGTAGATGAAGCAAAAGGAAGCCCGTGGGCATCTATTGCAGAAATGTTCTGCCAAACCTGTTATCTTCCTTTGAAAAGGCGAGGGCTGAAATAGAGTGCGGAGATTCGAAAGATGTAAAGCTGGAAATGGTTGCTAGGTTTGGCAAAATACCTTTTCAGGGGTAAGCTTTGATTACGCTACTGCTTCATCGGAAGCAGATGATACCTATCTTAGCAATGGTTAGTGCTTATGAAAACTCATCATAAGCCTAAAGGTAAGAGTCAAGGTGGACACCAATATTGTAGAACAGGGTTGCTTTGATCTCCTTCAAGGACAATGGCTACTTAAAACACTGAAAAAGTATTTTGCCAAACCTAGCCACCATTGACAGCTTTACATCTCCGCATTCTATTTCAGCCCTCACCTTTTCAAAGGAAGATAACAGGTCTAGCAGAACGTTTTCTGCAGTAGACAACCACGGGATCCTTTTGCTTCATCTACGATAATTGCGGACAAAAAATGTAATTTAAGATCACTTTTCCACAATATAAGAAATAGCTTTCCACATTCTCTTAGGAAATGATGTACCGCCAACCTTTATCTATATTATTTTTCACCAAGATTAGAGGTTTATCACCTGTTATTCTCTCGATTCATTAAACTGAAACTGGTTTCAGATGAGCAGCAAAAGTGTCACTGTTTCCATCATCCAAACCAACAACAAACCATCTGGATATTGCATAGTTCAAATATAAGATCTTTCCACCCCTATCAGCATTGGACCTTGAAGCCCTTAAATGTACATCACTATTAAATCTGGGAATAAGGCACTCTGGAGTCGGAGTCGATCTGTCCGAATCCTTCGACTGCCTCTTGTGTGGAGGGATGTAAGCCATGTATGATGCTTAATTCAAACACCTACAGGAAACAACAATTGTTAAAGGAGTTTCATGACAGTGATAAATATACTTAAAAAACCTTAAACAACATGGGAAACAATGCTAGGTTTTCAACAAACCACAAATAATACAACAAAATAAAATAACAGAAATCTTAACTAAGATATATAGATTATGTTAAAATGATAACATTAAACATGACTGATACGTTAGTGAGACACAAAACTATATTTTTTAACAGCAAAATATGAAATACTCGAAAAAGAAAACAAAGTAAAGCCTTCAAGTACCCATAAAATAACTCAAAGAAAAACAATCTTCAATCTTTCGTTTATTACCCATCAAAGAAACATAATTTTATAATTCAGAAAACTAACAAATAGGTTTTGCAAGAAATAAAGAGAGAAAATACCAGAGAATTCAATGGCTTGATTGGGATAACGCCAAATTAGGGAAAGAAAAAGAATGGATTTTGATTCTTGAAGATCAAAGAGAGATGATTTTGATTCTGGTTGTAACAGAACAGACCGACTGGTGTTTTTATAGTTGGAACTTACTTTCAACTACTTAATTGCAAGAAGTTCCATTGACAGTTTGACATAGGAAGAAGTTCTTCTTCTTCTTCTTCTTCTTCCAAAAGCCATAGACAGAATTATAATGTATGCATGGATCTTAAAGTGGACAGCTGCTTGAACACGATCCGTCGACGTGCATGGGATTCCTTGCATTAATTCTTTCTAACCAACGTAAAAGTGTGTCGAGCGAAAAATTATTAGAAATATAGCTGGTTCATCACGTCATCTACGATCTCAACCAATAAAATTAATTCATCTCATTTTTAAAGGTGAATTTTCACCTCTTTCTTACATGTAAATTAAGAGTGAGTAGTTATTTAGAAGTTATTTTGAGATGAATCCAGGACGGAACTAGAATGAAATTATGGGAGGGGTCAAGTTACCTATCTTTTGAACTAACAAGGTTCTGAAAGGTAATTAAACCACAAAAAATTGAGGATTGAGGTTTAATTTCACAAATTTCAATTTTATCATGTCTTAAAAAGTAATTAAACAAAAAAAGTTAGAGACAATACTTAATTTCATTTAACTTTAAAACTGATAACGTCTTAAAAAATAATTAAACTAGAATATTTTAGGAGGATCAAGACCTAATTTTAATGGTTTCAAAAATTTTAAGAACTTAAAATACAATTAAACCATAAAAGTTGGGGTAGACCATGTCCCCTTCCGTCCCCACGTGGTTCTGCTACTGAGATGGATTGATTTTTATTGGTCAGGATCACAGATGACGTGGTGAGCCAGGTCCATATAATAATTTCTTGTGTTGATAAATCTCTTACCATTAAAAGTTACAAAGTGATCTCCTGGCTATAGGGTGTTGTTTTGTTGAGTCCTCCGACTATTAAAAGTTTTAAAATACTATTAATTTGTTCCAAAGTCATCATTTTTCGTTAAAAAATTGGCGACTGTCTAAGATGGGCGTTAACTTATTGATTGAGATATGATAAAATCTGATCCCAAAATTGTTTAAGCGATATTTTATGGATCGAATCTCAGTTATCAGGTTTACGTCCAACTCAGACGGGCATAAGTTTTTTAAAGAAAAATGATGATTTTGGAACATATGAATAGTCGGGTGATCATTTTATAACTTTTAATAGTCGATGACTCAACAAAATAATATTTTATAGTCAGTGGACTATTTTATAATTTCTAATAGTTAGGAGACTCATTTCTAATAGTTAGGAGACTCAGTAACCTCAAAAACCATATCGTACATATAACAACCCGAAAAAAACGAGAAAAAATATATTTATATTGGTTTAATTTGGTGAAATTTGGGGACTAAATTAAAAGTTTTCAAAACTTGTAGGTCATTTTAGAAGTTGAAGGAAAATCAGGGACCAAGCCCTGAATTCCTCCAAGAAGTGTCGGTAGGTTTGGTTATAAACGTGTTTTCTGATTGAAATCAGAAAACAAAAAAGCATATTCCTTAAACTTTCTTCCTTCCGCACCCCTACTTTCAAGCCTGATTCCGACGCCGTCCGACCTCTGATCGTAAAATTGAAACCACCATCGTGTTCATCTTCGACCCGTGAACAAAACCCAATAAACCAATTATAGCGAAACGCTGCCAAACGCTGTGAATTTTGAGTCAAAGTCTCGACGTTTTTTTAGCACCACCGCCGAGAAAATCTTAAATTCATCTCCGATCGTTAATCCGTTTTCGACACCTCCCGCACCATCGTGTTCCTTGTATCGTTCCGAGTCCGACAGTGTCATCGTTA
The DNA here is from genome assembly GCF_006381635.1 of Hibiscus syriacus. Classification (NCBI taxonomy): domain Eukaryota; kingdom Viridiplantae; phylum Streptophyta; class Magnoliopsida; order Malvales; family Malvaceae; genus Hibiscus; species Hibiscus syriacus. The sequence continues at coordinate 1,325,085 of NW_024063440.1, forward strand.
TCTCCATACGCGACGGCGCGTGAGGGAGGTAAAGCGGTCAAAGTTTCGGCCGAGTTGAAATCGAGCTCTCCACTGTTCAAAAATTTGAACCGAGCTTGGTAAGTGTATTGAAATTGCTTAAAAAATTTTTAGGAATTTTTTTCAGGAATTTTTGGAGACCAGAGAAGGCCTCACGCGCCGCCCCTGCAAGTGGGGGGGTTGCGAAATGATGGTGGGCGTTGTTTGACCGGCTTGACCGGTCCGAACCGGTCCGACCCGACCGTTGACCTGACCCTACCGTTGACTCGGGTGTTATTTTCGTAAATATTGTTAAAAGGGTGTTAGTTTCGTAAATATTTTAAAAAGGGTGTTAGTTTCGTAAATATTTTTAAAAGGTGTTAGTTTCGTAAATATTTTTAAAAAGGGTGTTAGTTTCGTAAATATTTTTAAAAGGGTGTTAGTTTTGTAATTAATTTCTGTTAGGGTGATAATTGTGTAAAATAGTTGACCGTTGACCGTCGTTGATCTCCTTTGACCAAAACTTTGACCGGCATTGACCGACCATTAAAAGACCTTTGACTTTTTTCGAGTATACCTATTCTAACATTTTTCGACGTCCCGAATCTGTTTCTGAAGTCCGTTTCTCCAAATTCAAACCCGAAGGCCTCCAAATCGTCAGTCAAAGTAGTTGACTTTGACTAAAAATTTGAATTTTCGAAAAGTCATATTTTATGTTTTTTGACGTCCTAATTCCGATTTTGCAATCCGTTTGGTCAAATTCAGACTCGAAAGCCTCCAAATTGATAGTCAAACCCGAAAAATGCATATGTATTTAAGAGTTTTAGCTTTGAATGATTAAGTAAGACTTGAGACTGATAAATTATTATTGTTTGAAGGTACAAGAGACTCTCCTGATCGCTTGACAGCTCGACCCAACTCCTCTAGATTAGTTAAACCTCTTGTGCCAGTATTCACTCGTATGACCCGTAAATCTTATGATTTCGTAGATTAATTATATACCCACTAGTAATATAGTGTTATTATGAATTAGGTTCGAAAACTATAGTAGAGCGTGGCGAGGCCAATACTCACTAGATCTACTGTTTGAACCTATTATCGAGGTGTGTTCCCTATTTATTATTGAACTGTTTTATTTGTTTTAACATGTGGTACACTGAATTCTATTTCTACTATTTTATTGATGCACCGATTTATTGTGATGGTTTATGGATTATGACTTCTATCTAATTTTTGGTTTGAACTGGTATTTGATTACCATGTTTATGGATTTATGGAATTTATGTCACAGTGAAATTCTATTTTTAAGATACGAATTTATAAAGTACAACTCTGATCAAGCTGGAAAATTTTACAGACTTAATGAATGGTTGCTGTTTTATGCTTTATTCTGTTTTGTTTGTGAGACTTAATGCTTTAAGGATGTAGGAGCTACGAGAGTAGCCTTTCCTTAGAAGCTGCTTAGGGTTCGAGAGAATGCCTTGACAAAATATCTTTAGTCTTTGAGAGAAGCTAGGGAGGAACTATACAAACAAGGGGTTCTAGATAGTAACTAGGCCTAATCCACCTTAGAGATAAGGATAGGATTTCATTCAACTAAATGGAGTTATGTATAAACGATAGGTTAGATGTTAATGCTGCCGCAAAAAGGTATTGCCGAGACATATCCTATTAACTGAACCAATAGGGTCACTGGAAAGGTTTACGCCAATCGGTTATGCCAGGGCATATTTAATCTGTCGAGTCCCTTACTAGAGATAGCATAGGGCATTTCAGTAGACTCTGTCGGGAAGGGTAAGCTTAGAAGAAACACCATTCAGAGACATAGACTTAGATTTTCGTTGTGACTCATTCCACTCATTTCCATTGCTGCTTGTCTTGTGAGAAAGCTTAAGTCCTACATATATTAAATATAGTATTTGCATTTTATTTTGCCTTGACATTTTCATCTGTTTTCATACATCACAATTTATATTGCCACTACATATCCATATGCTACCACACCATCATTATTCCTTTACCACCACATCCATTCCATTTTGCCACTGCATTCTTATTTGTACATACCGTAACTAACTTTACTTATGTAGCAAAGTAAAGTGCCTTGACAAACCAATTTGATTTCCCCAATTCCCTGTGGAGACGATACTTGACTTATCACTTTATTACTTGTTCGATTGTGTATACTTGCACACATATCCGCATCATATTTTAGTACTCACAAAGAGAGGACAGCTCTGCGGCCCTGAGATCATTCTCGGGTAGGCCCTACGGCCCTAAGATGTGTTCTTAGGTAGGCCCCTTAGCCCCGAAATCTATTTTGGGTAGGCTCTCAGGCCCTAAGATGTTCACTTAAGGTAACACTTTTATAAGATTTACTGCATTATGATTTTATGAGATTTACTGAACTATGATTTGTTTAGTGTACCTATCATGATTTTATGGTAATGTTGGGACACACTGAGCCTAGCTCACTTTTCGAAAATGTTTTCCCTTTCAGATATTATTGGTTAGATACCCTGATCGAGCACTTGGAGGATCAATATATATCTTGAAGTATATCGGATTATAATGTTTTTATCTTTCAAGTTGACTCTATTTTGGTAACATAGGCCTTATTTTAAAGTATTTGATTTTATAATGATTACTCTTTTGCTATTTATATTCGATTTATCATAATTTGGATTTTTAAGACATGTTTAAAATTAATTGGTTACTTTTTAATTTTATATTTATGAGTTGGGTTCTTATAGTATAATTTATTATAATTCATAAATGTCATTTATAATGTGATTTTACATTGATTGAATAACGGTTTCGGAAAATATCTTTAAGAATCATGAATGTGATCTACTAGACTTAGTCGAAACACATAGGCTGGGTCTAGAGGGTTACAATTAATTGGTATCAGAGCTTTTGGTTTTTAAATATCGGACTGTGTATGAGTCCAAATTGAAAATACGGTTTTGAAATATTTTACAAAACAAGTTACTAAGGCCATGTCACAAAGTTTTTACGATTTTAACTGTGTTTGAGACTCTAAGTACTTATCTAACCCTGACTTTTATCTTCTGTAGTAAACTTGAGATCCACCAAAATAAGTGATAGACGTGGACGTCGAACTAGCCGTGGATGAGGTCAAGTGGCTAGATTTGTGGACCCGATCGATGAGATTCGAGTAGATCCCCCACCTCCGATAGGTGATCCTGCTCCTACGAACCCGACAAATTTGCCTCCTACCGTTGGTATTGGCATGACTACACCGATCATAGGAGCGACCGATATTGAGCCTGATTCTACCAGAGTTACATTTTATGAGAATTTTGGTAGACAGTTTCTACAGTTGATTCAAGGAGTAGTCAGAGTTACTGGTGTTAGATCCGAGGTGCCTATTTCTCAGACTCTGATCGCTAATGGAGTCAGAACATTTGGAGGACAGATTGGTGGATTTCCTACTAAAGAGGAAGATTGGCTCCAGGATACTGAAAGACGTATGGATCAGTTGGGTTTGGACCCAACTAAGAGATATCTGGGTGCAGTAGCGATGTTATATGAAAATGCCCACACATGGTTGGAATCAGTGGTCAGTAGTGTTTCAACCGATCGTTTGACGTGGGATTTCTTTAAGGAGCACTTTAGGAGCCGTTTCTTGGCAGAGCGTTATTTAGTTCAGAGATGATAGCAGTTTCAGGACCTGGTTCAGGGTGACATGACTGTTTCAGAGTATGAGATAGAGTTCTTGAAATTACTAAAGTATAGAATCAGTCTAGTGCCTACCGAGAGAGATCGATGCCTTAAATTTGCCCTCAGACTCAGATACGAGCTACTTATGTAGGTTGTTACCCACCAAGATGAGATTTTTGATGTGTTGGTGGGCAGAGCCAAGGATGCTGAGGAGATGGAGGCTTTAACTTATGGTAGAGAGCGTGTTGATCAGGAGCGATCTAAGAAATCTTTTAGCCCTACTGAATCATTTGCACAGTCCGGTAAGAGGACTCGTACTTTGCCCCGTCAGAGGAGCAATACACACTTCAGGCCTGTAGTATCTTCACCTTTAGCTATTAGTAAAGGTGGTTCTTCGGTTCCGTTTCAAGTGCCTCCTTGTGACTTTTGTGGTAAACGACATACAAGAGAGTGTTATAGGAAGACCAAATCATGTTTTCATTGTGGATCTAGTGGTCATTTTCAGAGGGATTATCCTCAGCTAGCTTTGTTTGAGCCGACCGCTACCCAGACTCCTATACATTCTCAGACTATAATAGAAACCCCAATTAGAGATCATTGTCAAGAAAAGGCTCGAGGATCAACGTCCAGGACAGACAGTAGAGCCCAACCTCAGCAGAATAGAGGGCTAACAATTTTTGAGGCTAGACAGGTAGCTTTGGTTTACGCCACTAGACGTCGGGATGACAGAGATGAGCCTGAGGTTATTGTAGGTACATTTACTATTTATTCTATCCCATATTTTGCATTACTGGACAATGACTCCACCCACTCCTATGTACCGCGTTCAGTATCTAGAAACCTTCAGATTCTGATTGAGGACACTGATAATATTGTTACGGTTACGAGTCCAGTAGGACTGGCAGTATTAGTGAATAAAGTATTTCGGCGTTGTCCTCTAGAGGTTTAGAGAGAAATTTTTCTCGCTGATCTTATGGAGCTTCCTTTAGAGGAGTTCGATCTAATTCTTGGGATGGATTGGTTGAATAAACACAAGGTAAATATGGATTGCGAATACAAGAGAGCTACTCTGAAGACTTCAGATGGTCGGACTGTTGTGTTAATTGGTGAACGACGTGGCTATCTCTCCAATATAGTTTCAACTATGGAAATTGATTGTATGATCAGAAAGGGATATGAGACTTTCATTGTCTGTATTTTGAACACTAAAGGTTCTTTGTCCACGATCGAGGAGATTCGTACAGTTAGTGAGTTTCCTGATGTCTTTCTGGAAGAGTTGCCTGGGTTACCTCCTGATAGAGAGGTAGAGTTCGAGATTGAGACTTATCCAGGATCTGCACCTATTTCTATGACACCTTATCGCATGGCTCCAAAGGAACTTAAGGAGTTGAAGGTCTAATTGCAAGATTTATTCGATCAAGGATTTATTCGGCATAGTAACTTACCTTGGTGAGCTCCAGTTCTGTTCGTGAAAAAGAATGATGGATCGTTAAGGCTATGTATTGACTATCGGAAGTTGAACAAGATGACGATCAAGAATAAGTACCCACTACCGAGGATTGACGACTTATTTGATCATTTGTGAGGAGCTACTATATTCTCTAAGATTGATCTTCATTCGGGGTATTATCAATTGAAAGTTAAAGGGTCCGATGTTGCAAAAATGGTCATTCGCACTAGATATGGTCATTATGAATTCTTAGTAATGCCTTTTGGTTTGACGAATGCTCCTGCAACTTTCATGGATTTGATGAATCGTGTGTTCCGACCATATTTGGATTAATTTATGGTTGTCTTCATTGATGATATTATGATATATTCTCGTACTGAGGCAGAGCATGACGAAGTATTTGAAGATCGTTCTGCGGACCTTGAGAGAGCATCGTCTATACGCCAAACTAAGCAAGTATGAGTTTTAGCTTCAAGAAGTGTCATTTTTGGGGCATATTATTTCTGCGCGAGGTATTCAGGTCGATCCAAACAAGATCGAGGCTATTCTAAATTGGAAACGACCCAAGAACGTCTTTGAGATCTGTAGTTTCTTGGGCTTAGCTGGATATTATCAACATTTTGTCAAGGGTTTTTCAATCATTGCTGCTCCTTTGACAAAGCTATTAAGAAAGAACGTATCGTTTGACTAGGGCGAGACACGACATGAGAGCTTTGAGAAATTAAAGGTAGTTTTGACTCAAGCTCCAGTGTTGATTCAACCAGAGTCCGGGAAGGATTTTACAGTGTATAGTGATGCTTCACATTCAGGACTTGGTTTTTTTCTAATACAGGAGGGTAAGGTAGTGGCTTATGCGTCCCGTCAACTACGACTGCATGAGTGTAATTATCCAACTCATGATTTGGAGTTAGCAGCAGTGATATTTTCATTGAAGATCTGAAGGCATTGTCTTTATGGAGAGAAGTGTTATATTTTTACGGATCGTAAGAGCTTAAAGTATCTAACCTAGAATGAGCTTAATTTGAGACAGCATCGTTGATTAGAGCTTTTAAAGGATTATGATTGCGTGATTGATTATCACCCTGGTAAAGCTAATATTGTAGCAGATGCTTTGAGTCGAAAGGAGATAACGGAGTTAAGGTCTTTAATGGCCAGAATGAATTTATATGATGATGGAACTTTGTTTGCGGAATTGCAAGTTAAGCTAACCTTGGTTGATGAAATCAAAGCTAATCAGCCCTTTGATAGCTCCTTGCTTACCATCTTTGAGCAAGTAGAGCAGGAGACAAGCTCAGATTACGCCCTTTATCAGGATGAAGTTTTATGCTACAAAGGTCGCTATTGTGTGTCTGATGAAACTGAGTTGAGACAGACTATTCTTAATGAGGCTCACAGTAGTCCATATGTTATGCACCACGGTGGAGATAAGATGTATCGAAATTTAAGAGAGAGGTATCATTGGGTCGGTATGAAGAATGATATTTTAGATTTTGTGGATAGGTTTTTGACTTGTCAACAGGTTAAGGTAGAACATCAACATCTGTCAGGTTTGTTACAGCCTATCAAGATTCCTAAATGGAAATGAGAGCGTATTATTATGGATTTTGTTACTGGCTTACCTATGACTCCTTCGAAAAAGGATTCAGTTTGGGTGATTGTTGACAGACTTACAAAGTCATCTCACTTCATTCCTGTACGGGTAAATTATACTTTGGACAAGCTGGCGAGATTGTATATTTCAGAGATTGTCAGATTGCATGGTGTTCCATTGTCTATTATTTCTGATCGAGATCTGAGATTTACTTCGAGATTTTAGAAGGCTCTACATACGGCTTTGGGAACAAGATTGGATTATAGTATATCTTTCCACCCACAAACTGATGGTCAATCTGAGAGAGTGATTCAGATTTTGGAGGATATATTGTAGGGCTGCGTAATTGATTTTTGTGGTAGCTAGGAGAACTTTTTGTCTTTGGCTAAATTTGCTTATAATAACAATTACCAGACCAGCATTCTTATGGTACCCTACGAAGCACTCTATGGCGTAGATGTCGCACTCCGATTTGTTGGATTGAGTTACGTGATCAGAAGACTTTGGGACCTGAGTTAGTACGCGAGACAGAGGACACAGTCAGATTGATTCGTGACCGTCTGAAAGAGGCATTTGATAGACAGAAGTCTTATGCAGATCAAAGAAAGAAAGATATTCAGTTTGAGGTTGGAGATCAGGTCTTTTTAAAGGTATCCCCGTGGAAGAAAGTACTGAGATTTGGGCGTAAGGGTAAATTGAGTCCAAGATTTATTGGACCATTTTATATCTTGAAGAGAGTAGGACCTGTTGCATATCAGCTTGAGTTGCATCCCCAGCTCAGTCCTATTCATGATGTCTTTCATGTATCAATGTTGAGGCGATACCGTCCGGATCTAGGTCACATTATTCAGGTTGAGGAGGTAGAGCTGAGACCTGATTTGTTATATGAGGAGGAGCCCATTCAGATCTTAGAAAGAGATGAGTGAGTTCTTCAGAATAGGCGCATCCCAATGGTAAAACTTCAATAGAGTAACCGAGGCCCCTCTGAAGCTACTTGGGAGACATTGGAGTCAATGGAGGCTCAGTTTCCTCACCTATTCTCATAAGGTAAATTTCGAGGATGAAATTTCTTATAAAGGGAGAGAATTGTAACAACCTGAAAAAAAAAGAAAAAAATATTTATATCAGTTTAATTTGGTGAAATTTAGGGACTAAATTAAAAGTTTCAAAACTTGTAGGTCATTTTAGAAGTTGAAGGAAATTTAGGGACCAAGCCCTAAATTCCTCCAAGAAGTGTCGACAGGTTTGGTTATAAACGTGTTTTCTAATTGAAATAAGAAAACATAAAAGCATATTCCTTAAACTTTCTTCCTCCCGTACCCCTACTTTCAAGCCCGATTCTGAAACCGTCCGACCTCCGATCGTCAAATTGAACCACCATCGTGTTCATCTTCGACCCGTGAACAAAACCCAGTAAACCAATTATAGTGAAACGCTGCCAAACGTCGTGAATTTCAAGTCAAAGTCTCAACGTTTTTTTAGCACCATCACCGATAAAATCTTAAATTCATCTCCGATCATTGATCCGTTTTCGACACCTCCCACACCATCGTGTTCCTTGTGTCGTTCTGAGTCCGACATTGTCCTCTTTGTCTCCGTAGGCGGCGACGCGTGACCGATATGGATAACCCGATCCGATTTAGAGTGTCATATTAGGGCCACCGGAGCGACCCACTGTAAAAATAATGGAAATTTTAATTTTTTTTATCATAACATGATGTAAACTCATAAAACCATTTATCAATATTCAGAAATAAAATAGATTTTCATACTCGTATTTAAAACAAAATACAATTACATGCCCCCTAATCACATATATCGTACTCTGCAAACAGCACAGGAAGAACTCCCTTACTGAATTCGATATCTGCACTGGTACAATTCTTTTAACCTGCAATGGTGAGTAATAGAGTGAGCTTTGAAAAGCTCAGTAATACAAAACTACCAGATGATACTGAAGAACGTGCAGATATAGGGAAACATATATTTCTTTATTGGTTCAGATATCTACTGATTTCTTTGGCTGAGCTGAGGTCCTATTGATATTTCAGGCATTAACAGATAGTATTCAGTTTTGATGGAAAATATTTGGGATGTTTAGGTTAAAGAGATTAGAATAGGTTTTCTAGTGTGTTCCCTTAAAACCAGTAAAAAGATACAAATCTTTTAAAACATATATATATATATATACACCCCCATCCGTCACGTATAAAATGTGTAGGTTCCCCAGAACCATATAATCCCGTCACGTCCAGTAAGGCCTTGAGCACACAGTCGAGGAACCGGTAAGTAAGGCACTGAGTAAAAAGCTGAGGAGCCGCCATGTATTCTTCCTCCAACAATACCCCCCAAATAAAACATATCCAGTCCGTAAACGGATATATAAAAAATCAAAACATAATTCATGTCAAGTATCATATCAAAATCCAGGTCAAGTATCAGATCAGAATCCAAGTCAAGTATCAGATCAGAATCCATGTCAGATATCAGATCAGAATCCATGTCAAGTATCAAATCAGAATTCAAATCTGAATACTTCCAAAATTTATCAGCGAGCCAAACTTGAGAAGACGAACATGCATTCAAGTAATATCTATTTCATTTAGTTATTGACATAACTTTAGGGTTGATCTGCTCACTTAAATTATGTTTCATTACTTTTAAAGGTAGTCCAACACCTATGCTTATTTGGATTCCTTAATTAATCCAAGACATTTACTTAGTCTAGGCCATAAGGTTATTTTGGTAATTTTGGAGTTCAATTTTATTCCATTCATTTCAAAGCTCGAGGATATCCAATCATTCCTGAGCTTGGTGATATTCTTGGGTTATTTCCATTATAGGGGTATTCTGGTCATTCTACAGATCCGATGTATTTCAATCATTTACTTCCATCATGTCTTATTATTTAATTCCAATTTATCATCTATTTCAGTCCCTTCGAATAATTCTGATAAAAGAGAACCCCGATAAATTGTTCTTCAGGTATTTACTCGTAACTCGGATATTTTCGGGTCAAGTGCCTTCTCAGATTTTTACCAACGGAATTTCAAGAGTTTTTTTGTACTAAGTCAGTATCTTAACAATCAAATTCGTACTTAATCGAGTTAAGTACAAATTCTCAAAGTACTTTCTCATTCAGGGTCAACTCGGGCTATTTTACCTCTCAAGGGCATTTTCATAATTTTTAACCAGATAATTTCGATATTAGCTCTTAACAAAAATAATTATAATTTAAAGATCATATGGCCAATTGCTTTCCCGAACATTCTCTGATCTTGAAATTATTCCTTAACAAATTTCTAGCATATTGCGCAAACCCTTGTTGGCGTTAAATACCAGTTATCCAAATTTTTTAAACAAAACTATTATTTCTTATGCACATCTGTAATTATATCGGATCAATATGTCTTTTCAGAGTTACTAACCAACTTCCAAGGACAATTCTTGTCATCCTACAACATAAGAGTATTTTCGAAATTTTACCCTACCGGAGTATTCTAATAATTTCTCATCCAAGTACTTTTAACATTTAACCTTTGATGATATAAAATATAAGTTACAAATCCATGACTGATTTCTTTATCACTAATCACAAACTTGTAATTTAATTCTAACAATCCCTCAATCTCTTATAATAGTCACTCGATCGTATTCAGTTACCGAATTTCTACCACATTTATATCGAGTGTATATATTAATCAACTCCACAAAAGTGACCAACATTATCTTATTCATACATTTACCAATATCAACATGTTCCATAAAGCATAAAGAGGTAGTAAAGTATTACCTCTATTTATGTGCAATACTGATCGACCATATAAATTCCATTCGAACGCCCTCGATCTTGAAATAATCTTCCAATAATTCCTCAGATACATATCAATATAAATTATATAAAAAACGGAGCTTAATTGCGATAAACGAATCGAATCGGGTTATAAATCAGTCAAAAATAACTTACCGGGTTCGAGTTTGGTGAAACAGACCCCAAAAACAGATTCAGAACATCGAAAACATAAAATATGACTTTTTGAAAATTTGGAATTTGCGGTCAAAGTCAACAGGTTTGACTGGCAATTTTGAGACTTTCGGGTTCGAATTTTGAAAAACGGACTGTGGAATCGGATTTGGAACGTCGAAAAACGTCAGGATAGGTATACTTGGTCAAAGTCAAAGGTTGTTTAATGTCCGGTCAACGCTGGTCAACGGTCAACGCATGTCAACAGCCAACATTCGACCATTTTACACAAATATCACCCTAACAGAAATTAATTACAAAATTAGCTATATTCTACAAATATTTACGAAACTAACACCCGAATTTTACACAAATAGCACCCAAATAGAAATTAATTACAAAATTAACACCCAGATGATGCCCACTCTCGGGGTGGCGGGTGTGGAGCACGAACAGTGCTACGGTGTCGGGAAATTTCTGGAAAATTTCCTAAAAATTATTTTAAGCGATTTTGAGGCACTTACAAAGCTCGGTTCATAATTTTGAATAGTGGAGAGCTCGATTCCAAAATGTCGGAAACTTTGACGGTCTCAACCCTCCACGCGCCAACGACGATGGAGAAATGGAGAACACTGCTGGACTCGGAACGATGCAAGGAACACGATGGTACGGGAGGAGTCGAAAATGGATTATCAGATCGTCGTGAATCGACGAAAAACCAACTAAAATCGAGTTATTACCGACGATATTTCCGGCGAACGACGACGATTCACAACGAAAGGTTTGAGGGGTTTTGTTTCTCGGTCGATAACGAACACGATGGTGGTTTCAGTTTGTCGATCGGAGGTTGGAAGGCGAGTAGATCGGAGTTGAAAGGAAGGTTGTTAGAGAAGGGAAAACTGGAAAATATGAGAACCTGCGCACGAGGGGAAAGTTATATTTCATCATATATAAAAAATGGTTAAATCATGGGTTTAGTTACTGAACTTCCTGCACTTCTTAAAATGGTTTGTCAACTTTACGATTTTACAATTTAATCCCCAATTTCTTCCAAAAATACCTATTAAATTCACCACTTTATAATTTCTTAAATTTAGCCCCTAAATTAGGGTATTACAGGTGAAGCGGTCAAAGTTTCGGCCGAGTTGAAATCGAGCTCTCCACCGTTCAAAAATTTGAACCGAACTTGGTAAGTGTATAGAAATTGCTTAAAAGAATTTTAGGAATTTTTTCAGGAATTTTTGGAGATCGGATGAGGCCTCACGCGCCCCCACGAGTCGCCCCTGCGCGTGGGGGAGTTGCGAAATGAAGGTGGACATTGTTTGACTGGCTTGACCGGTCTAAACTAGTCTGACCGATCTGAACCAGTCTGACCCGACCCCCCAACCCGACAGTTGACCTGACCCGACCCGACCGTTAACTCGACCCGACCGTTTACCGTTGACTCGACCCGACCGTTTACCATTGACTCGGGTGTTATTTTCGTAAATATTGTTAAAAGGATGTTAGTTTCGTAAATATTTTTAAAAAAGGTGTTAGTTTCGTAAATATTTTTAAAAAAGGTGTTAGTTTTGTAATTAATTTATATTAGGGTGATAATTGTGTAAAACAGTTGACTGTTTATCGTCGTTGATCTCCTTTGACCAGAACTTTGTCCGGAGTTGACCGGCCATTAAACGACCTTTGATTTTTTTCGAGTATACTTATCTTGACATTTTTCAATGTCCCGAATCCGTTTCTGAAGTCCGTTTCTCCAAATTCAAACCCGAAGGCCTCCAAATCGTCTGTCAAAGCAGTTGACTTTGACAAAAAATTTGAATTTTCGAAAGTCATATTTTATGTTTTTCGACGTCCTAATTCCGATTCCGCAATCCGTTTGATCAAATTTATACTCGAAAGCCTCCAAATTGATAGTCAAATCCGAAAAATGCATATGTACATGAGAGTTTTAGCTTTGAATGATTAAGTAAGGCTTGAGACTGATAAATTATTATTGTTTGAAGGTACAAAAGACTCTCGTGATCACTCGACAGCTCGACCCAGCTCCTCTAGATCAGTTAAACCGCGTGTGCCAGTATTCACTCGTATTACCTATAAATCTTATGATTTCATAGATTAATTATGTTACCCACTAGTAATATAGTGTTATTATGAATTACTTTCGAAAAATATAGCAGAGCGTGGCGAGGTCAGTACTCACTAGATCTACTGTTTGAACCTATTATCGAGGTGTGTTCTCTATTTATTATTGAACTGTTTTATTTGTTTTAACATGTGGTACACTGAATTCTATGGCTACTATTTTATTGATGCACCGATTTATTGTGATGGTTTATGGATTATGACTGCTATCAGATTTTTGGTTTGAACTGGTATTTGATTACCATGTTTTTGGATTTATAGAATTTATGTCACGGTGGAATTGTATTTTTGAGATACAAATTTATAAAGTACAACTCTGATCAAGCTGGAAAATTTTACGGACCTAATGTGACTCTTAGGTAGGCTCTGCGGCCCTGAGATCATTCTCGGGTAGGCCATGTAGCCTTAAGATGTGTTCTTAGGTAGGCCCCTTGGCCCCGAAATCTATCTTGGGTAGGCTCTCATACCCTAAGATGTTCCCTTAGGGTAACTCTTTTATAAGATTTACTGCAGTATGATTTTATGAGATTTACTGGACTATGATATGTTTAGTGTACCTATCATGATTTTATGGTAATGTTGGGACACACTGAGCCTACCTCACTTTTCGAAAATGTTTTCCCTTTTAGATACTGTTGGTTAGATACCCTGATCGAGCACTTGGAGGATCAACATATCTCTTGAAGTATATCGGATTGTAATGTTTTTATCTTTCAAGTTGACTCTATTTTGGTAACATGGGCCTTATTTTAAAGTATTGGATTTTATAATGACTACTCTTTTGCTATTTATATTCGGTTTATCGTAATTGGATTTTTAAGACATGTTTAAAATTAATTTGTTACTTTTTAATTTTATATTTATGAATTGGGTTCTTATAGTATAATTTATTATAATTCATAAATGTCATTTATAATGTGATTTTACATTGATTGAATAACGGTTTCGGAAAATGTCTTTAAGAATCATGAATGTGATCAACTAGATTTAGTCGAAACGCATAGGCCGAGTCTAGAGGGTTACCGTACAAGCAATAAAGGCCAACATGTGGAAGGCTTGGTCCCTCAAGTTCATCTTTTGAGTGAAAATAAAAGTTGGGAGAATTGGGTTCCCAACTCCCCCATTGTATTTTTCATTAGATTCTTCTCCAATATTTACTTTTGATGTCTGGGGGAATCCATTGGCCTTGAAAGTTGTAATCTTCAAAGTTGAATTGATTTTTAATGTTTCAATGATGGATATATCTTAAATTTACACAATATATGGAGTAATTGTAAGGGTCGCAATAAGGAAGAAAGCAAAAGCAGAGTATTGCCATTTCCACAAAACTACATATGTATGCACATTGTGGCATATTACCAATTGATGCTTGCCATGATCAAACTATAACCATCGTTTTTCAACAAAATCCGGAAACAACACAGCTAAGAGAGGACGATCATCATCATGATTCTTCTATGTTAGAAAAGGCTCGCAGCGCAAGAAGTGTTGCCATATCAAACTTAAGTTGTCTTCAAGCAAGTCCAAGATCCCTTTTGTTTCAACATCCTGCTCCCGGAAAAAAAAATCGAATGTGATTTTACATAATCATATCTGTTTTCGCGCAATATGTGTACAAGTTCCATGAGAAAATTACTGGTCGTTTAACAAAATTGGGAAAATGGAAAGTGCTGCTTACCATCAGTCCTGAAACAATTCCTTTCAACTTCAAGAAAACCTCCTTTGAAGCTTCACCGTATGTAGTTCTGAAATCAATTCGGTCAGCATGACGTACCTTGAGTCTTATGGACGAGTTTTCATAAGCACTAGACATTGTGTGCCAAACACCAACAACATTGTATCTATTCCCACTTGATGCTTTTCCGAATGGCCATCTCAACCCACCTTTCTCATCTGGGTCTAGGACTGCTGAATCAATCAGATTTTGAATGCTTTGCATCTCATCTTCCTAAGAGTAAACGAAATAAGTCAGACGATTAAACTAACTAACGTCACTGGAGACCAATAGGATCCAAACTTACAGTCATAGAAGATAAGATTCTCTTGTGGGTCAGCATCAACCTCAAATCGAGATTCATATCCAACATGATATCTATACCATGTCACGCACTGACTTAGTTCTATCTACACACAAAAACAAGATTCTGTTTCATGGTAAAAGGAGAGAAAAGTGGGGAGATTCAAATTAGCAATATGTTGATCCATTCCATAATTACAGATAAATTCGAGACAGAATAAGGAAAGTCAACATATTGGGTGCATATCTTGTCCTATGGTAATAGAAGACTTGCCTTGTGTAGTTGGAGTTTTTTATCATCTTTTACTCTACATTTGCACGAAAGGGTTGAAGCTGGTTGTGTGCTATCAGACAACTACACATAAACAGATTGAAATCATTCAATTGCTAAAATAATCAATCATATCACAATAGAAAGTAGAGTTAAGTGGGAAAGATACCTTCACGTGATATACATCTTTCATATCTGCAAATCAACTTTAATCTTCGAGGAAACTTCAGCTATAATGTTTTCCAAGTATGAAGAAGGAACACTTGTGTAAACGATTTTTCAATTCCCTCAACGTCGTCTCACTAACACAATCTTTACTGACACTTTCAAGGCTCAAGAAGGACTCCTGCACCAATATTGTAAAGCAGGGTTACTTTGATCTCCTTCAAGCAAAATAGCCCTAAAAACCCAACCATAAAACTAAAGGTAAGAGTCAAGGTAAGATAATGAACCTTATCTTTCCTTGAGTTTTATGGATGGGCTTTCATAAGCAGTAGCCATTGCTAATATATGGATCGTCTACTTTCAATGAAGCAATAGCAAAGTAATCAATGCTTACCCCTGAAAAAGTATTTTGCCAAACCTAGCAACCATTTCCAGCTTTAGATCTTTCGAAACTCCACACTCTATTTCAGCCCTCGCCTTTTCAAAGGAAGATAGCAGGTCTGGCAGAACATTTTCTGCGATAGATGTCCACGGGCTCCCTTTTGCTTCATCTACGATAATTGGGGACACCTTTCACATTATTTTAGGAATGATGTACCACCAACCTTTATCTAAATTATTTTTCACCAAGATTAGAGGTTTCTCGCATGTTTTCTCTCGATAGATTCAACTGAAACTGGCTTCAGATGAGCAGCAAAAGTGTCAATGTTTCCATCATCCAAACCAACAACAAACCATCTGGATTGCATAGTTCGAGTATATGATCTTTCCTCCCCTATCAGCGTAGGCTTTGAAGCTCTTAACTGTACATTCCTATTAAATTTGGGAGCAAGGGACTCTGGAGTCGGTGTCCACCTATTCGAATCCTTCAAATGCCGCTTGAATCGAGGGATGTAAGCCATGTGTGATGCTCAATTCCAACACCTACAGGAAACAAATTGTTAAAGGAGTTTCATGGCAATAGTAATATACTTACAAAAACCTTAAACAACATGGAAAACAAAGCCCAGTTTTCAACAAAACATAAATAATGCAACAAAATCTAATAACAGAAATCTTAACTAAGATACATAGATTATGTTAAGATAATAACATTAAACATGATAGATACATTAGTGAGACACAAAACTCATCTTTTTAGCAGCAAAATATGAAATGCTCGAAAAACAAAAACAAAGTAAAGCCTTTAGTACCCATAAAATAATTCAAAGAAAACAATCTTCAATCTTTTTTCAAGTACCCTTCAAAGAAGCATAATCTTAGAATTCAGAAAACTAACAAATAGGTTTTGCAAGGAATTTACCAGAGAAATTACAAGAATTCATGGCTTTGGATTCTTGGGTTAACGCCAAATTAGGGAAAGAAAAAGAAAGGATTTTGATTCTTGAAGATCAAAGAGAGATGGTTTGCAGTTTGAAACAGAACAGACTATTGGTGTTTTTATAGTTGGAAAGTACTTTCAACTACTTAAATTGCAAGAAGTTCCTCTGACATAGGCAAAAAAGGAAAAGTAAAATACAAATTCTTCCCTTAGAAGTTGTTTCTTTATTTTTCTTTTTGGAGAAAGTACAGCATTAGTTCTTAAATTATTCCCTGCATATGAAATTGATCACAATTTTTTATATATTTATTAACAATAATTCTAAAAAAATATTTTTTTGAAAAATATATAAAAATTTATAATGTTTTTTTAAAAAAAAAAAGATTAATGCATTGTAATTATTTTGAACAATTATTTCGAGCAGAAAGAAAAGACATGCAAAAGAGAAAGATTAAGGTGGTGTTTGTTTACACTATTAAAGGTCTTCAAAGCTTTTATGTCTGCGCCGCGTAGACCACGCGCAGACATTAGGCTTCGCAAAACGTTTATTTTTTAGAAGACAAAAGCTCTTTTAACGTCTGCGCTTCCTCTTCTTGGCTCAGACGTGACCTTATGTCTTCAAATATCTTCTATCATCTTCAAAGAACATTAAAAAATATGGATTGATTTATTTTAAAAAAATTATTATTGTAGTTGTATGGATTATTTAAATTTCAGTATTGTAAAACTAAAATTATTTAAATTTCAGTATTGCAAAATTCTTTTAAGTTTAAAAAATCAGTTTATTTATATTTCAGTTTATTTTAGCCGTCTGCAGACGTTAATTTAATAAGGTTATTTATTAAATAATTTATTAGTATGAATTGATTTATTTCAAAATATGAATTGATTTATTTTAAAAAAATTATTATTGTAGTTGTATGGATTATTTAAATTTCAGTATTGTAAAACTAAAATTATTTAAATCTCAGTATTGCAAAACTCTTTTAAGTTTAAAAAATCAGTTTATTTATATTTTAGTTTATTTTAGTAGTTTGCAGACGTTAATTTAATAAGGTTATTTATTAAATAATTTATTAGTATGGATTGATTTATTTTAAAATATGGATTGATTTATTTAAAAAAAATTATTATTGTAGTTGTATGGATTATTTAATTTCAGTTTTATAAAACTAAAATTATTAAATTTCAGTATTGCAAAACTCTTTTAAGTTTAAAAAATCAGTTTATTTATATTTCAGTTTTTTTTAGCAGTCTGCAGACGTTAAAAAACAAACAGTCTTCTTTTTGCAGACTGTAGACTTTTGGTCCACCTCTTCTGCTACAGATGTGGTCCGCAGACTGCAGACCTTTTACCTCTGCAAAAATAAACACCACCTAAATTACATGTTTGAGTGAAGAAGGTGCTCTCAAGACTCGGAGAGAGGGGAAAATTAAATAAATTTACTTAAATTATTTTGAGAAAATTACACCATTAATTCTTAAATTATTCCTTGCAAATCATCTTGATCATCAAATTTACTTAACTTATAAAATTTTATCTTAATATTTATTAACAATAATTTCAAAAGAAGATATTTTTTTTGAAAATATAATATTTTTAAAAGAAAAAAAGAGCAAAAGGTTTTCCTTTGCAAATTTCTTAGATAATGTGGTGGAAGAAAAAGGTTGGCTCATTTAGGGTGTTTGCTGTTAGATAGAGGTGTTCACTTTTGATTTTAACCAAATTAATCATCAAACTGAATTAGTTTGATTAAACGGTTTGCTACCAAAATTAGATCAGTCGGAGAAAGATTTTTTTTTTCAATATCATTTAATGAATAACTCGGTTCAAAATTAGTTAGTTAACTGAAAATATTAAATATTATATATATCAAATACATATTTTAAGCTAAAAAATTGACTCGATTAACAATTAAAGAAAAAAAATTCAGTTATTTCATTTTTGGGGAATTGGTTATATTGGTGACCGATTCACTATTTAAACATCTTTATGTTGGAGAAAATATTTTCTCAATTAGTGAAGTGAAAAGTGTAAAGGGGGAAGTTGTTCAGACCACTAAGCAACTTCATGAAGTCGACGGGACTGTATGATGTCTTTTATATAACGCTTAAACTGAACTATGCAAAACAGTATCGAGTTTAGAGAAGATGTTGTATCTTCCGGTTAAAAATCTGATCAACTCACCTTACATTGTTCATTCCATCCAAAAATTTTGTTTCAATACCCCATGTAAATCAATTTTTCCAGACTATTATCCTATATTTTTGTCGGTTTCCTGTTTTGTAGTAATTGTTTTGCGCAGCCATTTTGAAGAGAAAGAAAGACATGCAAAGGAGGGATAAGGGATGCATGCTTAAGTGAAGGGGTGCTCCCGGGACTCGGGAGAGAGGGGATGAATTAAATATATACATATAAATGTTGGGATGTTCATTATAGAAAATTGGATAAAAGAATAGCTGCTTCTACAGGTGAACCGCGAGACAATGTAGTCAAGTAATCTGTCACTGACTTTATCTCTCTATAAATAAGTTGAAATCTATCTCCCATTCTTGATCTGTCACTGTTCGGATAGCTTCCACAGAGTCGATCCGTGCCATGGATTCGAATATTCCTCCAAAGCACGTAAGGCCTCCAGTAATCCGTCTCAATTTCAACATGACGATAACCAAGTCTCCAAGAGTGAGTCAAGGCATCATGAATCGCCCAAAGCTCCGCTTGTATGTCGGGCAATAACCTAAACTTCTAGAAAAATCAAATAGTCACTCCCCTTTATCATTATGAAAATGCTCCCCACAGCAGCCGCGCTATTGCTAAGCCAAACGACTCCATCCACATTCACTTTAAACCATCCTTCCGAAGGTTGTTGCCATGAAGCATGGTTTATGTTGCGATTAGCAGTGTTCCGGCAATAGCAAGAGAGTACTGTGAACAAGTTCAATTTTCATTGTTTAACATCTTCTTCTTTGATTTGGCTTCTAGTCTTTTCCCTAACACTCTGAATAATAAAGGTGGATTATGAAGGAATATAGTCTGAGGGTTATTTTAATTTTAGAAAGCAATTTCTAAGCTTTTGAAATGAAAGAAGAAAAAAACACTCTCAACTCTTTAGTTTAGTTGAACACTACGCTAAATTTCATACTTAGATTCCTTGTGGCTGCTACTTTCTAATCATCTTCAGGATTTTATTAGTAAAAATCCAATTTTTTTTAAAGAATCTTATGAATAATTGAATATGAATGATTGTTAATTTTAGAAATTAAATTTTTAGAGTAAACTATAAGATTAATCACTTCGTTTAAATTTTTTATATTTTTCCTCACTGAATTCAAAAAATAATATTTGATTACTTTTATTTTTATTTATAAAAATGTGGTCATTGATGGTTAACTGTCGTTAAACCTTTAATGGATTATTGACTTGGCATAGTGAATTTATAAAATTAAAAAGGATAAACTACATAAATAGTTACATGTTGGAGCAATATTTGTTTTCCCCATTAAAGTTTCAAAAATAACAAATTAGTCACTAAAACATCAATATATCATTGAACAATGATTTTACATAATTTATTCCAAATTTTTTATAATTTTTCATGTCAACATAAAATATACACGATTTATCATGTTATATATTATATGATATCATTAAAACAAAATATTTTAGTCAATATTTTTTAAAAATAGATTTAAAATTTTTCTTTCAAGGTAAAAATTTTAAAAACAATAAGAATTAAATAAAAATACAATAATTATGTCAAAATCATTTTACATTATTGATTAGTGGTCAAATGACACTTATTTGTCTCATTTGTCATTTAATGAGAATCGAACCATAATATTACCTTGAGAATGTAATCTCTTTATTTAATAAAAAAAAATCATTAATTTGATTTTCACACACGTAGAAAAATCGAATTCCATAAGTCTTACCATAGATAAAACTCATACAAGTTTGAGAATTTACCTTCCATACATACAACATTATTCTTTCAATTTATTAAGATTTTTTTGGTTTATAATTCGAAATATTCGATTGCTTCATGTCCAAAACATAATTTCTAAGTTTTATTTTTAAAATTTAAAAAGCATATATATATATATATATATATATATATATATAGGGAAAATTGGAAAAAATAGAAAGCTATTAGGGTAAATTAAATATAAAATCGCTGTTCAAGGACCTATTGATGTTTAGTGATAATCTGTTACTTTGAAACTTTAGTGAGGAAAATGAAACTTACTCAAACATTAGTGATCACATCTTAATTAAATAAAAACGAAAGTTACTAAATATATTTTTAATTCAATAAGGAAAAATGTAAAAATTTAAACGAAAGTGATCAATCATATATTTACTTTGTATTTTATTTATTGATCTAGGGTAAGCACAAGATAGTACATGTCCAAAAAACACTCTGAAACTAACATTCATGGTGCTCGAACCTGGAACCTCAAGAAATAATAACAATTTTTCACCACCGATGTCGCTTGGTTCGTGCCTATTATTTATTTTGGCTTAATACAAAAGTAATTGTCCAAACTATACTATTTTTTCCACTTAGGTTTATAAACTATTTTTCGGTCAATCCAAGTGTCTAACGTTACAAACGTTACATTTTAAGTGTCTTGGCTGTAACGGTGTTAAAAAAAATATGTTAAGTGACATGTGTCGTATTCAGTAATTTTAATTTAAAAAAATATTATTATATTTAAAATATATTTTTTAAAAATATAAGATTATTAAAAAAATCATTTTTTAGGAAAAAAGACATCTGAGGCCCTTGTACTTTGAAAGGAAAAAAACATGTGGCACTGAACTATTTTTCACCCAATGTGACCCTCCAACTCAGAAAACAAACCCAATGTAGCTTTTTGACCAACATTTTCGTCATTGATCGTTACGGTACAAACATGACAGTTTACAGCACTGACAGACAGTCTATGATGGCTAGTGGCATGACTGATGACATGGCATATTGGTTTTTTGGTCTTGTTCGATGGTCAAATTGGTTTTTTAAAAAGTTAAGAAGTTTATTTATTAAACAAATTATTTGTTATGAATATTATGTGAATGTCATTATTACTATTAGTTAATGTGGCTTTTAGCATTCTTCAATGAATTGAGAAGATGAAATGCCAAATGACTGACTCTGCACTTGTATTATGTTTATTAGAGAACATTCATTACCCCTATATATATAGAGTTCAAGTACTAATCAAAATAAAATATAGACACATATATCTTCCCATATCTATCAAAATATTTATACTCTTTTTTGGTTTTGACATGTGTGAATAGTTTTATTTTATGTTTTCCTTTACTGTATATTATTTAAGGCTTGTTCATTACTTTATTCATATGAATTTGTTATAATATACAAGTTTTGTTTGTAATAGTGATTAATCTAGATATCTCGGATATATTAGCTCAACTTGTAAAATATGTTTTGCTCTTTGACTTTCTTATATTTACCACTAGGATTAGAGTTATCCATGCCTTGTAATTTTAATTATAATTTAGTCATTTTTTATATTTTGTTTTCATGTTTATAACATTTTTTATGTATATGGGTAAGTGACATTCACCCAATTGGTTTTTTTTAATTAGAATAGTGATCATGTCAAATCTTACAAAGCTTGAATTTATGGCCTTGGACATCACTGGAAAGAAATATGTATCGTGTGTACTAGATGCTTAAATTCAAGTGGATGAAAAGGGTCTTGGTGAGCCCTTAAGAAAGGAATAAAGCACAACTCATAAGGCTAAAGCCATGATATCCTTGTCATCACCTTCATGAAGGTCTTAAGACTGAATACTTGACTATTAAAGACCCTCAAATCCTTGGATCAATCTAAAGGAAAGATGAACACCAGAAAACTGTAATTTTACCTAAAGCTCATTATAATTGGTTGAATTTAAGATTACAAGATTTTAATTATGTTAGTGATTATAACTCAACCATGTTTAGAATCACTTCAAAGTTGAATTTATGTGGAGAAAAATTACTGATGCAGAAATGCTAAAAATACTCCACTTTTTCGCAAATAATATTGTCCTGCAAACAATATCGTGAAAAGGGATTCAAGAAATATTCTGAATTCTTGTCTCCTAGTGGCTGAGCAAAACAACGAGCTACTAATGAAAAATCATGAATTACACCCAATGGTTCTGTTACATTCCCTGAAACGAATTTGACAACTAAAAATGGGCAAGAATTGAAAGATATAAACCATGCAATGGCATGGTAATGGGCGCGACCGTGGTCATGGTCATGGTTTATAGTCACAGACGTAGACGTGGATATAGATGTGGTCAAGGTGGTCATTTTAGAAACTCATATTCCCATGAAGTGGGTTCGTAAAAATGAAAGCAAGCATGAGAAATAAATGAAAAACAATGTGACATAAGTGTTATTGTTGTGGAGGAAAAGGTCATTGGTCATGTCTATGTCGTACTCAAAAGCACCTAGTTGATCTTTATCAGCAGTCACTAAAATAGAGGGAAAAAAAGTATAGACAAACTTGTGTATGAATATGGGAAGGTGATTTTGATGCTAGCAATACAACCTACTTGGAAACTGGTGATTTTTATTTACTCTTGAAGAAAAATTAAGTCACAAATTTTCATTGATCGTACTAAACTCTATCAACTTTTTTATTTTTAATTTCTAGATTATAATTTATGGATTTATTGCTATGTTTTATGTTTTGAGGATAATTTATTATTACTTTTATGAGACATTTATATCTGATATTTTAATATTTGGATTTGGATATATGTTTTGGATATTATAATTGTTTTGTGACTATTTTTATTCTTCTTGAAGAAAATTATGAATACCTCAAAGTTAATTCGCATTGAATGGTGAAGATTTATGCCTAGCAGACTGTGAAACTACTCACACCATACTCAAAGAAAGATATATTTTTCTCACTTAATAATAAAAGAAGGAAGTGTGAGCACTATATTTGGTAGTACAAACTTTGTAGAAGACTACGAAAGAGCATATATATTGCCAATGAGAACAAAGTTTGAATCATTGATGCATATACTCCCCTAAGTCTCAAAGAAATTTATTGAGTTTTAAAGATATTTCACCAAAATGAATATCATATTAGAAAATCATGAATTTCTTCAAATTATGATAATTACTCAAGGCAATAAACAAGTTATTCAGAAGTTGCCTATATCTCTACAGGTTTGTACTACACAAATATTAATTCAATAGAACACATTCTTAGTAAACCAGAAGTTTGCTAATAACTTTATTGTTTGGCATGACCGGTTAGGCTATCCCGGTTCAATTATGATGCAAAAAAATAATCGAAAGTTCATGTAGACATTCATTGAAGAGCCAACAAATTCTTCAAAATAATTTTTCATGTGATGTTTGTTCACTAGGCAATTTGATAATTAGGTCATCACCTACTACTATAAAATTCTGAACAATTACTTTTCTGAACGAATTCAAGGGGATATATGTGGACCTATACTCCCCCATGCGGACCTTTAGGAATTTTATTGTTTTAGTGCATAAATATATGGTCCCATGTATATTTGTTATAACTCCCCAATATGGCATTTGCGAGGTTACTTGCTTAATTGATTCAATTGCGATCCATTTTTCTAGATTTTTATTAAGATAATTCGTCTTGATAATGCTAGAGAATTTACTTCTCAGTTATGACTATTGCATGTTCATTGGAATAAGTGTTGAACATCTTCTGTCACACCCCAAAATTTATTAAATTAATTTTTTATGGACTAAATTGCAAATTTTTAAAACTTCTGAGCTAAATTCAAAGTTTGGGAAATTTAGGGACCAATCATCTAATTGACCCATACTCATCTGACAATAAAAATAAAAAAGGGAAAATGGGCTGGCCAAGCTTGAATCGTGACTTAGGGTATGCCACATGCCCTGTCGACCGACCTAGGTCACTATTTGTGTTTAAAATAATAGAACATATATTTTAATTATTTTTATTTTGGGTTTTAATACCTAGAACCAGAACCCCCTTTTTTTCTTGTGAATCAACCCTAAATTTCTCCCCAATTTAAAACCTTAGTCGTCTCCTTTCATCCGTAATTTGCTCTAATCCGACCGTTATTAGCACGCTCCATCGCCACCAATCGAACCAGCATCCTCTGGCGACTTCCACCCAACTAGTTACGACCCCGATTTGGTCACGAATTATCGTAATTGAGGGAGGATACCTATTTCGACATCATCGCTATTTTGACTTGATTCGAACGCTCCAGCCGTCGATAAACCTCACGCCGACCACATTTACACTCCTTAGGCGATTCTGATTAGAACCCGATCGAGCTCTTGCCCAGTGTTGTGCCATAGTTATCCGTCGTTGGGGGTAAGCTTCATATGTTTTCGGTTAATTTTACTATGGTTTTGGCTTGATTTGATGATGAATTTGATTGTTTGGTGTTGTTTGGTTAGCTTGGGAGTAATCGGTCGCCAATCAGACCCCTTTTTACTAGTTCACACACCGTCGTGTGCGTGTGGGGCTCGTTCATAGCTATGGGAGCCTTCTAGAATTGATCCAGTGGACGAACTGGCCCGACCGATTTGAACCAGTCCGAGTCACCGAACCAATCTGAGTCAACTCGAATCGGTCTGACCATTGAATTTGACCCATTAACTTGACTGATCCATTACTTTGACCCGACTTATTGAGTTTGACCTGACTCGTTGACTTTGACATAAAAAGTAAATTATTTGAAAGTCCGAACCGATTTGAACCAGTCCGAGTCAACCCGAACCAATCTGAGTCAACTCGAATCGGTCTGACCCATTGAATTTGACCCATTAACTTTGACCTGATCCATTACTTTGACCCGACTTATTGAGTTTGACCTGACTCGTTGACTTTGACATAAAAAGTAAAATTATTTGAAAAGTCATATTTTATGTTTTTCGACGTCCTGAGTGCATTTATAAATGAAGTATTTATTTCAGTGCATCAAATTTTACTGAAATATCAATGACTAATTAATGTTATGGTATATTTAAGGTACTCACAGATCTCGTGATCGTTTGCAACCTCGACCAGGTTCCTTTCGATCCGTTCATCCGCGAGAGCCCGTGAATACGTATAGTTTTGTAACCCTGTTAAATATTCAGTTTAGTATATCTACTCCAATTATCTGTTCTAATATAACCTAAGTTCTCGTTTAATAGAAAAGCGTAACAAAGTCGGTGCTCGTTAGATCTACCATATTGTTTCATTTTGCGAGGTTTGTTCCTTGTGTGTCACACCCTAATTTAGGGGTTAGATTTTATTAATTTAAGTAAAATTAAAGGACTAAATTATAAGTTCTAGAAATTTGCATCTCGATTTCAAAACTGGGAATTTAGGGACTTAACCCTGAATTTTCTCATTTTTTCTTGGAAGTGAAAAATAAATCTCCCCGATCAGATGCAAACCCTCCCAAATTTCCCCTAAATCCCTAGCCTAGTAGTCCCCCTTCCCCTTTTTAATCCCAAATTTGTCGTCTTCCAACCATCTTTTAACCTATCACCGCTACCATCATGCTCTTCGTCGATCGACGACCAAAGCCCAACCACCATTCCGCCGTAAATCTCATCGTTAAACTTCATCATCTCTACCCCGATCGCCTCAGTTTTACGCTGATTCCGACCAAAACATCGACCATCGTGTCTCACCGCCCCAACATTGTGTTCCGTAGCAAGTTTCGATCAAAACCCGATTGGGTTTATCACCTATCATCGTCTTTTTCGCCAACCGCTGACGTGGGTAAGCATTTCAGTCATCTTCTTTTAATTCGATGGTTTTGGATGAATGTTGATGTTATCTAGATCGATTTTGTCAAGTACATGAACAAGGAGTAACCGGTCGGTGGAAGCGAGCCTCGTCACCGTTGCACTCGCCGACAGTGCGCGTGGGGCTCTTCTGCCAGTCTAGGAGGGTTTTAGAACTGGTCCAATCGAACCGAACTGATGCAGTCAAACCGGTCTGAATCGGGTCTATTTGACCTGACCAAGTCAAACCGGACTGAGTAAACTCATCCGAGTTAACTCGTCTGAGTCAACCTATTAACTTTGACCCATTGCTTTGACCATTAACTTTGATCGAAAAGTCAAAATTTCCGAAAAGTTCTATTTTATGTTTTTTGACATCCCGAGTCCGAATCCGAAGTCTGTTTTGCCAAATTCGCACTCAGTAAGTCGTTTTTCAGTGTTTTATCTTTGGAATCAAATTTGGTTTTACGATTAAATTTAGTTTCTGACATAAATTTATTTTCTATGTATATTAGACATTATGGGACACTGAATTTAAGTTTGAGAGTGACCGAATGGGGATTAAATGTTCGATCGTAGAGCACGAATATCAAGGTGATATTTTACTACCTTTTGTATGTTTTTCGAAACTTGTTGATAATTGGTAACTTCGTCGATGAAATGATTAGTCCTTTGGGTAAAATTAATTATTTTTGGACTCGAATAAAATTTCGGTAAAAAGACAATAAACTGTATAAGACTCAAATGGCTCTCATAAGAAACTAGAAGATCGATAAGAAATAATTATAATTCCAGTGATTTATTAATAAATGAACTAACTTCAAGATCCAAATTTTTACTTATTTATTTAAAGGTTAAATACTGGGAGTATTTGGATAAGAAATTGTAAAAAATGGCCCTATAAGGTAAAATTACGAACCCTTGTACTGTAAAAGACCAAGACTTCCTCGGATGGTGAAAAATAACCCAGAAAGAACAGACTTGACCAATTATAAGAAAAAGTGTATATGTTTAGATTGAAAGGATTTATCGAAATGTCCTCAAGGTACGAAATATCTAAAATAACCTTAATGTTCAAATGACTAAAATACCCTGAACTCTAAAGGAACTATAATACTTTGAAGCCTAATTTATCGGAAGTAATGACATTGACAGAATTGAATAGAATGACGATAATACACTTAAAAAGTAAAAAGGACTTTGGATGACTATGATAATAGAGATGACCTGAGAACTCAAATTATGATTCGTTTGAACCTTGGAATCACCGATTAAATTCTTGATCTATTTGAAAATCCCAAAAAACTAAACTTCTACATTTGGAAGATTCTTAATACGGTGATCCCCTTATTTTTTAATGATCATTTGAAAATTAGATTACTAAAAGTGCGACACGTCACTGAAGTATTTAAATGATGAATTATTCTCAAGTTTTGAAATAACTAATATGCCTGGACCCCAAAATGACTAAAATAACCCCAAATACTGAGATAACCTAAATACCTTTTTGACTTGGATTAAATGAATATCGTTGGATAGACTATGGGAACATCAATGAACCTAAATGATGTACTACCTCTAAAGGTTATGGAGCACATGACCTAAGTCGTCGGACATTTTGGGATGCTACTACAACGTGGAAATGAAATAAATACCAACAGAATACCTATTTGTCTCCTCAAGAACTGATCAAATGATTCTGATATTGATCAGATTAGCTAGTGCAGTTAGTAATAAGAAGTTAATAATAGTGAAATATCACGTTCTGAATGATTGACAAGTATTGCAATATTGGGATTTGTAGTTTAACCGGACTCGAAATCATGATAACTCGATACATAATCTTGAATACCATAAATCATTGCTCTATCCTTATTGAGTTAAATTACTTAAAATTCTCTATGAACTAAAATCTGAAATACCCATGTTTGTTCGAACAATGGAATCACTCATGTCATACCTGAAATCTTAAGAAACTCTGATGCGAAAGAACATGAATATCTTCCTGATTAATAAGTAGCTCTGAAGAGTATATGTATCCTCTAGTGTGTTCCTAATGTGATATATAAATGTTTATCTATTTTAAAATATGATTTTTTGAATCGTTGATTTAATGATTTACTGGCTTATGAACTATGACTACATGGTATATGTTCTCTGGTTTCCTAATTCCACTACATAATATAATAGTTCCTGATTTATGGATCATGAAATCTACTAGTTTATGAACTATGGTTACCTGAAATGTGTTATCGGGTTTCCTGTTTTCACTGGATAATATGATTGTTCTTGATTTATGGATAAGCGAATCTACTAGTTACTACTTGAACTATTTTATTGGAAGTTATTTGGGTGGTTAGAGTATGGAGGTTCAACTCTGATCAAGATGATAAATCCTTACAGACCCAAGGTGACTTTGGGTAGGCTCCGAGGCCCCGTGAAGCTTTCTTGGGTAGGCTCTCAGGCCCTGAGTCACTCCATTGGGTTAATTATGAGACTACATATATTGTACATGTAGAGGTCAATTATGTGATTTATTTCATTGTCACTCTTATGAGATTTCACTAAATCACGATCCTGATATTACAGTTTACTGTTAAATCTGATGTATACTAGATATTGTATGGGTAGGATTCTGGAGTATGGATGTTCAACTCTGATCAAGCTGGTATATCCTTATGGACCTAAGGAGACCCTTGGGTAGGCCATAGGCCCCAAGGTACTCCCTTAGGGTGGCTCCTCTGCTGTGTGCTTAGGGCAAGTCCTTGTGGATGCAGTTCTGGGGAACTGCATAACAGTGTTCAATTGGAGGGTATTACTATGGTTTTTTTTAAATATGTTTTAAACTAAAAACATTTTTAAAGGATTTATATATGTTACTCTTTTTATTGGAACACACTAGTCATCCTATTTTGATCTCCTAACAGAAATCTTCATGTCTTTTACTCGAAAAAATATCAGTGGAACCACAGCTCATCCCGAAAACATATAGACGCCAGAATAGATAAGGAAATTTTTATGTTTGCCTATTATCTGCATGTCCTTTAGTATCTTTATGTAGTTCTGTATTACTGAGCTTCCCCAAAGCTCACTCATTTACTCACCATTTCAGGTTAAAAGAATTAAACCAGTGCAACTATCGATATCAGTAAAGTAGTTTTACCGGCATTGCTTACGGAGTACATTGCATATGATTAGGGGGCATGTAGGTTGTATTCTATTTTTTATATATGAGTCTGAAATATGTTTTATTTTTTGATATTGCTAAATTCTATTTTTAATATATAAATTGTTTTATTGTATTACGTGTTTTAACAGAAATTTTAATTTTCTAGGATTTCTACGATAGGTCTCGGTGGCCCTAATATGACCCCTCGGATCGGATCGGGTCACCCGCATCGGTCTGTGGGTGTTACATTATGTGCCATATAGCTGTTTTAAATACTTGTTTGAAATTTCATATGCACATGATTGTTTTATCTGATTTGCAATGTGATTATCTGTTTGACTTGATTTCTTATGATTTATTGGATTTAAAGTTTGATTTCTGATTTACTAAAGTTTAAGCCTGATTGTTTGATTCATGTTCTCTGGTTACTATTTTTATTGATAAACAAATATGTCTAAACTCTGATTTCCTTCTATAACTGGTTACTGTCTAAAAAATATTTTTCTCCGGGGTACTTTGGGATCTAGTATGAAGTCTCTACGGGTTCAGCTCAGTCAAATTAGTAATTCCTTATATAGGTTCAGACCGATCGAGATGGTAATTTCTTATTAACCTAAGGCGATTCTTGGGTGGGCTTGCCTAATAGACCTAGTGGTAAGACCTTATGGACCCTAAGATACTCCCTTATGGTGGATCATATGTTTTATGCATTGGGTAAGTCCTTATGGGCATGAGCGCACTCCACTAAGGTTAACACCTACGTTTCGGCTAGGGTAAGACCTTATGGACCCAAGGTGCTCCCTTAGGTTGGTACCTACGCCCTTCGTGCCTAGGGTAAGTCCTTATGTCTGGGGAGTTGCATATGGTGTTCGGTTGGAGGGAGATACTGAAATTTTAAACTAAAAACTCTTCTGATGATTTAATAATTGTGATCTGAACTGATTTTAAAAACATAATTGTATGCTTTATTTCTACACTGTTAGAACACACTGAGCTCCCTAGCTCACTCCCCCAAATTTCTCTCTTTCAGATACTTTTTGGATAGGTGACCTGTACCTGGCACTTGAAGGATCGACACATTCGTACAATACTTTTTGTTGTAGTATTTTTATCTTCGGAGCTGCATTTAATTTGGGTGACATGTGCCTATATTTTAAAAATGTTGCTTTTGTTACTGATGTTAGATTTGCTTCGATACTGATTTATAAATTTTTTATTTAGTTTTTACGACTTTAATTTATTGAATTTAAATTTTGATGCTATTAATTATATTTTTAAATATGTTTAATTATAATTTGGATTTTAAGTTATCGAAGAATGTTTTTGGAACATATTTATCGTAATCCGCTAGATCTGGTCATAACGTATAGGTCGGGTCTAGGGGGTTTCATCCTTTGTAGCTTATGTTCATACACATAATAGTCCTGCGAAATCTTTAATTAAGCGACTTCAATTGATAGTAAGACCATTACTCATGAATTCTAAACTCCCAATCACAGCTTGGGTCATGCAATTTTACATGCAATGACATTGATTCGCATAAGCCAACAAGTTATCATAAAATCTTCCCATTACAATTGGTTTATGGCAGGAACCAAATATATCCCATCTAAAAACTTTTGGGTGTGTCGTATATGTTCCAATACCTCCATCATACGGAAAAATATAGCTCTTCAGAGAAGGTTTGGGTATATATGTTGGATTTGAATCCCCATTGATAATTAAATATATAAAACCATCTACTGGGAATTTAGTTACTGCTCATTTTGCAGATTATCTTTTTGATAAGTCAAATTTTCCAACATTAGGGGGAGAGATCAAACAGTTGGTAAAGGAAATTAATTGGGAAAAATTATCATTGTCTTATCTTGATCCTCGTACTAAGCAATGTAAATTAGAAGTTCAAAAGATTATTCATTTGCAATGTTTAGCTAATGAATTGTCATATGCATTTACTGACCTAAAAAGAGTGATTAAGTCACATATGCCAATTGTGAATGCCCCAATAATAATTGACGTTCCAGAAGGACAAATTCTAGTTGCTAATGTGTCTAATGCACACCTAAGTGTGGTAGACCAATTAGATCCAAAGATTAGAATTCTCAAAAAAAAAGAAGAAAAGAATAATGATGGTCAAATCGAGGAAACAATGGTTTTACCAAGATCTCCAAAAGAGAATTTAAACATAACTGGGAAAATAGTTTCAGAAAAAAAACTCAAGTACCTGAAAATGAAGAGATCTCTATTGATTATGTCATGTTCGGTATTAAAGAGAGCCGATGATGCTTTTGCATGCAATGTAGCACTAGATGTTATAAATGACAAAGAGGATCATGAACCCAAATTGGGGAATGTAGGAAAGGAGATGATTGGCAAAAATGGAAAGAAGCAAATGAAGCTTAATTGAAATCGCTAGTGAAAAGAGAAGTGTTTGGACCAGTAATTCGTACACCTGCAGGTATGAAACTAGTGGGATACAAATGTGCCTTTGTGCGTAAAAGAAATGAAAAAAATGAGAAATTATGAGATATAAAGCACGTTTGGCTGCACAAAGATTCTCACAAAGACTTGTAATTGATTATAAAGAGACATATTCTCATGTGGTGGATGCAACTACATTTAGATTTTTGATAAGTCTAGCTATAAGAGAAGGACTCGATTTACACATAATGGATATAGAAATAACTTGTTTGTATAACCCACTGGATACTAACATTTACATGAAACTCCTGAAGAATTTAAACTGCCAGAATCAGTGAATTCAAGTTCTCGAGAACATTATTCAATCAAATTGAATAGATTCCTCTATGGACTGAAACAATCCAGACGTATGTGGTATAATCACCTTAGAGATTTTTTGTTAAAAAGGGTAATATGAATGATCTAGTTTGCCTATGCATTTTTATTAAGAAGTCTAGAAATGTATACGTTATTATTGCAGTATATGTTGATTATTTAAATATCATTGGAACTCCTGAAGAGATACAAACTGCAATTGATTGTTTGAAGAAAGAATTTGAGATGAAAGACCTTGGAAAAATGAAATTTTGTTTGGGGTTACAAATTGAGCACCTAAAAGATGGAATCCTTTTGAATCAATCAACGTATATAAAAAGTACTAAAGCAATTTTATATGGATAACGCACATCTAGTGACTACCCCAATGGTTGTAAGAGCATTTGAACCAAGTAAATATCCTTTCTATCCTCGTGAAGATGATAAAGTTTTTCTTGGTCCTAAAGTATCATACATCAATGCATTTGGATGTATCTTGCTAGTCATACTCAACTTGATATATCATTTTCTGTAAATTTGCTGGCAAGATTTTTCTTATGCCCAACTCGAAGACATTGGATTGGAGTTAAGAAAGTATTTCGTTATCTCCAAGGCACAAAAGACATGGGTATGTTTTTACATAATAAATTCAAAACAGAGTTGATTAGTTTTGCAATGTAAGATTTATGTCATATCCTCATAATGGTAAATCATAGACTAGATATGTTTTTACATATAGTGGTACAACAATCTCTTGGTGTTCCATGAAGCAAACGATTGCAACAACTGCTTCAAATCATGCAAAAATCTTAGCAATCCATGAAACTAGTTGTCAATGTGTATGGCTAAGATCTATGATTCAACACATACAAAATAGTTGTGGTTTATCATATGGAAAAGAAGTTGCTGCTGTCTTGTTTGAAGATAATACATCATGCATTGAACAACTCAAGAGTGGGTACATCAAAGGTGATAGAACAAAACACATTGTACCTAAATTCTTCTTCACTCATGACCTTTAGAAGCTTGAAGAGATAAAAGTTAATCGGATCAGTTCAAGTGAGAGTTTGGCATATTTATTCACCGAGGCACTTCATACATTTGTATTTCAAAAGTTAGTACACTATATTGGAATGTGTCACCTTAGAGATCTCAAGTGATGTAGCCATTAAGGGAGTAAATACGTGTTGTATTCTTTTTCCCTTAACCTTGG
The DNA here is from genome assembly GCF_006381635.1 of Hibiscus syriacus. NCBI lineage: Eukaryota > Viridiplantae > Streptophyta > Magnoliopsida > Malvales > Malvaceae > Hibiscus > Hibiscus syriacus. The sequence goes on from NW_024063440.1 coordinate 1,358,629, forward strand.
TTTTTCCCTCTGGGTTTCCAGGTAAGGTTTTTAATGAGGCAGCATGTCAAGCGTATAATTATGTACTTTTTTTTTACTAGGTTTTTGTCATACTAGGTTTTTCCTAGTAAAGTTTTAACGAGGTACAATTAGATAATGGGTATCCAAAAGGGAGTGTTATGAATATATTATGTGGATGTCATTATTACTCTTATTAGCTAATGTGGCTTTTAGTATTCTTCAATGAATTGAGAAGATGAAATGCCAAAGGACTTGACTCTTCACATGTATTATATTTATTAGAGAGCATTCCTCACCCTTATATATATGAAGTTCATGTACTCATCAAATATAAAATATAGATACATCTATCTCTATTTTCTCTCTCATATCTCTCCTTTATTTTAAAAGATATTTTAAATTTTAAATATAAAAATATTCAAATATTTAAAAATTTTAATTATAAAAATACTCATAATAAAAATTAAATTACTAAAACATTAAATATATATTAAAAATATTAAAACTATTATTAAAAATTAATAAAAAACTAAATATATATCATAAGCTATAAAATGATAAAATATAAATTATTAAAAAATAAAAAACATTTTTAAAAACATATGTTATACATAATATATACATCCAACATATGATCATATCATCAACATTTATATAAAGTTCTCTAACTAGATTATTCAAGATTTACAAATTTATACTCTGATTGGGTTGTTCGAAGTATGATTAAATGTGTGTATTAATAAAAATATTATTATTTTTTCTAACTATATTTAAATTTAATTTTTAATAATTTATAAGTTATCATTTTATAATTTGTTATACATATTTTGTTTTTTAAAAGTTTAATAGCAGTTTTAATATATATTTATTTTTTAGTATTTTTTTTTTTATTTATTTTTTAATATCTTATATTTAAAATTTTAAATTCAAAATAATTTTTATTTTTAAAAAAGTAAACAAGCCCATAACTTAAAAAAAGCAAATTTACCTTCTAACAAGACTATAAAATCAATTTAGTCTATTTATTATGTCATCTGCCACATCAATAACCACCATAAACAACTACGTTAGCATTGTAAATCGCCACATCAACATCGTGAATTGTCATATCAGCATTGTAACAGTCAATGATGAAAAATTGGTCAAATGATCACATTGAGTTTGTTTTCTAAGTTAGAGAGTCACATAGAGTGAAAAAATAATTCGAGAGCCACATTTTTGAAAAAAAGGCCTTATGAGTTTGCTTTCTAAGTTGGAGAGCCATATTTAGGGATGGGCATGGTTTAGGTCGGGTCGGGTTTTTGGACCACTGACCCGACCCGAGAAGAAAGGGTACTCCACCCGTAACCCAACCCGACGCGACGAAATTATAATTTCACCCGACCCAACCCGGCCCGATTTAATTTTTTATTTATTAAAACTCATAAATTTTTTTAATTTAAAATATAAAAAATGCCTAAAATAATTGTTGGAAGCAATTTCATTGATAAGTGTAATCCACACCCTAATATCACGCTTGGTCCCGTATTTTGGACTAAAATAAAAAGGAGGGGAAAAGCGGGAGGACGTGAAATGATTGGGGCTAGTAATCATGAAAGTTGCTGGTCTCTTGTGCTGAAACATCTACCAGGCCAAAATTTGCTGGCACATGGGTAGGAATAGGGAAAGTAAAAAAGTAAAAAGTAAAATAACAATAATAATAATTATGTATTAACTATTTGGGTCGGGTCGGGTAAGATTATTTTAACCCTAAATCTGACTCCAACCTGATTCTAAATATTTTAATATAAAACTCGACCCAACCCGAACACCAATTTTTTAAAAAAATTCAATCCGATCGAGTCGAAACCCGTTGGATTCGGTTCCATGCCCATCTCTAACCATATAGAGTAAAAAAATAATTTGAAGGCGACATTTTCCCCCAAAAGTACAAGGGCCTTCTCATTGTCCCCTCCAACCCCCCGACCCCCACGCATCTATTTTTCTCTCTGGCCAGAATCCCCTTTCCCCTTCGACCCTTCCCCAACCCCCTGGTTTTGTCGCCTCACTCTCTTTCTAACCCCCAATTTAATTTCTCCATCCATTAAATTTAGGGTTAGTGGAATACCCTAATTTTGACTGAATATTTCAAATCGAGTTAAAAGGCGACCAAGGATCAATTTGGAATAAAAGGGGGCATTTGGTGGAAAATCGTTTCGGAAATTTTGCAAGGTGTTGAGAAATTTGGATGTGAGATTAAGGCTTTCCTTAATTATAATTTTGGGATTTTAGTGATAACATTTTGTATCCGAATGCAAACCCAAATTAATTATCCAACATTCACGACCCAATTATAAATGTCCAAAAATAAATCCAAATCAAATAAAATTTATTTCATAACTATTGTTATCAAGCCCAATACCCACAATCCAATTAATCCCAAACAATCCAATTATAAACCATAGTACTTCAAATTTATCCATACAATTAACCCATCAGTAGCCCATTCAAGCACCTCAACCAGCCCCACGTGAAACATCAGCCTCCACTGTGGTCCTCTCAACTAAGCAGCCGCTCCACACCAGCGTGAGCAGCACTAGCTGGCCCATTTGTAACGAAGTTGGTTCCCCGCTCCACAATAGCAGCTGCTCGTGCCAATATGGATCCCCTGAGTGCCCTGTCGCTCGAATAGTCCATAGCTGCACCAAGTCAACTCCACGCAGGCCCGTTAGTGGTCCCAAGCATCCAACTGAGCCCCAAGAGCCTCATCAGCAATTCATGCAAAACAAAAAAGATGAATTAAATAGTTCTTTTTTGGTTGTAAAACAGTGGGGTTATAAAAACCCCAAAAGAAAATGTAAGAGGTTTTTTTTCGTCTGCTTCTCCGATTCATGTCCCCATCTTTTTCTCTCAAAAACAGATTGTAATCTCTTCTGATTTTCACTCGAAAGAAATAACAGAGAAGCAATACCAAAAAAATTGATGGTTGAATTTTTTTAATGTTTTTTTCTCTCCTTTTTGGAAAACTAAAAGCATAATAAAAGGCAAGGTTTATTTACCTTTGGTTTGTGACGTCACTGATTTTGAATCGTTGGACTAAGGAGTCCAGGGGTCGAGGGTCTTTTCCGGCCGTCTTAGGCATTTTGATCTTTTGGGGTTTTTGTTTCGGGGTTTTAGATTAGAAGGGGAGGCATCTTAGGTATGTTTTAAGTTTAGTTTTTGGTTGTGGCCTATCCCGACCACCGTTGGGGTGGTAGTAGGCGAGGAGAAAGCCGATCTATGGCATGCATGTGGTGGTCGGCGTTATTTTGAGGACTCGACTGCTTCGGTTTGAAGTGTAGAGGAGAGTTGTAACAACCTCAAATCGATGTGGGTGACTTGATCCAATATGAGGTGCCACATTGGGGCCACCAGAGCGTCCCACATAAAAAAATCCATGAAAAATTTAAAATTTTGTTAAAACGTGTAAAATCATAAAATAAATTTATAAATAAAATACAAGTTTAGAAAACATTCATATATTACAAACATAATTAAAATCATACAAGTTCCAGACTCAGTATATAAAAAAAATCAAATGTGACCTACATGCCCCCTAATTACACATTGTATAGTACTCTGCAAGCAAAGTAGAAGGAACTCCCAATACTGAACTTGATAGTTGCACTAGATCGATCTTTTAAACTGAAATGGTGAGTAAAGAGTGAGCTTTGGGAAGCTTAATAATACATAACTACCAGATGAATGCAATAGGTCATCATGTATATTGTAAATCATAACTTTCCTTAGTGGGATAGACATTATCAGATTCTAGCGGTGAATTCAGATTTCATTAGCTAAGTCTTCAGTTACAAACATGAATTTACGGTCTGAAGGAAGTATTCAGAGAGACAGATTTAGAAGATTGAATTGGAGAGTCTAGAGTGTTCCAAAAAACAGAGAAATGTGTACAAATGCTTTAAAAACATCAATAGTGTAAAACATATTTTTAAAACCACATTAATACACTCTAACCGAACAAAAATATGTAGTTTCTAATAATTGCATCCATAAGGACTTATCCTAAGCCCATTGGACGTAGGATCCAACCTAAGAGATTATTTTGGGGCCTGAGAGCCTACCCAAGGGAGTACCTTAGGGCCTAATAGCCTACTCAAGGAAGTACCTTGGGGCCTTAGAGCCTACCCAAGAAAATTCCTTGAGGCCTTAGAGCCTACCCAAGGTCACTTTAGGTCCGTAAGGAATTACCAGCTTGATCAGAGCTGAACCTCCATACTCCATAATCCTACCCAGACAGTATCTCAATAATAGGTTCATACAGTAAATAATAGATTCCATGATCCATAAATCAGGAATGATTATATTTTCCAATGAAAACTGGTAACCAAAGAGCACATATCATGTAGCCATAGGTTATAAATAGTAAATCAGTATGTCACATTTCAGGACAAATAAAATAATCATATAGCACATAGGGAACACACTAGAGGATCTAGTTTTTTTTCGGAGGTACTTAGCAACTATAAAAAGGGGGTTTGATAGCTAATGGATTCATCAGTCATTCAAGAAGTGATTTATCAAGTTCATAGTATTCAGATAAATCAACAAGGTATTCAAGAATTATTGCATCAAAATTTATTTAGGATTCATACATTCCTAAACTGATTCCATCAATCAGGCTTATAAGGGCATTTTAGTTATATGATTTATGAGAATTTTTGTAATTCAATTTAATAAAGGAATGCAATGATTTACAGAATTCTATATTTCAATCATCTTAACAAGTTTTCAATTCCAATCGCAGTGTACAATTCCCAACAAAGGTGACACTTATCAATTCTGTAGGTAGAGAAACTTCACGAATATTCTTTCTTAAAACTGGTTGCACTGTAGAATGAAACCGATCACCTTCAGAACCATTTTTGGATAGATCATGAGGAGGTGAACCAATATTTAAGTAGTATTTATTTACTTCTCGTATTGTAATAGTATTAGGGTTGATCGACCTACTTAGGTCGTACTCTAAAAAGATCAGGGGCATTACAACATTTAATGCTTCACTGATATCTTCAGAAGTTATCCAAAGGCATTTGCTTAATCCAAGTCATGAGGGTATTTAGATCATTCTAGTATTCGAGGTTGATTTATTTATTTTAGAGCTTATGGGTATTAAATCATTCTAAGGCTGGGGGTATTTTGGGTCATTTCACACTTCAGGGGTATTTTGGTCATTTTATAGTTCAAGGGTATTTCAGTCCTTTCATTCAGTCCACTCTTCCATTCAATTCAAACTTGTCATTTATTTCAATCATTTCAAACAATTCAGACAATAAGAGTATTTTTGATAAGTTAGTCTTCAAGTGTATGCTCATAAATCAGAAATTCTACCGGTCTGGACCGAGCCAAGCCAAGCTGAGCTGAGCTGAGCCTGGGTGAACCGTTGACCCAACCGTTAATCGTTGACCCAATATTTGGCCGTTGATTCCATTGACTACCTTTAATCGACCGTTGACCTTTTTTGGGAACACATATCCTAATGTTTTTTGATTTTCTAATTTTTGAGGTATGTTTCACAAAATTCAAACTTGATAAGTTGATTTTCAACATTTTGTCTTCTCATTCGAGTAATTTTTCCGATTAAGTTCCATTTTTAACGTAATTTATTTTTCTATATATTTGAGACTTTATGGGATGTCGAATTGAAGTCTGAGAGCGATTGAATAAAGTTTAAATGGTCGATCAATATGGCTAGAAAATTGAGGTAATACTTTACTACCCTATGCATGCTTTACGATACATGTTGGTATTTCTAAGTGCATGGATGAATATGTTTCATCTCATTTGTATAATTAATTATTTCTAAACTCGATTTGAATGCGGTAAAAAGTATGTAACTGAATAAAACTATGATGGCTCGTATAAGAAATTAGAAGATTTATAAGGAACAATTCCAAGTTCTGTGATTAACTAGGGAAGCAGTTAACCTCATAACCCTTAAAATTTGATTACTCTTGTTTAAAAATTGAAGCACCAAAATACCCAGATGAGAAATTACATAATTACCCTTGAGAGGTAAAAATAGCCCGAATTAACCCTGAATGAGAAAGTACCCTGAGAATTTGTATCTAATTCAATAAATTATTGATTTAACTGTTAAGTTCCTTTTTTTCCTAGAAGATTATGATATACAATTCATAACCTCTAAGAATTTATGAATTGTTAAGTTCCTATTTTGTTCGGGTGTACCTCAGAGCGGTGCGTTCGGCGCTAGTGGTAGCTCCGGTCATCGATTTGGCATGAAATTTTCCAGATTCGTAGATCGACACCTCGGGAGTCTCGTACATATGTTATTTTTTGATGAAGCACGACAGAGTGTGACATTTTTAAATGTTTGAAGTTTTCCAATGGGGGTGGGTGAGTGACAACGACAGAGCAAGGAATGAGGGTACACCATTAGTTGGGGTTCGAGCTCAAGGCAACGACGAGTCCAACTACGGTGGTAGTGAGGCAAGCAGGTGACCAAGGTATTCAGAATCGAGGAGAAACTTATCGGCGACAGGGAGTTTTCAGTGAGCCTTCAACCGTTCATTCCGGCAAACGGCTAGGCCACACGGGAGGGATAAAGGGTTTTGGTCGTGAGAGGTCGTTGGTCACACTGGTAGGGTCGATGCACTTCGGCGATGACTGGGACGGGGTAAATCGGCAAGAAATCGTGGTGCACTTAGGGATTAGGATTGAGAGAATTTACGGATTTTAGGGTATCCCAAATTTTAAGCCTATAACATATATATTTAATAAAATAAAACACAACAATGCCCTAACCTAAATGGTTAAAGCATGGACGACCATAACTCTTGGTGACAGGGGTTCAAAACCTACAGACTAATCCATTTTTTTTATAGGCCAAAAAAATGAGATATTTCAGGGTTAAGCCCATAAATTTCCAACAAGTTCCAAAATCGAGCTCAAAACTTCAAAAACTTGCAATTTGGTCCTCAACTTTCTTTTAATTAAATTTTGGGGTGTTACAAGAGCAGAGGAGATGTAGAGGTTTTGTTTAGTTTCAGGTGGTGTTTGGGTTCCTCAGCCATAGTTGATGTTGTTTGGAGTGCTTTTGGTCACTGATGAGTGGCTTGTGAAAGACGACGGCCAAGGGTCTTTGGGAAAGTGCGATCACTTGAGACAGAGGGGGAGAAGAGAGTTTCGAGAGATGTTTTTTTTGTTTTTATGGGGTTTTTTATTCACATTAGTAAAGTTAAGATAAAATATTATATTAGAAGGGGTAGATCACTTAGTAATCCTTACTATTTAGCCGTGTGTTTCTGTTTTAGTATCTAAGTGTGCCATTTTTTTAATTTTTTGAATTTGTCATCTTGCTTGCGTTTCTTTTAATTTAGTCACCATTTATGCTTATGTTTCTTTATTAATTTGTTCATTGTTGTTTATTTCGTTACATTTTGATCCATGTTATTATATTATTAATATTCGAACGTTTAATACGACCTTGTGGCAACCCGCCCTGGGGTATGATCCACTTTATTTATGGTCCAGGTAAAATTCTAACTTAACTGCTAACTACTAATTTACTAACCGCTAACTTTTATAAAATATATTCGAATTATTTTACGACCTCACAACGACCTGCCCTGGGGTATGACTTGCGTTATTCATGGTTCGATTAACTATTAAAAATTAACTGCTAACCTTTTATTTTTATTCGATTGTTTATTTTCTGTTATTTACATTTCAACACTTTAATTTTCTGTATTTTTAATTTCTGCTTAAAATTATTAATGGTTTAGATTTCAGTCATTTCAGTTCCTGCTTTAAATTTTCTGTACCGTCTTAATTTAAGTTTTAAATTTTGATTTCTTTTATTTTACTCCTTTACTTAATGTTTAAATTTCAGCTTTGCATTTTTTATTTATTTTAATTTAGTCCTTTTGTATTCATTAACTGCTTTAAATTTTGTCTTTAATTTCGATTTCTTTAAATCTAGTCCTAGAATTTTAGGTTTTAAATTAAACCTTTTGATTTAGATTATTAATACTTTAGTCCTAATCTAGACTACTTTTATTTTAGGTTTAATCCTTAAATTATGTGAATTCTTAATTTGGTCATCACTTTTCTCGTGGTTCAAATGTAATTATTCAAATTACATAATTGATTAGGATTAATATTAGAGCCTCCACCTTAGGCGTAATTTTATATTTAGTCCTTAAATTAGGTGAATTCTTAATTTGGTCATCGCTTTTGCTCGAGGTTCCAATTTAATTATTCAAATAGCACAATTGATTAAAATTAATTATGATTAATATTAGACCTCCATCTTAAACCTAATTTTACATTTAGTCCTTAAATTAGGATAATTTTTAATTTGGTATGCGCTTTTCCTTGAGGATCCAATTTAATAATTAGAGTTACATAATCGAATAAAATTGAATAGGTTAATATTAGAGCCTACATTTTTAGGTTTAATCCTTAGGTTCTTTAAATTTCATAATTTGACACTTTAAGTTAGAGGGAACCCTTAATTAATACATGTAGTATAATTAAGTTTCATAACCAATTGTTTGGCTGCATTTTATTTTCAAATAAGGCAATGTTAAATTATTAGGGGTTAGTAATGTATCTCCGCTTTTGCCCAGGGTGACCGCTATTGATTCTCGAAGTAAATCAACATCCTTTTCAAAACCCAACATCCTTTTCAAAACCCAACATCATTATTTATAAATCACTAAGGCAATGTCCATTTATTGTGATTGATAACAAAGCTTCCGCTTTTGCTTGGGGTGGTCGTTATTAGTCTTGGTAAATCGACATCCTTTTTTTTAAATATGCATACATAGGGGATTTTAAATTAAATAAAATTTCAAACTCAAAAATTACAATTTTTAAAATATAGGATAATTAAATAGGTACCAAATTTTGGGCACTGTGGGGTGCTAATCCTTCCCAACGTGTAACTGACTCCTGAACCCGATTTTTGATTTCGCAGACCAAACTTTTGTATTTTTAGTAAAGTAAAATGTTTTATTAAAATTACTTTATTTTTAGGTGTTTCAATCTCACCATAAAAATGTTTGGTGGCGACTCCCATTATTTTCATAATATATACTTTCAAAAGAAAGTCGTATCGATTAAGACAATTAGGATTTAGTATTCCCACCCATTAAATTTAGGATTATAAATTTAAGGGTTTATGTATTTAGGGCTTTGAGATGAAGGAAAAAGTGATGGTCAATCAGCGAGTAGCCGACGATAGAGGCTGTGGTGGAGATGACCAGAAATAAGGATTATGATTAGGGATTTTAAGATTTTAACCTGTTTTTTGTAATTTTAAATAAATTTGTTTTTTTATTTTAATATTTTAAATAAAATTTTTAAAATTATAGATGTGACACGTGGTACTTAACGGAAATTTTTCACGGTCATTACGACCGAGATACTTAAAATGGTAACCTTTGTAATTAATTTTTTAATATTTTAAGCACTTAAACGAGAAAAGTGTATATTTTAGTCACTTATTTTTATACTAATCATTTTATTTTCAAAATGAATAAGATTTTTTGATAACTTAAAATGAATAATATGAATATGAATGATTGTCAAATCATTTTTCTAATATAGTGGCAGACAAGATGCAGTCACCATTTTTATGCAGTACGGTTACCTCCCAACTTCATTCTCTTTTTCCCTTGTTATAGTTTGGAATTTGAATTATAAGGATCAAAATTTGATTCGATTTAAATTTTATATATTTGATTCCATTTGAAAAAGTTTAATGAGAGTTTAAATAATTAAGTATGATCTGTCTACTCGAGTAACCCGAACTTTATTAACTTGATTCAACTCAATTAACTAGAATACTCACCACTAATTCCTCCTAACTTTAATACATACATCATTTTAGATATATTTTTTATTGTATTTGAATCACATGTTCCTCTAACACTATAATATCAATATACATTCAATTCCTATTTTTAATTACAAATTTACTATTTTTATAATTTAGTCTCTCAACTTTGCATTTTATCCAATTTGGTTTTTTATTACAATTTCTTTCCTCCTATCAATTTTTTACTCCTTTATACTCAGACCAATATTTTTTATACACAATATACTATTTAAAATAATAAAATTATAAATATATTTTAAGCAAAAAGGCAGAGACGCTTGTATTTTTGGGGGAAAAATCAATGTGACCATCCAATTCAGAAAATAAACTCAAAGTTACTCTTTGACCAAAGTTTTTCGTCGTTGGACGTTACAGTGTTGATGTGGTAATTCACGATGTTGACGTAATTCACAATGCTGATGGGATCTACGATAGTTGATGACATGGCAGATAACATGTTAGATATACTAAATTGATTGTTTGGTATTTTTCGAGGGCTAAATTAGTCTTTTTCAAGTTATGGGTTTAGTTATTTTTAAAAAAATTGAATTTAAAATATAAAATATTCCAAAAATACTAAAAACTAAAATTAAAGTACTAAAAAAATTATATATATATATATATATATATTAAAAATACTATTAAAATTTAAAAATAAAATATGTATCATAAATTATAAAATGACAACTTATAAATTATTAAAAAAATAAAAAATATTTTTTTAAAATATGTTATACATAATATATATATATAATATCAACATTTATATAAAATATTCTTACTGAATTAGTCGAGAATTACAATTTTTTTATTTAACTATATTTAGGAAAATAATAAGTTTTTTAATCAATACACAATTAATTATACTTCGAACAATCCAATAAGAGTATAAAATTTGTAAATCTCGAATAATCTAGTCGGAGTACTTTGTATAAGTGTTGATGATATGATCATATGTTAGATTGATATATTATGTATAATATATGTTTTTAAAAAAGTTTTTTATTTTTTTAATAAATTATATTTTATCATTTTGTAGCTATGATATATATTTAATTTTTTAATATATACAATATATATATATATATAAATTTTTTAATTATACTTTTAGTATTTTTAATATATATATATATTTAACCTTTTTAGTAATTCAATTTCTATTTTTTAATATTTAATATTTTATTTTTTAATATATGAATATTTTATATTTAAACTTTTAAATTTAAAATAGTTTTTATTTTTTAAAAAATAAATAAGCTCATAAACATTTTTAAAAACTAATTTAGCCCTCGACAAGACCAAGAAACCAATATGTCTTGTCATCGACCATCATGGATCGTTATTTCAGCACTATGAACTACCATGTCAGTACTATACTGTAATGGTCAACAATAAAAACGATGGTCAAAAGGTCACATTGGGTTTGTTTCTGAATTGGAGGACCACATTGAGTAAAAAAATAATTCAATGACCACATTGATTTTTTTTCAAATGTACAATAGCCTCAAATGCCTTTTGCCTATATTTTATAATTTTAGATAACATTCAATTGATTAAATATCATTGCACTATAAAACAAATATATGAATATATATATATATATCTTATATGGTTAGAGAAAGTCTTTAAATTAGATCAATCTTCACCATAACATTATAAATATTTACATTTACATTTGAACGTAACCTTGAATACTAGACTCGATTAGACTTGACTCAAATTTCATAACATCACTCTACTAAAAAAATTAAATAAAGACTATCAACAAAACTGTCTTTTTGCGGCGTTTTTTTACTTATAGCGGTGTTTATAAGTGTCGTAAAAAACACCTGCGGTGTTATGAAAACGCCGCTAAAAATAGCGTTACTAAAGTTCGCGGCGTTTGTGAACCAAAAACGCCGCAATATGTAACGATATATAGCGGCGTTTGAACAAACGCCACAACAGGTTGTGATATTTAGCGGCGTTTTTATTACAAACGCCGTAATAGGTTTGGAAATTTAGGGGCGTTTGTCTTACAAACGCCGCAATATGTTTTGACATTACGCGAAGTTTGTCTTACAAACGCCGCAATAGGATCTGGTATATAGCGGCGGTTTTAGGATAAAAATGCAGATAAAAATCTGGTATATAGCGGCGTTTTAGGATATAAACGTCGCTGATGGTCTAGTATATAGCACGTTTGTATCCTAGAAACGCCGCTAAAAGTTGGTATATAGCGGCGTTTGTAACAAAAAATGCCGCTATAGATATTAATATTTTGCGGCATTTTTTTATACAAACACCGCTAAATGTATGATATATTGCACGTTTTTTGTAACAAACGCCGCTAAATAACACATAATTTAGCTAATTACAAAATTATTGTCGATTGCCCCAAATCTATTTTTTCAACCTATTCCATTATCCAACAAACATAACAGCAATAACATCAAACTCTATATCCATAACAAGCAACATCAAATCCAATATAATAAATAAAAGTTTTCATTAACATAATATAAGTTCAGTTAGACACTGTTCAGTAACAATAACATAATGTTGATAACATAAATGAGACTATGATGGTGGATTTTGAAGTTGAGTTTTATGTATCATATTCATCATATCATTGAGTCGTTTTTCAAATTCTTCACATCTCTGCTGATATGTTGCTTCTCTCTATGATGTCGCTGCTTCCCTTGCTTCATTTTCCGCTTTCATGTTAGCCATTTGTTTATCCATCTCAGTCAATTGTTGTTTTAAACTACCAACTTCTAATTGGGAAGATTGAGACTGTGATGAACTGGATCCAAAATATTTGGTGGGAGTAACAAATGATCCTTGACAACGCACCCGACCATATCTTTCAGGACCCAAAACGTCATTAATAGCTCGGTTTTCAATGTCATCATCATTAACCATACCGTGACTCGAACCAGTGATCTGATACTCTTCCTTTTCTCCTTCAATTTTTCCTAATAATAAGGTGAATAATTAATTAAAATAAAAAATGTCATGCTACAAATATAAATAAAGTCAGGTAAATTTAAAACATGTACCCAATAAACATACAATAATTTCTACAGCTTCAGCAGTCATAGGAGTTCCATCATTCTTCATATGTGTCATGTCGAATAGTTGGATTCGGCCAACTTTAGAACCGGATGTATTTTCCTACACAATATAATAATATAATTACTATGAGTTAGTATGTACATGGAATACAAAAAACAATATCAATAATCTATAATACCTCCTCATTATCTATACAAGCAAAACTCTTTGGTCCAGCCGTGTACGTAAACTTTTGATGTTGCCTGCTAGCAACACCAATATGCTCTCGGTCCTACAATGTCAAACAACCAAATTTAATGATGATATATAATTCGTTACAATTATTTCTGAAAAATACATCATACCTGTCCTTTTTGTGAACTCCAAAATCTGACTGCATCTTCCCATTGGTACATGAGCATTCTAGGTGGGACTGTTTGCAGCTTCTCTTCAAGGCTGAGATCATTCTTGAAGTATTTCTAACGCTTGCTTCACATAATCTTCATAGATCTCTAAAGAAAATTTCTCCTATACAACAAATAAGTGTGCACCGTAAGTATACGTTAGTATTGAATTTCTATAGAGTATATACTAATAATGACATTATTACCTTAACAAAATCCAATGCCTGATGTTTGTTACTATTAGGCATTTTGCGCCATAACTCATAATTGATCGGTAACAGATTCGTATTACGTCCAACTATGCCTAAGTAATCTGCTAGAAGACGTGATTCTGGGCCAATAGGTTGACCGACATAGTTTCTTGAAACTTTGACACGATGCCCAGGAGGAAGTTGATATAATTCCTTCAAAGTTATACATCCTCGAGTCTTGCGCGTTCCAGCATTTTCAACTATATAAAAAATTATTAAATGTCAGTTTTGAAAATGAACAAGTAGTAAATAAAGTTTCGAATATTACCTTGGATTTCTACTTCTTCTTCAACAGTTTCAGGAACTTCGGAAGACTAGGTGCATTCAATTCCTCGTTATTTCTTTCTTCATGGTCTTCAGAAGCTCGAACAACCCGCAAATCAATTATTTTTTTCCTCGGCATGATATCTGTAAAAACCAACATGTGTAATAAAAAACGAATTAATTAATTAATATATTGAAAGACAACATGTTAAAGGTTATAACATTATAAATAAATAAATAAAGATATAAACTCGTACGACATTCTTATGTAATGTCAGTGTCATAAATATCTTCATCAACATCCTCTCGAACCCATTGAAATTGTTTTGTATTTATGATAGTTTCATCTAAGTTTTGTGGTAGTAAAGGTAAACATTCTGATCTTGTTTCAATTTCATCTTATTTTCATCTCCGATGTCTATCACGTATCGGGAGTATTTCGGAACACAACATACCAACCGTTATCCATTGGATTATGAGAATAAAATACTTGTTTCACTTGAGAAGAAAATACATATGGTTCATCCATCAAACGTTGACCTGTATGAATTAATCGAGAGAAATTCACCATTGTAAACCTGAATTTATCTCTTTTTATGCATATGTTTACATCAACCCAGTCACACCGAAACAACATAACCTTTCGTTTTCCATAATAATCTAACTCAATAATGTCCGTAAGATTTCCATAATAATCGACCTCTCCCTCCTGGGGATTATTGTCCCTGACAGTAGCATAACTTGTAGTTGACGAAGTAACTACGACTCCACAATTTTGTGTCCTACTTAATCTTTCACGAGATTTCTTGTGGAACCTGAACCCATTAATGAGGAAGGCATTATATCTTTTAACTATTCTATTCGGACCTTGAGAAAGCCATTTAACATCTTCACTAACTTCTCTCCCACTCCAAACCTATTACACATGAATGGTGAATTAATTGGCATTGATGTCGATATAAAAAGCAAGACATATATTATGTATAAGTATTCCATAAGATTTAGTTGCTTACCGTCTGACCTAACCATTCATGAAAATTTTCTGTGAATAACTTATGTAGCTCTCGCTGATTTAATCTTCGAGAACGTGCACGAGATCTCAAGACTTCTTTAAACTCACTATAAAGTATATTATGTCGTTAAAAATTGATATATATAAAAGATTAAGAGATTTCATATAGCTTGGGTCCGAAAGACTTACGTGCGAAATGGATCTATTGAATAGTGATGGAAAAGAACATATCGGTGTGCTTGTACCCATGACGTGCCATATAAGTGTGCAATTTCAACTTTCCCTAATGGTTGACCATAACTTCCAAACAAATAATGTTGAGGTAAGTCATCAGTACTTAAAACATCATTTCGATTTGGTCTATTCCATCTTGTTTCAACATCTTCCAAATATATAGAGCAAAATGTCATACATTCCTCTGCCAAATACCCTTCAGCAATTGATCCTTCTAGATAACGCTTATTACGACAATAAGACTTCAACTTGCCCAAGAACCTATAATCAAAACAACATACTACGCAAATACATTTTATTAAAAGGTATAATAAGTAGTAATTTGGCACGTGTAATTCAATTAATACCTCTCTATAGGGTACATCCATCGATAGAAAACTGGTCCACCAACTTTTGCTTCATGAGGAAGATGAATTAGCAGATGTATCATAATTGTGAAGAATGAAGGCGGAAATATCTTCTCCAAGTTGCATAAAGTCAAGGCGACTCGATCTTTTAGTTTATCAAGTTCTTCAACCATTAGAACTTTCCCACAGATGGCTTTCATTATATTAGAAAGTTCAATGATAGAAGACATCACCTTACTCGATATGCAACCGCGAACAGCTACTGGCAGTAAATCTTGCATTAATATGTGATAATCATGTGACTTTAAACCATAAAGTATTCGATCTTTAACACTGACACATCGAGAAATGTTTGATGCATACCCATCTGGACCTTTATATCTTCAACACCGTGCAAAACACTTCTTTTTCTTTCTTCGAAAGAGAAAAAATAGAAGCCTGTAAGAAATATCTTCCATTCGGATGTAATTGCGGATGAAGATCATGTCGAATTCCCATCTCCACTAAGTCAAGTCGACTCTTAAGATTATCTTTAGATTTTCTGGCATCATTCAGAATGCCCTGATAATATTCTCGCAAACATTCTTCTCAATATGCATTACAACAAGATTATGTCTCAAAATCTACTTTTTCCAATAAGGCAACTCGAAGAATATACTCCTCTTTTTCCACAAGTCTAGCTCATTTGGATCATCGGTTCTGCCATCATGATCCATCATGATGCGTAATAATCCATCATCGGTTCTGCCATCATGATGCCACCTCATAGACTCAGCAGTCTTGGAGGACATAAACAATCTTTGTAGCCTAGGTATGAGAGGAAAATATCGGAGAATCTTGATCGGTTTCTTTCTTGATGGTGCTTGAGCTTCATCCTCAGTAACATTTTATACCTCCCTACTCATCCATCAAGATTTTCCGCATACATGACAAGACTCCTGATTTTTTCGATCACCCCAATACAACATACAATCATTCGGACAACTATGAATTTTGTCATATCCAAGACCCAAATCTTTTATCATTTTCTTCATATCTTTGCATGATTGAGGGATTTTTGCAAAAGGAAACATTCTCCTAATAACTCCAACAATTGCGTAAAGGAATTCCCAGTCCACCCTCCCAGGCATTTTAAGTGGAAAAGACGAATGCAGAAAGAAAGCTTTGAAAACTTTGATCCGTCATAAAGTTGTTCATTCATTCCATTCAGCAGCTTGTAAAACTTTTTCGCTTCTCCATTTGGCTCTTCATCGCATTCAATTCTTCCCATCTCAATGGAATCATTAACATCATTCTGCCAATAATTTTCTGTAACATACGCTGACTATTGTGCATATTAAATGCATCTCGTAACATTCCTTCCATGTCATCTTCTCTAAAAGTTGGATGGTGAGAAGGAGAAGGATATGTGAATAACTCGTTGAAGCAGATCTATCTGATAGAAACTCTCCATGAAAGATCCATTTTTTATACCCCCGAACAAATCCAAAAATAACTAGATGCTCGTACACAACTTCACGAATGTGCCAGTTAATGTTAACACAGTTCTTATAAGGGCAAAGAATCATATTCTCTTGGCTTGCATTCAGAAAAGCTAAATTTAGAAAGCTTTCAACTCTATTTCGATATTCAACGCTCACCCTTGAGAAAACCATCCAAGTCTTATCCATTTTATATTTCTGGAGTTTCAATTTCAAATGTTAAATGCTAATATTATAGAAAAAGTTAGAACCTAATCATAAGCATTAAACTATCAGATTTAGTGCATACTAATATTTGCATAGTATAGAACTAATCACTCCTAAATTATAAGACTTTTAAAATTAGAAAATGTTATGGGAGAAATTGTTTCTCTTTATTTTATAAAAATTATCAGGGTGCATATATAGAATACATAGTATAGAACTAATCACTTTCACAGATGTTTCATCGAAATCAATATGCATTTATATCTAAACAAACTCATGTTTCATTCTTAAAGAGAGAAGATTACCTTTGTTTCCTGAGAAACGTGTTCCTCACAATCGAATTAAATTCGAGTTACTCAACTCAATTAACACCTATAGAGAGAATTCAAACCGATGAAAGTGTATAACAAAATATGCAAGAAAATATCGACATTCATGTTATGCAAAAAAAGATAAAAAATGGTTTATTTTATTACAAATCAGATTTCTTATTGAGAGGGTAGAGCCAATTATATTTTGTGAAATGATCAACAAAAATAATATAAAACAAGTACCCATCAAGAGAGTGTACATTCATTATGGAATAGAAAGCGAGTTAATGCTTACATAGAATTTAAAAATGAGCTAATGATATTTTGCTGTTGCCTTTAGTTGAGAAATGGCATGCATACATTCATTACTGAAGTGGAATTGAGTATGCTTTAGCTTCTTAGTAGAGTAATTATGTGGACTGAAACTTAATATTTATATCTGTTGCTGTAAATTGGAGCATAAATGTGCCTAGGCTCGTTGCATTTTTGGAACATATTTGAAAAATAGGGTTATGAACTGCTCCATGACTATCTAGCTATGCATGGGCATGGATACAGGGCTAGGGGTATTTATTTACAAATGTTAAATCTGTTAGATTAGAATTAAAAGAAAAACTGGAAAAAGTTGGATGTTTCTTTATGATGCTAGATTAAGGTTGGATGAAGAAGTTCAGTACAATTAACAAATTTATGGATGATAGCTAGCTTTCTTTTTGGTGTTGCCTTGCATGTAGTGGGAATTTGATTGTTAGGTAGGAATTGTCGCTGACTAAGTTATTAGGAATATTTATAGAAGGTTAATGGTTAGGAATTTCACATTGATGTATTTGGTTAACAATATAGATAAAGCAAATTCCATGGTTAACTTCCAGCAATATCCTTTAGTTGAAAATACATTTTGAAAGAAACAATGGACAAGTTGAATGAAGGCATCTTAACAATAATATAGTAGTACAATTAGCATAATTTTTTTAGCTAAGTTATAATCAAAATATATATTCGTCTATTCATCTATTTGTACGTGTGTGGGTGAATGCAAGGTGACAGAAAATTTCCACACATTTCAAATGCCTTGCATGCAATTTCCTAATCACCGAGTGGTTATAATTAAACAGTTATTTTTGCTCCTGTGTTAAGGACTAATGGATCTCAATATGGATGTTAATTTCAACTGTGCAAGTACTAGGTAGTATTTATTGATTGTTTAATTAGCTCAATTCCCATTCAGTTTTCTTTCCTAATTGTACAAGATGAGGAATCTACTGAACTTGTTTCTTGTATTGTTTCTTATTGTTAGTATAGAATTCATATAGTAACATAGTGGTATATCAATTTTATGTATGTCATGTAAACATTTTCTGATAAAAACCAAGAATCAAAGCAACACAATAGGGAAACTAAGAAATACAAAGACATTCGAGTATTTCTCCATTACAACATCTGAGAAGAAATGGTTAATGGATATATATCTATTGTAGGAAGTTCGAACTATGGCCTATACAATCAACCAAGATACAAAGTCTCAAACTATGACCTATATACACACACACAAACGTTTATTGTGGTAGAAAAAGATTCTACAACAGAGGTATAAAATAATGAAACCACCAATGTCACTAATCCTAAACTATCCCTAAAAGACTATCTAACATTTAATGTACTCCAAACGAAAAGAACTTAATTAAGCATAAGAAGCCATACTAAATACTCCAAATCCACGACCTTAATCCTTTTCTTTGAGATATTTTTCACTTAAAAGTTATGTTTTTCTCCTTTAAAGAGAAATTTCCCAAGTCACAACTTTAAAAGACATTGTTAAATAGCACTATTCTAATTATAGGCTATAAGATATAATAGGCAATTATTTAAGCAAAATTCACTTATCAAGTTTAATGATTAAGAGGTTGGGAGCTTAAATTTCTCATTTTAAATATATAAGTTAAAGAATATTTACTTCTCATCATCTAGAAACCTTTCACTCAGTTGCCTAAAGTTGTTGTCTCCTTACATTAGAAAAACCAATTTGAACTCCAATCATTGACACCACCGAGGTGTCGCATTGTAAACACCTTGAGATGTTAGGATCTAGTATCACTAGTCAAATATCAAAATATAAATCCATGAAGCACCAAAATCTCAGACAATTCACAGCTTTGTTTATGGTAAATATTCAACGTCTGATATGAACTTCTTAAATGAATTTATAGTTCTTAGGTTAAGTTGTTTGTTCTCACCAACACATTGCAGGGCACGTAGAGTTTGATTGTTCGTTGATCGCGAATCATGTAATATATTAAGCTGATATCTGGGAAGAAAAAACTAAAATTATAAGAAACAATAATAAAAAAAAAAATAGCTTATGCAATCAATATCACTTATTTGAGAGAAATCTAGAAAATTAAATAAACAAATTATATATGCAACGAAGATTGAAATCCTTGTGGACAAGAAGAGTTTCCTGAAGTAAAAGTGAAGCATTAAAGAACTATGCAATATGCTGAATACGATATGAAAATATTCAAACATAATAGAGCCTCAAAGAATAAATTTCAGAAATAAATAGACAGATGAACAATAAATTACCATTGCATTGCAAGCACCTCAAGTTCAATTACTCACCGGTCACAATGATCAGCTCTCCTCCTCCACCACCGTCAGCACCGGCGCCCGCAGTGTCGCTACAACCACTTCAAAATAGTAGCTCCCATTGTTGCTTTTAAAGTTTGGTTTCAAATATTTTGGGGTTTTAAATAAAGAAAGGAAATATGGCTTGAACGAAGGAGAATGAATCCGAAAGAGTTGGACAGATAGAGATTTGGGGTTTTGATCTGAGTTTACGAGTAAAATTTAATTTAGGGGTGTTAGGTTCGCTGGTGATCTGCGAAATAAAGAGGGAGATGAAAATTTATGGGTTTTGGGGTTTTTTATCTAAGTTTGTGGTGTTTTAAAAAAAAGCCTCTATACTTCCGATATATTGTGGCGTTTACAAAAAAAACCTCTATAGTGCAGATATATTGCGGCGTTTAGGTAAAAAACGCCACTATTGTTCAACTCTATTGCGGCGTTTGTAGAAAAATGCCTCTATTATTCAACTATATTGTGGCGTTTACATAACAAACGCCTCCATAGATTACACCTATTGCGGCATTTGTACAAAAATACCGCTAATGTATAAATATTTGCGGCGTTTGTTAAAAAAACGCCACTATAGATTACACCTATAGTCGCGTTTTTATAAAAACGCAGGAAAAGTAAAAATATTTTGCGACGTTTCTTTATAAAACGCCACTATACAGTAAACATATTGCGGCGTTTATTGATATAAACGCCGCAAAAGTCAGGTATATAACGACGTTTATTGATACAAACGCCGCTAATGACCTTTATTTTATAACTTGATATTTTAAATATTTTATTTAGGCTCTATATAAACTAAAGTTACTATCATGTAGTTTTATGTAATTACCAACAACCATACATTTAATTTTAGGATACAAAAGTTATACATAAAAATACTTAACAACAAAATACATTAAAATTTAGAAACATTAAAGTAATGCATAAACAGTCTTCACCATATTGTTTACTAGAATTTATTCTTCATTGCTCCTTCGTGGGGAAAGGACGTAAGAAAGTTGTTTTCCTTGTTTGACGACGTATCGTTAACTTTTTCCTCTGTGTAAACTCTATATGGAGAAACTCTTCATCCATTTCACCAAATAAATCCCCTAAATCCGGTTCACCAAGAACACTCCTTGCTCGCTGCAGTGCTTCACTTGAAACAGAAAACGACCTTCCACCTACAATATGAAACTTCATTGGAGGTGGCTTTGGAACTGAAGCAAACATTAAATAAATTTAAATAGAAGATAGAAACATTTACTTGGAGTATCAGTAGAGTCAACGTTGTCTTCATTGAGGATAGATATTGCTTTTGCAATTGAAGATTCTTTCAACGCCACTGAGTTACGATTTCCGTTCTAAACATCAGGTATTTATCCACTCCTCTATCATCGTTTTCAATAAGCTTTGAACATCATACATGCATGCGATCTATGAAATTTTAGAGTACAAAATAAAAATATAGTGGCATACAATTTCAACAATTAATCATTACCTTCACTTAGCAGTTCGGCCATGGAAGGGTATTTTGTCAATACGAGGGCCTTTCGGGTCATCATCGAGTTTCGACGGCAAGTTCGGACTGATAGCCTCCCAATGATAATTTGAT
Source organism: Hibiscus syriacus (assembly GCF_006381635.1). NCBI lineage: Eukaryota > Viridiplantae > Streptophyta > Magnoliopsida > Malvales > Malvaceae > Hibiscus > Hibiscus syriacus. The sequence continues at coordinate 1,380,287 of NW_024063440.1, forward strand.
CCATCATCAGAGCAAAGACGCCACGTGGACATTCCGACTATATTTTCTGTTACTGAATAACTTATCTGCTCTTCCTATAGATATTCACGTTTTCAGAGGCTATTATTTTCCTATTCGAAAGCAATTATTTTTCTATTCGAAAACAAAAAACACTTCCCCCAAGCAGTTAACCAGTAAAACAATACGTATAGATATTTTTTCCTATTCGAAAGCTATTATATTTCTCCATTACTTAGCTTTCTGGGTTTTCCCCATTTTCAGAATACTAAAAAAAATAAATGAAAAAGTTCAATAGTGAGAGAAGGGATCAAACTGTGCAATCGTGTGATAATTGTTTGCTAGTGAGAGGGCAAATTTGGTCACCGGGCATACAGAAGACGACGCCGGCTGCAATTGTGTGAGGGTCGTTGTTGTACAAGAGAAATCCCTTTTAGGGAAGTAGTGCTGAAATGATTTTAGGGATTGGGCAGGAGAAAAGTGTGGAGTATATATTTACCCTTTTACGGCGTTTTTTTTAAAAAACGCCACTGTAATTCATATTTTTGCGGCGTTTTTATAAAAACGCCACTATAAACAACATACAAACACCGCTATATTATTATTCTATTGCGGCGTTTTTCGCACAAACGCCACTATAAACAATACTATTACGGTGTTTGTTTAGTAAACGCCGCTAAATTACTCTCTATAGCGTCGTTTGTTGAAAAAACGCCACTATAAACAACCTATAACGGCATTTTAAACAAACGCCGCTAAATTACCACTCTATTGAGGCGTTTGTTGAAAAAAAACACTATAAACTATCTTTTGCAGTGTTTTAGCTATAAACCCTGCTAAATTACACTCTACTGTGACGTTTGTTTAAAAGACGCCGTTAAAGTATCATTTTGTGGCGTTTGTATTGTAAACGCCGCGATATACTTTAAATTTTGTGGCGTTTTCCCTTAAAAAGCCGCTAAAAACGCCTCTACAGAACACTTTTGATGTAGTGAGTGTTTCTAAAATCGATACAACTCGATTGAATACTTACCCTAATTACTACCACCGTTATCAACCATCAATTCATTACTTAATTTAACATCCAATATATATTTATATATTACTGCATTATATGAGTTAATTGCTCTGATTGTTGCCACTTAGGGAACTCACAATCACAATAAATCAGTCCATAAATCCATGTCTAACATCAAGTCATCCCAATCCCATTTGCTGCATCCTTCATCAGTCCTACTCAATACATTAACTTCATCAAACTCCTCAAACTGACGTCCCTCCGTCGCCAAATCTCCGACAAATAGACCACCCGCTGGTTCCTGTTCTCTGATCTCCATTTCTTCTTTCACGAGCTCGTGGCCTTGTTGATTGACTTCAATGAAGTCGAAAGGTACCGATTTGCTGCTTTCTTGGATCGCCGGTAGGCTATTCGGAGCAACATGGTAATCTTGGAATCTTGGTTTGGTCGAGCCTGTTATTATGATGTTCCGAGCTGTTTGATATTCCTTATCGGTTTCTTGAGCACTGAGCTTCTTGCTCAGGTGGCAATTCCAATAATTCTTTACATCATTTGCTGTTCTTCCTGGTAGTCTCCCAGCAATCAGTGACCACCTGAGATCAGGAACATGAAACCACATATATGAATTAATAAGGCGACGTAGATTAATTAAATGTAAAACTCAATTAATTTTACGTTAATTTAAGATTATTGGATGAGTGAGAATGATCTTTTTTGTACTCATCTTGTAGTGTTAATCTCATCTATCCATTTCACACTCATCCAACATTCCTAAATTAATATAAAATTAATTGAGTTTTCACTTCGTGTAAGTGAACCCTATCCCTATATATATATATATAAAACTTGCTTGTTTCCTAAGAGCTTGTGAAGCTTAATGATGAGCTGAACTTCATCTTCTGCAAAACTTCCTCTTTTGATGTTTGGACGTAGGTAGTTTAACCATCTCAGTCGACAGCTCTTACGACACCTGTTTAGACCTAAACACCACCAAATTAACGGACATGAACAAAGGAATTTTCATAGATCTACATGTATTTGCATGCATGCATGCATCGATGATCGATCGAACGCACGAGAGCAAAAGTAAAAACACTTGAACATAAAACATAAGCCAATAACCCTGAAACTTGCATGTGCTAATCTGATAGCCATGTTGCTGATCTCTGCAACTATTGCAGAATGTTGCAGAGGCATTCAACGACTCGTACTGGCGGCATTCAGTTGAGAACCGATTTTGTTTTCTAGTGAGTTTATCAAATTTGCTTAAGAAAATGAATCAAACCCATTATTTAGCATATCTTCATTGAACTGAAACTTTGACAAAATAAATAAATAAATAAAAACCCTTAAATTTTAGACTAGTGATTGTTTACCAGCCAAAAGAGGCACCCGATGCCACTTCCCTTCACCGTACCGATCTATACATTTCTTGAGCAACTGATCTTCTTCTTCGGTCCAAGCAACGCCTCCCATACTTTTTTTATTCCCTCGTCGAACTTGTTGATCTAAAATCATTGCTCCATTTATACCCTGATAATTGATCATGGACCATTTCATGTAGGTGTTGTAATTATTGTATTTAAAACATTATATTTATATTGAATAATTTGGGGCGTCTATAAAGTATATATATATATATATATATATATATATTATTTAGATTTAGATTTAGAATATATATCTATACATATATTATATCATAATTGCTAGATCTATAACATATCCAACTACTAGCTGCCAAAAAAATATTTGGAAATTGGTCCCTTCCTCTTTCCAACATTGTCCTATTGTTTCTATATGTTTATGATGAGGCATTATGATTATATATGTGGGCTCTAAACTTACAAATTATTATTATTTTTCCTTATATTTTTTCTTTGATTTTTTACACTTAAAAAGTTTTTTTTCTCCAAATAAGGGGAAAAAACAAGTTGTGCTTTTTGAAATGTCGTATAAAAGCTTTGGTGTTTTTACCGGTTTTCTTTAACCTTCCATCCATTCACATTTATGCGTACGTCAGCTTTTCCTACTGCCATTGGTAGAGTCCAAGCTATTAACAAAAACTCCATGTGGACTAAAAGCTTTTGATTCCATTTAAATCACTTTGGCGACTTTACTTTTTTATGTTTAATATAAAATAAGGGTAAACTACATCATTTCTTATTAAACTTAATTCTCAATCCTATTTCCTGCACTGTACTTTCAATTTTTTTAATTTACTCATTGAATTTTTGAGTTACTCCTGTTTTGGTCACTATAAATTATTATTTTTATTTATTATTAATGACGTAGTATTTTCATTATTATTAAAATATAAAATAATTTAAAAATAATATTTTCACTCCTCCACCATCCACATAATAACAATCGCTCCTCATCACAGTCGACCTTTAGAATCGACAATCGTTTGATACCAAATTGTACCGCGAGACTCGCTTTGACACTTTGAGTCTGAATATGGTGGTTTCTTCACCAAAAAATATCCCAAAATCTGTGAATCTCGACTGGAACATTTCGATTTCCTCACTTTTGATCTCTATTCATGGACTTTAAGCATGTTCCGATGAAATGAAGGTTGGATTCAGATTCAGGGGGTCGAGGCAAATGGACACATGAAATCTGGGACCGAACGATAACCATCTACGACGGTCGATATTTTGGTTTTGTCAATTTTGATCGAAATCGGTGCATGGTAATTATATGTTTTGAATGCTAAATACTCTCTGTTCCAATAAATTTATTGTTTTTAATGGTCAATTTTTTTAATTTTGATAGTTTATTATTTTAAATCTGTTGTGTTGTGGATAAAAATTTAAAAAATATATTTTTAAAACCTTGGATAAAGTAGTTTATAGATATGTTTCAAAAATAATAATTACTTAAAATATTTAAAATAATAAACTAGAAATATTGAAAAGTTTTACTGCATTAATTTTTAACATTTTATTTTCTTTAAATGTGTTCGATACCTATACTATACATAATATGTTATTTTTAACATTAATAACATATTATTTTAGGGGTAACATTGGTCCAAAATGTTTTAAATTATTCATTACAAATGAAATAAGTGAGAATGATATTTTCATTAACTTTTGATGAATAGTTGATGTTGTTAGTAATTGATACATGCATCACAAGACTCACATCAAAGGAAGAAGTAATAACTCTTCCAAATGATTCACTCGTCCAAGCCTTGGAAAAGAAGACCAAAACATTAACAGACTTGCGACGACTTTTTGAAAAGGATCCTGATCTTATTTAGTCAATATGTCTTCTGGAAATACAACTGCCTGTCTCTTAGCTTTCCAACTGTTCTTGAATCGCATCAATCCAATATTGGGAACTCAAGACACGTCTGTTTTAGTGAAGATATCGCATGCATAAATTCCTATACGAGATTAATATGTGATTTTGTAAATATTACGAATTTTAAATATTTATATTGATTATTTGTAATGTAATTTAATATAGGATGATGCATTATCTTTTAGGATTAGATTTATTATTTTATTAGGAATTAAAGTTGAGTTAAAATATTTTTTTAATTTATTATTATTTTTATTAGGAATTAGAGTTAAGAAATGTTTAGTTTGTTATTATTTTATTCATTAGTTATTTAGGACGTTTAAAACTCATCCCCTATATAAAGGAGATTTCATTCAACTTTGTAAAATAGATTTCTTTGATTAATAATATAACGAGAGTTCGTTTTTGCAAGTGTTGATTGTCTTGTGCCTTCGAAGCTTCTTCTCTTGGAGTTCTTTCAAATTAATGTGAGGGAGATTAATCTTCACACTCCAATTTGCCTTTTCATTGCGACTATGAGGGTTGATTAGAGTCATATTATCAAGTTTGCATTTTCATTGCGACTAGGTGGGTTCGATAGGACACTTATCCATATTTTTTCCACAAATACATTTGCACCATCAATCATCTTTGCCATCCACATTCACAATGGAGATCTTTTGATTTCTTTATTATCATACTTTATTTTTAAGTTTTTTATCTTTTGTTTATTTTATTCTAATATTATTTTGACCTTGTTTCCAGCCCCTAAAATAAACCCTAAAGAACCCTACTTGATGTCGCCACCTTCCCCTATTCATTCATTTTTGTTATTCATCGAGTCTAAAGTTTTTTAGATTTAATTCTTCAACAAGAGCAACGTTCATTAACCCGCCACCACTTTCCAATCAATTGGTATCGGATTTGGGTCGATTCTTGAAAAGAAGCAAGCAATCTTGCTTGTTCTTGCATACAAAATCGTAAAGAACCCCAAAGGAGCTAGTTCAAAAAAGATTCATCGTTTTAGGTTCTTTTTATTTAATTTTAATTTAAATTCAAATTCTTCTTGTTAGTTTGTTGTTTTTTAAAAAAAGGCTAAAAAATCACAAAAATTCAAAAAATTGCAAATGAATAAATTTATGGCTGATTTTCTCCATATCTCGTATTCATCCTAAGAGTAATCTTAGGTCCAAAATTCACCCCAATCAGAGTTCATTAGAGCCTTCAAATACATCGTTCAAGTTTCATCGGTAGATTCATTCTAGAATCTTGTCGAATTTCTTGAAATTCTACACAAATAATTTCGTAGTGAAAATTTCCAGATTGAAACTACATATATTGAAGATCATTCACAGAAAAAATCAGAATTTTTGGAGATAAAAAATAGACTGTTTGAGGACTCACCGTTCAACAAAGTCTACTGGATACTACTGAAGGTATTTGGTTCTGAAAATTTACAGGTAGTTTCAACACACATCGAACGACATTCAAAAATTTTTGGGCACTGGTAACCCCCTAAAAAACGTTGTTCAAGTTGACCCAACATTTTATAGGTTTCTGGTTTTGTTCTTTTTCATGCGTTAGAGTCCATAATACATGCTTCTTTGGACTATTGTTTCTACTCGAACCTATTAGAAGAACAAAGTCTCGAAGATTCAAAGCATATCTATTCGGTAAGCATAATGTGATTAAATCATTAAACGATTATAATGTTGCTCCCTTTAATGTTTTAGATTCGAGGTCGAATCTTTTTGAAGAAAGGGATGATGATACATGCATCACAAGGCTCACATCAAAGGAAGAAGTAATAACTCTTCCAAATGATTCACTCGTCCAAGCCTTGAAAAAGAATATCAGAACAGCAGCAGACTTACGATGACTTTTTGAATGGGATCCTGATCTTATTTAGTCAATTTGTCTTCTGGAAATACACCTTTCTGTCTCTTATCTTTCCAACTGTTCTTGAATCACATCAATCCAATATTGGGAACTCAAGATACGTTCGTTTTAGTAAAGACAGTGCATGCAGAAATTCCTATACGAGGTTAATACGTTATTTTGTAAATGTTACGAATTTTCAATATTTATATTGATTATTTGTAATGTAATTTAATATAGGATGATGCATTATCTATTAGGATTAATTTTATTATTTTATTAGGAATTAAGGTTGAGTTAAAATATTATTTTTAGTTATTATTATTTTATTAGGAATTGGAGTTTAGAAATGTTTAGTTTGTTATTATTTTATTCATTAGTTATTTAGGACCTTTAGAACTCATCCCCTATATAAAGGAGGTTTCATTCAACTTCGTAAAACAAATTTCTTTGATTAATAATACAACGAGAGTTCGTTTTTGCAAGTGTTGATTGCCTTGTGCCTTCGAAGCTTCTTCTCCTGGAGTTCTTTCAAATTCTTGTGAGGGAGATTAATCTTCACACTCCAATTTGCCTTTTCATCGCGACTATGAGGGCTGGTTAGAGTCATATTATCGAGTTTGCCTTTTCATTGTGACTAGGAGAGTTCGATAGGACACTTAGAGCCATATTATCGAGTTTGCCTTTTCATTACGACTAGGAAGGTTCGATAGGACACTTATCCATCTATTTTCCACAAATATATCCGCACCATGAATCATCTTTGCCATCTACCTTCACAAGGGAGATCTTTTGATTTCTTGATTATCATACTTTATTTTTAAGTTCTTTATCTTTTGTTTATATTATTCTAATATTATTTTTACCTGTTTCCAGCACCTAAATGAAATCCTAAATAAGCCTACTTGCTACCGCCACCTTCCCCTATTCATCCCCCTTTGTTCTTCGTCGAGTCTAGAGCTTTCAAGGTTCGATTCTTTAACAAGAGAAACATTCATTAACTCGATAGCGCTTCCCAGTTAGTAATGTGTCATTATCACTTGGGGGAATGTTTGTGAACTAAACACGAACATGGATGGATCGAGTAGCCGTCCTAAAAATTTAAAATTATCATATATTTTAGATTCTTTTTATGTATTTTCCATTGAAATTTTGATTTCACCCCTAAAATTTATAAATGTATCCCTCCTAAAATTTTAGAGGTTCACCCTTAGCATAAAATCTTGTGTATATCCCTGAACACGAGAATGATTCTTTGAAAAAGATAATTACTCTAGTATTAAAGTATTGAAAGATTAACTCTAGGAAAGGATTGTCGAAATGTAACATTACTTGACATATTATTGCTAATGTTACATTACATTGTTTGATTTATTTGACTTGTAATAACCCAAATTTTTGAGTCAATGTATGAGAGTTAACTCGAGATATTCATAGACCGTGTTGAGATCATTATTAAACTTATTGAAGAATAGAGTTATGATTTTCTTCAAACCTTATCCTTGACATTGCCATGATTCTAGGTTTATTCTAATACGTTGCTTCCTACGTCTTTGGGAGGACACACGCGACGAAAGAATCAAATACTACTATTGATGATAGATTCCTTAATTTCAACGAATAAAATTGAATGATTATCAAACATTATTAGAAATTATAGATTAAAATTTCTATAAAAAAAAGTTAAATAATTTATAAATACACTTATACTTGAGAAAACATATTAAAGAGACTTTTCAATCAAACGATAGAGACATTTTTTGATATTATAGTTAAGAAATAAATAGTTATGTATTTGCTTAATTCAACCTTTCTGTTGAAAACTTTATAATAAATAAGAAACTTTGATATTTAATAATGAGATTAGAGGATCGATTTTTTTTTGGATTAATTTAGGAGATCGATTTTCACTCATGAAAATAGAACACATTTCATGATTAGTTGTTTATCTCTTCAAGAAAACACTCATGAAGAAGGAATCAAATACTATTATTAACATTAGATATTTTGATGTCAACAAAAAAATTATTAAACAAAATTAAAATTTTGAATATTAAAAATTCAATAAAAATAAAAGATTAGATAATTAATTAAATACACCTTTAGTTTTTTATGGAAAAATATCAAAATTAGCCCCCCAACGTTTATCAAAATAATTATTTTGATTCCTATTAATTTTTTAGTTTTTTGGTCATCAATGTTTTATTTTACGACAAAAAGGCCCATAATGTTTGATCAAATACTTTAGTGTTTATTCTTTTTCCTTGAACATTATGACTCTCAATGTTTCATTTTAAGGTGATGGATAAGAAGGTTGGACCAAAGTTTTGGAGTAGAAATTATGTCATTGTAATTGCATGGACCGCAACATCTATTACGTTACGATTTACAATGAGACAATCTTAAATAACAAGATTTGCAGTTATGGTTGGTTGCTTGGTCTGATTAAAACTTGCGGTCCTGACTTTTAATTGAGACATCTCACGCCCTTTTTGGGAGCGCACGTGATCATCTTTTTTTCTTTTAAGGTAAACTACACATTTAGTACATAAACTATTTTAGTATTTAAACTTTCATTTGATTCAAAATCATACATAATATTTATTTTTTTGTTTCATTTTAGTAGTAATTGCTGCATGTGGTATTTTTATTGCTGAATTATATCATTCATCACTTAACTTTCTTCTCACTCTTATTTTGGTCACTAAAGTTTAAAAATGTTCAATTTAACTAAATTTTCAAATTACTTATGTTTTAATCACTCTAATTTATTTTATTAATATTTTTTATGACATGAAATTTATTATTTTTATTTTATTAATATAATTAAAATAAAAAATTTAAATTTGAAAGATAGAGTGATTAAATTTGGAGTAATTTGAAAGTTAAGTAAATAAATTTAAAAAATTAAACTTCGGTGACCAAAATAAGAGTGAGAAGATAGTTGAGTGATAAATGATGTAATTTACCCATAAAAAGTGTCATCTTGTAACGGTTGCTCGACATTTTCAACGGCGAGGTACCAAAACAAAAAAAAAAAAGTAAACATTAAGTATAATTATGAAATAAATGAAAGTTTAAGTTTTAAAATGAAACAAAATCGATAGTTTAAGTACTAAACATGTAGTTTATCATTTCTAAGGAAAACACACGATAAATAAAATAATATCGTTTTTATTATATTTTTAAACCCTGCTTTTAAGTTTCAATCCCAACAAACTAAAAAGTGGATCACAAATACGACCATATCTGTAAAAAATATTATTTCTTTGAAATTATAAATAATGTGTTGGTAAAGTGTAATATTATATACTGATAATAAATCAAATAATTATATATTATTAAAAATAAAAAATAATTTTAAAAATATTTTAAGATACGAAGTAAAGAGGTTAACTTACGCAAACAATCAAATTAAAGGCTCAACCTTAGTGATTGAAAATGTACATGGTGTAAAAGTCGAGAGCAGTGATAAAAAAAACTAAAATGAGAAAAAAAATTCTAACTATGACAACACTTGCATAAGTTTAACTTCTTTAGTCCCTCAACATCAAAATGCCAAGTTAAGAAATATTTTACGCTATTTAAACTTTCATTCATCAATGTAACAACTTACAATAGTCATTATCACTATACACTTGCATAAGTTAACATCTTTAGTCCCTAAACATCATTGTCAAGATAATTTTACGCCTATTCAAACTTTCATTCAATAGTGTAATATATTGCAATAGTCATCATCATTATACACTCACATAAGTTTATCTACTTAGTCCCCAAACATCAAGTTGTCAAATTAAGACATTTTCATGTTATCTAAACTTCCATCTATCAATGCAACCTGCAATAGTCATCGTTACTATTCACTTGCAAGAGTTAACCTCTTTCGTCCACAAACATCGAAATATCATGTTAAGTTATTTCCATTGAATTTCATATTTACATCCATCAATGTAAGAATTTGTAATAGTCATCATCACTCTACATGTAACACCCTCAGACCGATACGGATAGCCCGATCCAATCCGAGGTGTCACATTAAGGCCACCGGAGCGACCCACCATAAAAAATAGCAGAAAATTTAAAACTTTTATCAAAACATATAACTCATAAAATGATTTATTATTATTCAGAAATAAAACAGGTTTTTCATACTTAGATATAAAAAGAAATACAATCTACATGCCCCCTAATTACATGTACCATCCTCTGAAAGCATCGCCGGAAGAACTCCCTTGTTGATATCGATAGCTGTACTGGTACAATTTTTTTATCCTGTAATGGTAAGTAATAGAGTGAGCTTCGGAAAGCTCAGTAATACAGAACTACCAGATGATGCTACATGACATGCAGAAAAATGGAAAGCCATGTGATTTCCTTATTGAATCAGACGTATACCCGTTGCAGAATAATCTGTGGTTCCATCAGTAGTTCATCAAGTTGAAGTCATGAAGATCACAGTTCATAAGAAGCATTCAAAGTATAACATTTTCAGGAGATCGAATATGATATCCAGTGTGTTCTATTAGTACGATAAAATCATAATATAGGTACACCAATCAAATGATAGTTCAGTAAATCCCATAAACCATACTGTAGTAGAGCTTTTTAAACTTCGTATTTTAAAAGCATCGTATAAAGAGTTAACCTAAAGGAACATCTTAGGGCCTGAGAGCCTACCCAAGAAAGTTCGGGGCTTTTGGGCCTACCTAAGAACACATCTTAGGGCCGCAGGGCCTACCCAAGAATGATCTCAGGGCCGCAGAGCCTACCTAAGAATCACATTAGGTCCATAAAAATTTTCCAGCTTGATGAGAGCTGTACTTTACAAATATGTATATCAAAGATACAGTTTATACAGTGATACAAATCCATAAGCCATCACCGTTAAGTCGATGCATCTATAAAACAGTAACCATAGATTTCAGTGTACCACATGTTAAAACAATAAAATAATTTTTTAATATATATAGAACACACTAGAGAATCCAAGTACTTTTCAGATGCATTTTGTAGTTATCAGTATAGATAACATGAACATATGCAGTTTGATCGAATTACAGGAATAAGATCTTATTGAAGAGAATCGATTTCTAACCGATCTAATCAGGAATTTCAGATTGATACTTTATAATTCCACTATATTTCCATGTACATCAGAAAAACGTTCAGAAACCTTTATACATAATAATTCTAAATTCAAATTTATTGTGAGTGATTCCCTTACCCAAACAATCAGGGTATTTAGGAATATACTTAAATTCATAGGATCTCAGCTCAATTGAACCAAATAGGGTATTCATAATCTTTTCCTTCTGCTTTACATGCGTGTTCAGACATGACCGAAGTGATTTAATATTAAATGTAGAAACAAATATTCAAGACATTTACAATCCATGTTGATCTATCGGCTTATCGAACAATTCGAACTGAATAACTCTCAGAACTAATGCATATTGACCCATCAATTTACTGCCTTTCCAGAGTATTTACTCTATAATACTAACAATTCTTGTCCATAATTCATCTCTTTGTAATCATCGCTGAATAGATCTTCCAATAGTCTTTATTTCATTTCCATGTTTCAACGATATCAGGAAATACAGACGTACTTGTTTCATGGTTAATGACCCATAACGATAATTCATCATGTATGTTCATTAGTGTTTCCAAACTCATCCAATCACCTACTAAATCCTCAGTCATTGAGGTTACTTAGTTCGTTTAGCAAACAAGTCTATCCTGGTTACTTCAGAGTTTTCCAGATTAATTCAGATGTTTATGAATTTCAATATATATATTGCATTTCCTTTCAGTTCAATTTAGTCATTCTAGTATTCGTGGTTGATTTATCTTACGGATATCCATTTCTTACTATGAATGTGCTCTAGCGTTGAGCTGAGTACTTTTAAAATTATCATAAATTCAAACTTGAGGAGACGAACAAACTTTCAAATGGTTCCTATGCCATTCAAATACTGATATAGCACTAGCATTATTTGATCGGCTTAAGTTGCGTTCCATAACCTTTAAGAGCAGAATAACATCCATTTTTATTTGAATTTCTTAAATAATCCGAGACATTTACTTAGTCTAGGACATAAGGGTATTTTGGTCCTTTTATGTTCAATGTATTCCATTCATTTCAAAACTTGAGGATATTCATTCATTCCAGGCTTGGTGATATTCTTTAATCATTTCCATTACAGGGGTATTTTGGTCATTTTACAGATCTAGGGTATTTAAATCATTTCCTTCTGGCCGATCTTATTATTTAATTCTAACTTTTCATTTACTTCAGTCATTTCAAACAATTCTGTCAAAAGAGCATCATCGATAAATTATTCTTCATGTATTTATTCATAACCCGGAGATTTACGGATTATCGAAAATTTTATGTATAAACGTATAACTTAACGATGAAACTAGTAATTCATCGATTTATGTATGACTTCTTGAGTACTTTTCTATTCAGGGTCAATTCGGGCTACGTTTCCCTCTCAAGGTAATTTCGTAATTTCTTAACCAGATAATTTCAATAGTAATTCTTAACGAAAATAATTATAATCTAGAGATCTTATGATTAATTGCTTTCCCGAACATTCTCTGGTCTTGAAATGATTCCTTAACAAACTTCTTGTATATTGCACAAACCCTCTTGGGGTTAAAAACTGATTATCCAAATTTTCCAAGCAAAACTAGCATTTCTTATGCACATCTGTAAATTTATCAGATCAATATGCCTTTTCAGAGTTATTAATCAACTTCCAGGGACAACTCTTGTCATCTTTCAATATAAGGGTATTTTCGTAATTTTACCCTACCGGAGTATTCTCATAATTTCCAATCCAAGTACCTTTGATGAAATAAATTATAATTTACATAACCAGACTGATTCATTTTTCACTTAATCACAAAGCTTGTAGTTTAATTCCAACTGTCCTCCAATTTCTTATATTAATCATATAAACCATATTCAGTTATCGCATTTTTACTGTATTCAGATCTAGTGTAGAAATTAACAAACTACACAAATGAGACTAAATATTTTTTATTCATGCATTTACCAATATCAACATGTTACATAAAGCATAAAGAGGTAGTAAAGTACTACCTCGATTTCCGTACAATATTGATTGACTATTAAATTCCATTCGAACGCCCTCGATCTTGAAATCAACTTCCAATAATTCCTCAGATGCATATCAATAGAAATTACATAAAAAATGGAGCTTAATTCTGAAAAATGGATCGAATCAGGTGATAAATTAGTCCAAAACAACTTATCGGGTTCGAGTTTGGCGAAACAGACCCCAAAAATGAATTCAAGACATCAAAACATAAAATATGACTTTTCAAAAATTTTGACTTTTCAGTCAAAGTCAACGGGTTTGACTGGCAATTTCGAGGCCTCCGAGTCTGAATTTTGAAAAACATATTGCGGAATCGGGCTCAGAATGTTGAAAAATGTTAGGATAGGTATACCCGGTCAAAGTCAAAGGTCGTTTAATGCTCGGTCAACGCCGGTCAAAGTTATGGTCAACAGTGGTCAACGCCAGTCAATGTTCAACACAGGTCAACAGTCGACCGTTTTACACAAATATCACCCTGCGGTCAGACGATGCCCACTCTTGGGGGGTGGCGAGTGGGGCACGTGAACAGTGACACGATGTCGGAAAATTCCCAAAAAATTCCTAAAAATTATTTTAAGGCATTTTGAGAGACTTACCAAGCTCAGTTCACAATTTTGAACGGCATAGAGCTCGATTCGAAACATCGATAACTTTGACTTTCTCACCCTTCAACACATCGACGACGACGAAAAAACTGAGGACACCGGTGGACTCGGAATGATGCAGGGAACATGATAGTGCAGGAGGTGTCAAAAATAGATGGCCGGATCGACGTGAATCGATGAAAAACCAACGTAAATTGTGTTAAAACCGATGATACTTCCGACTAAAATTAATGACAAACGATGACGATTAACGATGAAAGGTTTGAGGGGTTTTGTTCATCGGTCGATAACGAACACGATGGTGGTTTCGGTTCGTCGATCGTAGGTCAGACTGCGAGTAGATCAGAGTTTAAAATCATTGACCGGGGAGAGGAATTATGAAACATTTCTGCAGAACCATATGGGGGAAGAGAGACTTATAATTGTCTCTAAAATAAAAATGGTTAAACTATGAGTTTAGCCACTGAATTTTCTGCACTTTATAAAACGGTCTGCCAACTTTGAAAATTTTCAATTAAATCTTCAATTTTCTTCTCATAATACCAATTAGATCCATCACTTTATAATTCTAAAATTTATCCCCTAAATTGAGGTGTTACAATTCTCCCCTCCTTAAAAGAATTTCATCCTCGAAATTCATTCATGTCATATAATTGCAGAAATGAAACTTCCATCAGTTCTTTCATATATTTCGTGTAGCTCTTATAGAAATACGGATCCTCCACTAATCCTTAACCAGTTGAGTATATCATCTTATCAGAACTCTCCCTTATTTAAATAAAGAATCCGAACAAAAATTTACTGGAGTAATCAATTCAGTCTTGGTCATAAGAATAGGTTCATAGAGTGGTAGCATATCCCAATTTCATTTCCGAAGTCGGGTCAGAATTTCTCAAATGAGTAACTCTTACATGGCTCATGTGATACTTTACAGAATTTAGACAGTCGTTACTTGTATTCCTTTATAAAACGATAGAGTCCTAACGGATAAAAACTTAGGTTTGCTCAGTACAGATAGAGACTCAACCTTGGAATTTCAGCTCAGAGGTACGATTGTAGTTTAGGGGCATGTACTGATTAGACATCTTTTGACATTCGATCGACTGGTCTATCTTGAAAAATTTGACTCAACCATAGCTCTGACACCACTAAATGTAACCCCCTCAGACCGATACGGATAGCCTGACCCAATCTGGGGTGTCACATTAAGGCCACCGGAGTGACCCACCGTAAAAAATAGCAGAAAATTTAAAACTTTTGTCAAAACATGTAACTCATAAAATGATTTATTATTATTCCGAAATAAAATAGGTTTTTCATACTCAGATATAAAAAGAAATACAATCTACATGTCCCCTAATCACATGTACCATCCTCTGAAAGCAACGCCGGAAGAACTCCCTTATTGATTTCGATAGCTGCACAGGTACAATTCTTTTATCATGCAATGGTGAGTAATATAATGAGCTTCGAAAAGCTCAGTAATATAGAACTACCAGATGATGCTACATGACATGTAGATAAATGAAAAGCCATATGATTTCATTATTGAATCAGACGTATACCCGTTGCAGAATAATCTGGGGTTTCATCAGTAGTTCATCAAGTTGAAGTCATGAAGATCACAGTTCATAAGAAGCATTCAAAGTATGAAATTTTTAGGAGATCGAATATGATGTCTAGTGTGTTCCATCAGTACGATAAAATCATAATAGGTACACTAATCAAATGATAGTTCAGTAAATCCCATAAACCATACTATAGTAGAGCTTTTAAACTTCATATTTTAAAAGCGTCGTATAAAGAGTTAACCTAAGGGAACATCTTAGGGCCTGAGAGCCTACCCAAGAAAGTTCGGGGCCATGGGGCCTACCTAAGAACACATCTTAGGGCTGCAGAGCCTACCAGAGAATGATCTAGGGCCGTAGAGCCTACCAAAGAGTCACATTAGGTCCATAAAAATTTTCCAGCTTGATCAGAGCTGTACTTTAAAAATCTGTATCTCCAAGATACAGTTTATACAGTGATACAAATCCATAAGCCATCACCATTAAGTCGGTGCATCCATAAAATAGTAACCATAGATTTCAGTGTACCACATGTTAAAACAATAAAACAATTTTTTAATATATATGGAACACACTAGAGAATCCAAGTACTTTTCAGAGTCATTTTGTTGTTATCAGTATAGATAACATGAACCTGTGCAATTTGATCGAATTACAGGAATAAGATCTTATTAAAGAGAATCGATTTCTAACCAATCTAATCAGACATTTCAGATTGATACTTTAGAATTCCACTATGTTTCTATGTACATCAGAAAAACGTTCAGAAACCTTTATACATAATAATTCTAAATTCAAATTTATTGCGAGTGATTCCCTTACCCAAACAATCACGGTATTTAGGAATATATTTAAATTCATAGGATATCAGCTCAATTGAACCAAATAGGGTATTCATAATCTTTTCCTTCTACTTTACATGCGTGTTCAAACATGACCGAAGTGATTTAATTTGAAAAAGTAGAAACAAATATTCAAGACATTTACAATCCATGTTGATCGATCGACTTATCGAATAATTCGAACTGAATAACTCTCAGAACTAATGCATATCGACCCGTCAATTTACTGCCTTTCCAGAGTATTTACTCTTTAATACTAAAAATTCTTGTCCATAATTCATCTTTGTAATCATCGCTGAATAGATCTTCCAATAGTCTTTATTTCATTTCCACGTTTCAACGATATCAGGAAATACTGACGTACTTGTTTCATCTTTGTCCATAATTCACCATGTATGTTCATCAGTGTTTCCAAACTCATCCAATCACCTATTAAATCCTCAGTCATTGAGGTTACTTAGTTCGTTTAGCAAACAAGTCTATCCCGGTTACTTCAGTGTTTTCCATATTAATTCAGATGTTTTTGAATTTCAATATATATATTACATTTCCTTTCAGTTTAATTTAGTCATTCTGGTATTCGTGGTTGATTTATCTTACGGATATCCATTTCTTACTATCGAATGTGCTCTAGTGTTGAGATTAGCTGAGTACTTTCAAAATTATCATAAATTCAAACTTGAGGAGACGAACAAACTTTCAAGTGATTCCTATGCCATTCAAATACTGATATAGCACTAGCATTGTTTGATCGACTTAAGTTACGTTCCATAACTTTAAGAGCAGTACAACATCCATTTTTATTTGAATTTCTTAAATAATCCGAGATATTTACTTAGTCTAGGATATAAGGGTATTTTTGTCCTTTTTGTGCTCAATGTTCTTCCATTCTTTTCAAAACTTGAGGATATTCATTCATTCCAGGCTTGGTGATATTCTTTAATCATTTCCATTAAAGGGATATTTTGGTCATTTTACATATCTAGGGTATTTCAATTATTTCATTCCGTCCGATCTTATTATTTAATTTAAACTTTTCATTTACTTCAGTCGTTTCGAACAATTCTATCAAAAGAGCATCATCGATAAATTATTTTTCATGTATTTATTCATAACCCGGAGATTTACGGATTATCGGAAATTTTCTGTATAAACGTATAACTTAACGATGAAACTAGTAATTCATCGATTTTTGTATGACTTCTTGAGTACTTTTCTATTCAGGGTCAATTCGGGCTATTTTTCCCTCTCAAGGGTAATTTCATAATTTCTTAACCAGATAATTTCAATAGTAATTCTTAACGAAAATAATTATAATCTAGATATCCTATTATTAATTATTTCCCGAACATTATATGGTCTTGAAATGATTCCTTAACAAACTTCTTGTATATTGCACAAACTCTCTTGGGGTTAAAAATCGGTTATCCCAATTTTCCAAGCAAAACTAGCATTTCTTATTCACATCTGGAAATTTATCAAATCAATATGCCTTTTCAGAGTTATTAATCAACTTACAGGGACAACTCTTGTCATCTTTCAACATAAGGGTATTTCGTAATTTTACCCTATCGGAGTATTCTCATAATTTCCAATCCAAGTACCTTTGATGAAATAAATTATAATTTACATAACCAGACTAATTCATTTTTCACTTAATCACAAAGCTTGTAGTTTAATTCCATGTGTCTTCCAATTTCTTATATTAATCATATGAACTGTATTCAGTTATCGCATTTTTACTGTATTCAGATCGAGTGTAGAAATTAACTAACTACACAAATGAGACTAAAGATTTTTTTATTCATGCATTTACCAATATCAACATGTTCCATAAAGCATAAAGAGGTAGTAAAGTATTACCTCGATTTCCATGTAATACTGATTGACCATTAAATTCAATTTGAACGCCCTCGATCTTGAAATCAACTTCCAATAATTCCTCAGATGCATATCAACAGAAATTACATAAAAATGGACCTTAATTCCGAAAAATAGATCGAATCGAGTGGTAAATCAGTCAAAAATAGCTTACCGAGTTTGAGTTTGGTGAAATTGACCCAAAAACTGGATTCGGGACGTCGAAAAAATAAAATGTAACATCCTCCATACCGGGTTAGTGATTAAATTATGAGATTTTAAAATTCATTGACCAAATTGGATAAATTGAAAAGCTTAAAGAATTGATTGAAATGTTTTGTGTACGATCAATTAGCAAAGAAGGAGGAACTAAAGGGGTAAATAAGTCTTTTAAGAAGGAAAATAATTAAATATTAGTTGATGATATTTTATACCCACGTGGAAGTTAGTGGGGAAGACCAAAGTTTCCAGATTTCTCTTCTTCTTCATTATTCTTCTCCACCGTGAAGCCAAGCTAAAGGTGAGTTTTCTTGTTAATCAAATTCTTGATGAATTTAAGGTTGCTTATTGATCATTAGATGATAACTAAGATTAAGGAAAGCTTAGGTTATCTTAAAATCAAAAGATGATAGAGTTATGAAGGATTAAAGAAAGGAGGTGAATAAGGGAAATCTTGACAGAAATGTATTAATTAGATTTTAAGACTAAATTTGACTTGTCATTAGTGGAATTAAAGGACATAAAGTATAAGAATTAGATTTAGAACATGTTGGAATTAGATTTAGAACATGTTGGAATTTGAGTTATATTCTTAAATTCAATATGGAGGATTGGATTTTTAAGTTTTAGAGGTATTGCATGGATAATAATTAGTTTAAGTAAGTGTATGCACGTTAGGGATATAAAAGGAGGTGAATTATGTAGTGTTGAGAGGATTATGAAGAGATTTTCATGTTCAAAATAACATTTCTGGGTTGTGTGCATCAATACACATTTAATGTGTACCGATTCACTCTCAAATAAATGAACATCAAATGCCATTAGTGCATCGATGCATAAGGAGTGCATCGATGCACCCCCTTAAGAAGAAAACATCGAATGTAATTTGTGTACCGATGCACAGGTAGTGCATCGATGCACACATTAAGGAGTACATCGATACAGTGTAGAGTGCATTGATACATACCTTTATTAAGAGATAAAAATAGCTTTTCTTTTAGCCTAAAAAATGATAGTTTAGAATATATTAATTAGTATACTGATAAGTATCAATGAATTACTATGTAGATACAGAGCCTAAACAAGTTCCAAAACAATTGCCCAGTAAGATCGATCGAGGAAAAAGCAAGGAAATATAGGTGAGTGCATATGTATAACATGATTATAGTGGTATATTTAGTTATAGACTTGTGAGAAGTCTAGATTCAATACATTGATGCATGATTCATTTCATATTGTGAAGCATGATATGAATTCATACTATGTGCATTGTGTAACATGTTTTAAATGAATATGTATGCAAAGTTATATGAGCCATGTGATGAAGGTAAGGAAATGATATGTCTATGTGATATACTATGTAAATTGGGAAAAGCCCATGTTATGTAGATGAGAACTATATGTATAGTTGGCATGCCAAGAGTAGAGGGTCTACGCGGTCCTTCGGGACATATATGTATTTTTTGGAACATGTATGAGGTATTTTTGAGACACATATTTGGTCATTGGCATATGCATATGATTCTTAAGGAATTTTCTACGTGGTCCTTAGGGACATCTTATATGGCACTACGGTGCAATTCTACGCGGCACTTCGGTGCAATTCTACGTGGCACTTCGGTGCAATTCTACGTGGCACTTCAGTGCATTTATACGAGCTGTGGCGATAGCATAGTGCACAACCTCACAGTATTCACATACCTTATGTTCTCAGTATGCTATCATGGGCTAATAAACTTATTAATACGAATTCATGAATGTTAATGTAATATGCTTATAGGTAAGGAACATGGTGATATAAACTGTATTGATTAAGTATATGATTTCATCTCATTTCATCTATTATGGCATTTTCATTACATTTCCTTGTTGTTATTATTATTAATTGCCTCACTAAGTCGATGACTTAGCGTGTGAGTGTTTCACACGTAGCATTCGAGAAAGTAGACGAGAAGGGTTAAATAGTTGGACAATATTACTCCTGCAACTATCAGATCAGAGGCAACTTAATCAGTAGGTCATTTTGTTATGTAAATGAATGTTGGCATGTAATCAAAGGGTCAAGTTGTGTATGCTCTGAGTATTTTGAAAAACTTGTATTAACATATGTATATTATCGTATTTTCATAATATAAGTCCAAATGTTTTATCGTTTTTTTAGAATATTATTTTTGATATTCCATGTGACATCCTGGACTCGTATCCGGGTCGGGTATGGGTTGAGGGTGTTACATTTAATGGTATCACAGCTATGGTTTAGCCGATTCTAGGCATAAATCAGAGTCTATAGAGACTTTAAATTGAATACATGCCAACATATAGTGAGAACTTCTGATCTGGTATAGTATGAGTATGTTGTTACGCTAATAGAACAATGTGTTTATTTTTATTAGATGTCTGGACATAATAGCTCCTGAAGTGAAGCGGGAGAAGATAGGCTTGCTGAAAGTAGTAATTCACCTGCCCTGGCCAGGCAAGGTGAAGGACAGGCATCTCAGGGAGTGCCTGTACAAGACCAAGACACTTTGTTCAGGATGTTGGACTCTATTATGACGCGTATTCAACCTCCTGTCCTACCAACTCAAAGAATGAATGTAGCAAAAGAGTTGAGAAGTTTGGGAGCTCCTGAATTTAAGGGAGAAGTCGAGGAAGGTCCGATTGCGGTAGATCTCTGGTTAAATGATTTGAAAATCATGTTGGATGGTCTCCACTATTCTAAAGTGGAGAAATTAGATGGAGCTGTCTCTTTACTGAGGGGTCAGGCGAGGATATGGTGGACGAACGTCACCATGAGGATTTCAAGTGACTAGTTGACTTGGTCTTTGTTCTTAAAAGAATTTAAAAACAAGTATATTGGAGATCAGTTCAATCGACAAATGAAGTAGGAGTTTATGAACTTGAAATAGATGAACCACTCTGTATATGAGTATGAATGCGAGTTCAACAAGCTGAGTTGGTTTGCATCTGAGCTTGTGCCTACTGAAAAAGATGCTTGTGAATGGTTTATGAAGGGCTTATGCCCTAGATTGAAAGATATGCCCTAGATTGAAAGAGATGTTGATAGTATTGAATTTGTCCTCATTCCAAGAGGTGATTAATCGTGCCAAAGCTCTTGAAAGAGCTCAGAACGAGAGATTCAAGGATTTAAGAGTTCAGACATCAAAGAGGACAAGTGTTTCTTCTAGCTCAGCACCACCAAAAAGAGGAAGAGACTCAGGATTTGGGATTGTTTGTTAATGGTTGGAGAGTCTACACCATATGAGAGAGTTGGTTCTGCCTCACAGAGAGGTCGGGGAAGAGGTAGAGGAAAGAACCAGTCTGAATCCTCTGCTCAACCTGAAGTTCGGTCAACCACACAGGTATATAATTTAAAGACAAGTGAAGACGTGATGACCCTGATATTATAACAGGTACTTTTCAGTTGTATGATAAATTAGTATTGGTATTGATTGATCCGGGTTCTAATTATTCTCACATTACAAGTAAATTAGTAAAGGAATTGAGGATCCCCTTAGAAGCTACGAGTAATGAGATTATAGTAACTAATCCTTTAGGGCATAGTGTTCGGGTGAACAAAGTGTGTAAGGGGTGTCCCATAAAGATTCAGGGAATTGAATTCCCTGCTAATCTGATGGAATTACCCTTTGACGAGTTTGAAGTGATTCTGGGAATGGATTGGTTGTTCCGTTACTATGGAGATGTTAATTGCATATCAAAAAAGGTAACCCTGAAGAGTCTAGGAGGAACAGAAATAAGTGTGATCAGTGAAATGTTTAATCCTTTAGCAAATGTAATATCAGTAATGTCTGCTAAGAAGCTATTGCTACAAGGATGTCAAGGTTTTCTTACAAATGTGATAGATATAAGGGCTATAGAGAAAGGATTAGATGAGATTCCAATAGTTCCAGAATTCCCTGATGTTTTCCCTGCTGAGTTGCCAGGATTACCTCCAGATAGAGAGGTAGAATTTCAAATTGAAGTAATGCCGGAAATCGCTCAAATTGCAATGACACTTTATCGGATGGCTCCGAAAGAATTGCAAGAGTTAAAGAATCAATTGCAAGAGTTGCTAGAGAATGGATTTATTCGACCAAGTGTGTCACCTTGGGGAGCTCCAGTGTTATTTGTTAAGAAGAATGATGGATCAATGCGTCTCTGCATTGATTATCGATAGCTTAATAAGGTGACCATCAAGAATAAGTATCCTCTCCCGGGCATTGACGACTTGCTTGATCAGCTAAAGGGAGCTTCAGTATTTTCGAAGATTGACTTACGTTCTGGTTATCACCAATTGAAGATTCAGGAGAAAGATATTCCGAAGACGGCTTTCAGAACTAGATATGGTCACTATGAATTCATCGTAATGCCATTTAGAGTAACGAATGCACATGCTGCTTTCATGGACCTCATGAACATGATTTTTCAACCCTATCTGGACCAATTTGTAGTTATCTTTATTGATGACATACTGGTGTACCCGAAATCCACCGAAGAGCATAGCGTATATCTAAGGATAGTTTTGCAAATTCTTAGGGATAAGAAACTTTATGCTAAATTGTCCAAATGTGAATTTTTGCTAAATGAAGTAAAATTTTTGGGGCATGTGATCTCTGTCGATGGGATTAGAGTGGACCCTCAAAAGGTAAAAGCTATAATAGACTGGAAGTTCCAAAGAATGTATCAGAAGTCTGGAGTTTCCTTGGATTTGCCGATTATTATCGAAGATTTGTTAAGAATTTTTCGATGATAGTGATGCCTTTAACGAAGCTGATGAGAAATAACGTACCGTATATTTGGGCTTCTGAATGCCAAGAAAGTTTTAAAGCTTTAAAGAGAATTCTGACAGAAACTCATGTATTAGTTCAAGCGGAATCTGGCAAGAATTTTGTCATATATAGTGACGCGTCCCATAATGGGTTGGGGTGTGTATTAATGCAAGAAGGGAATGTGGTAGCGTATGCATCGAGACAGTTGAAACCACATGAAAAGAATTATCCCATCCATGATTTAGAAATGGCTGCATTGGTGTTCGCTCTCAAGATTTGGCATCATTATCTGTATGGAGAACGATGTTACTTATATACGGATCATAAGACTTGAAATACCAGATGACTCAAAAAGAGCTTAATTTGAGACAAATGAGATGGGTTGAGTTTTTGAGAGATTATGATATAATAATTGACTATCATCCCGGAAAGGCTAACGTGGTAGCAGATGCTTAGAGTAGAAAGACGTTTGCAACTTTACGAGCTATGGATGCAAAGTTATCTTTGACTGGAGACGGTGGTTTATGTGCAGAGTTAAAACTTAAACCAGCATGGTTGGACCGAATAGGAGAATTACAAAGTGAAGATGAAATATGTTTGAAAAGAATATAGCAAGTAAAGAATAAAGAAATTAAGGATTTTGAGGTGAAGTCTAATGGGAAATTATATTATAAACAAAGAATTATGATACCAAAAAATGAAGAGTTGAAGAAAGATTTATTGGCAGAGGCTCATTGCAGTCCATTGACGATGCACCCGGGTGGAACCAAGATGTATATGGATTTAAAAGATCGGTATTGGTGGCCAGGGATGAAATGAAGCATTACTGAATTTGTGTCCAAGTGCTTAATATGTCAACAAGTCAAAGCCGAACATCAAGTTTCGTCTGGATCATTGCAAACACTTTCGATTCCACAATGGAAGTGGGAAAATGTAACGATGGATTTTGTTTCGGGGTTATCCCTGACTCCAAACAAAAGAGATTCAATTTGGGTAATTGTTGATCGATTGACCAAGTCAACACATTTTATTCCTGTCAGAATAGATTTCTCTATGGAAAAGTGATACATGCATCACAAGGCTCACATCAAAGGAAGAAGTAATAACTCTTCCAAATGATCCACTCGTCCAAGCATTGGAAAAGAATATCAGAACAGAAGCATACTTACGACAACTTTTTGAATGGTATCCTGATCTTATTTAGTCAAGATTTCTTCTGGATATACGACCGTATGTCTCTTATATTTCCAACGGTTCTTTAATCGCATCAATCGATATGGGAACTCAAGATATGGCTATTTTACTGAAGACGGTGCATGCAGAAAATCATATATGGGATTAATACGGAATATTGTAAATATTACAAATTTCAATATTTTTATTGATTAT
This sequence comes from Hibiscus syriacus, assembly GCF_006381635.1. NCBI lineage: Eukaryota > Viridiplantae > Streptophyta > Magnoliopsida > Malvales > Malvaceae > Hibiscus > Hibiscus syriacus. Next base: position 1,404,853 of record NW_024063440.1, read on the forward strand.
TTGTAATATAACTTAATATAGGATGATGCATTAACTTTTAGGATTAAATTTATTATTTTATTAGGAATTAAGGTTGGGTTAAAAATATTATCTTTAGTTATTATTATTTTATTAGGAATTAGAGTTAAGATATGTTTAGTTTATTATTATTTTATTCATTAGTTATTTAGGACCTTTAGAACTCAGCCCCTATATAAAGGAGGATTCATTAAACTTTGTAATTCAAGATTTCTTTGATTAATAATACAACGGGAGTTTGTTTTTGCAAGTGTTGATTGTCTTGTGCCTTCGAAGCTTCTTCTCCTTGAGTTCTTTCAAGTTCTTGTGAGGGAGATTAATCTTCACACTCCAATTTGCCTTTTCATCGCGACTAGGAGGGTTGGTTAGAGCCACATTATCGTGTTTGCCTTTTCATTGCAACTAGGAGGGCTCGATAGGACACTTATCCATCTATTTTTCACAAATCCATCCTCACCATCATCATCTTTACCGTTCACCTTAATAAGGGAGATTTTTTGATTTCTTGGTTATCTTATTTTATTTTTAATTTCTTTATCTTTTGTTTATCTTGTTCTAATATTATTTCTTACCTTGTTTTTAGCACCTCAAAGAAACCCTAAAAGAACCTTAGCTATTACCGCCACCTTCTCTATTCATTCATCATTGTTCTTCATCGAGTCTATAGCTTTCTAGGTTTGATTCTTCAACAAGAGCAACGTTCATCAATCCGCCACCGCTTCCCTATCAATTGATATCAGATTTGGGCCGACTTCTGGAAAGAAGCAAGCAATCTTGCTTGTTCTTGCACACAAAACCGTCAAGGTACCCCAACAGAGCTAGTTCAGAGAAGATTCATCGTTTCAGGTTATTTCTATTTAATTTTAATTTAGATTCAAATCCTTCTTGTTAGTTTGCTATTTTTTTCATAAAAAAACAAAAAAAAAGAGGCAAAAAAATAAAAAAAAACAAAAAAACCAAAATTTCAAAAAAATTGCAAACGAATGTATTTAGGTCTGATTTTCTGCAGATATCATACTCATCTTAAGTGTAATCTCCTGTCCAAAATTCACTTCAATCAGAGTTCATTAGAGCCTTCAAATACATCATTCAAGTTTTATCGACAGATTCGGTCTAGAATATTGTCGAATTTCTTGAAAATTCTACAGGAGGAATTTTGTTTGACCTCTTAGAGCTTTTAGGTTTTTCTTATCGCATTTGCTAGTAATCAAACTCCGATACGAACTGTGAAAGACTACTTGGTAAAGTGAGTTTTAAAGAGTATAAGATTGGCTTACTTGCCTCTCGTTGTGTTACTTTCTGGGAGTGACTTGTGAGGTTTCTTGCTTTGTTGAATTTTCTTTATTTTATTTTTATTTTACTTTTAATTTTTTTTTCGAGTGTTATGATTTCAGGATGGGCGACAATAACAACAATACACTTACCGCTATCTTAGCCTCACTTGCACGACTAACGACTCAAGTTGAAAGATTTGATGAACTTACCAATACCGTGAGAGAACGACAAGAACCACAACTGGATCTACCAAACCAGAATCCAAGACCAAACAATATTGAACTTTTGGTACCCAGGCGAGAACAACCATGTTTCCAAGAACCCGAACTCTTTGCAAAACCAAAGTTCATGATCCCTTCTTTCAAAGGAGACAATGATCCGGAAAGGTACATCGATTGGGAAGAAAAAGTTGATCTCATCTTCGCATACCATGACTACCCCCAAGCTAAACAAGTTCCCCTCATCACCATGCAATTCGAAGGATATGCTCGAACTTGGTGGATGCAAACAAGGAAAAAGATCCAGAACTTCCAAATTCCAACAATCACTTCTTGGACCGACCTCAAACAAACCATGAGGAAGCGATTTCTACTGACACATTATACACGAGAAGTTAAACTACGACTACACCGACTTCGATAAGGTAGAAGTTCAGTTGAAGACTACTACAAGGAGATGCAGTCCTTACTCAATAGGGCTAACATAACCGAAAAAGAAGAGGTCACCGTATCAAGATTCGTCGTCGGCTTGAACTCAAACATCACTGATCTTCTTGACCTCCATGGGTACGAAAACCTTGAAGATACACTAAAGAAAGCAATGACAATCGAAGCACAAATCTAGAGGAGATTTCGAGAACATTACCAAGGTACTTCATCCTCTTACCAAGGTAATCATTCAAATCCTTCCTCATCTTCTGCTCCATCTTCTCTGAAAAAGCCAAGAGATGACAAACCTGAAATGAGAAAGAATGACCAACAAAGAATGACACACTTCCAGCCCATAAAGATCAAATTTGTGAGGAGGTAGGGAAATCAAAAAAAGAAAAAGTTGAGAAATAGGCAAAAGAAAAAGAGGTCACTAGTTACAAAAGCCAAAAGCATAACCATGGGAGGTGAGTGAACCTAATTGTGAGAAGAAAAGAGTGACTCAAAATCTATGTGTGAGCACAAAAGAATTGAGAGAGAACCTTCTTTACAAACAACCTTCTATCCTTGTTTGTTTTAGAGAATCAATTGTTTCGATTTCTAACATTAACAAGGATTTGCCTAGTGTGTTTTCATCTTTGTTACAGGATTTTCAAGAAGAATTAGGTGATCCACCTGACGGATTACCACTGGAAAAAGGAAAACAACACCAAACCAATCTAATTCAAGGTTTCATCATACCTCATCAAACATACAATCTCGAAGAAACCAAATAGTTAAATTTGTTACAAAAAGCCTACATCCATGAAAGCCTTAGTCGTAACGTCATCTTAATGACGAAACATGACTTGAACAACTCCATATGCTTTATAGTTCATGCACAGGGAATCCATGTAAATGATGAGAAAGTAAAAGTAACACGAGACTGGCCCACACCATCTTCTATCGCCAAGAGTTGTCGAATAGTGCTAGGTGACCCTCCTGACGGGTTACCTCCTGAAAGCCCTAATCACTATGCTATATCAATGAAGAGTCATGATTTACGAGAGTCCAAAGGTAAGGCTCGTGAAGCTGTCATCCATACTAAACACAACTCCTTTAAGTGCGTAACATACCGAGGTAAGCAAAACACAGTAGACGATACACTACCATGAAGGTATACTCTTACCTATCAAACTTATACTACTATTCCGAGAATTGAACATATCAAAGATTTATATCACGATAACTCGGATATTTTTGATATTTCTACCCATACTTTTAAAAGTGCTTTTAATGAGCTTTATCTTGTATATGAGTTTCCTTGCCAACTAAACAGGTTCTACAGTCTACAAAGCTCCTCCCGGGAATCATTAATTCATGAACCCCACTTAGGAGACTTAAGGGATTACTTTAACAAACCAGTTGACATGGTTTTTAAACACTCATTCTCGCCACACACAAATAAAACCATGGAGAAATTATCCGAAATAATCATACATAAAGCCAACAGTGGCCGGCGCCATTTTGAATTTCAACCAAAACATCAGATTACAAGACTTGTATGCAAAAGAGGATTTCAAGACTTCAAGAAATCAGTTCCTACAAAGAAGAAACCTCGACTAAAACGCATAAAGACACATCACATTGATCCTGATTCGAGGTCGAATCTTTTTGAAGAAAGGGAGGATGATAAATGCATCGCAAGGCTCACATCAAAGGAAGAAGTAATAACTCTTCCAAATGATCAACTCGTCCAAGCATTGGAAAAGAAGATTAGAACAGAAGCAGACTTACGACGACTTTTTGAATGGGATCCTGATCTTATTTAGTCAAGATGTCTTTCGGAGATACGACCGTCTGTCTCTTATATTTCCAACGGTTCTTTAATCGCATCAATCCGATATCGGGAACTCAAGATATGGCTATTTTACTGAAGACGGTGCATGCAGAAAATCCTATACGGGATTAATACGGAATATTGTAAATATTACAAATTTTCAATATTTTTATTGATTATTTGTAATATAACTTAATATAGGATGATGCATTATCTTTTAGGATTAGATTTATTATTTTATTAGGAATTAAGGTTGGGTTAAAAATATTATCTTTAGTTATTATTATTTTATTAGGAATTAGAGTTAAGATATGTTTAGTTTATTATTATTTTATTCATTAGTTATTTAGGACCTTTAGAACTCAGCCCCTATATAAAGGAGGATTCATTAAACTTTGTAATTCAAGATTTCTTTGATTAATAATACAACGAGAGTTCGTTTTTGCAAGTGCTGATTGTCTTGTGGCTTCGAAGCTTCTTCTCCTTGAGTTCTTTCAAGTACTTGTGAGGGAGATTAATCTTCACACTCCAATTTGCCTTTTCATCGCGACTAGGAGGGTTGGTTAGAGCCACATTATCGTGTTTGCCTTTTCATTGCGACTAGGAGGGCTCGATAGGACACTTATCCATCTATTTTCCACAAATCCATCCTCACCATCATCATCTTTACCGTTCACCTTCATAAGGGAGATTTTTTGATTTCTTGGTTATCTTATTTTATTTTCAATTTCTTTATCTTTTGTTTATCTTGTTCTAATATTATTTCTTACCTTGTTTTTAGCACCTCAAAGAAACCCTAAAAGAACCTTAGCTATTACCGCCACCTTCTCTATTTATTCATCATTGTTCTTCATCGAGTCTAGAGCTTTCTAGGTTTGATTCTTCAACAAGAGCAACGTTCATCAATCCGCCACCGCTTCCCTATCAAAAAGTATTTGGAACTATATATTAGAGAAATTATTAGATTGCATGGAGTGCCTGTTTCTATAGTTTCTAATCGAGACCCTCGATTCACCTTAAGATTATGGAAATCCTTGCATGGAGCGTTGGGGAATCGCTTAAACTTTAGTACCGCCTTTTACCCCCAGACAGACGGATAATCAGAAAGAACTATTCAAATATTGGAAGATATGTTGCGAGCATGTGTCATTAAGTTTATGGGAGGAAATATCGTACGCCATTAAACTGGTATGAGCTCAAAGATCGAAGTGTACTTGGTCCAGATTTGATTCAGGATATGGAAGAGAAAGTTTGGGAAATTCAACATAACCTAAAAGTGCCATTTGATCGGAAAAAATCCTATTCTGACCTTAAAAGAAAGGAGATTGAATTTGAAGTTGGGGATAAAGTGTTTCTGAAGGTATCACCATGGAAAAAAGTATTATGATTTGGTCGAAAAGGAAAGCTAAGTCCTAGATTCATCGAGCCATATGAAGTTGTTAAGAGAATAGGACCATGTGTCCATGTTACGAAGATATAGGTCCGATCCCTCTCACATCGTTGCACCAGAACAAGTAGAAGTTCAACCTGATTTGACCTATAAAGAGGAACCAATACAAATATAGGCTCACGAAGTCAAACAATTGAGAAATAAAACGGTTCTGTTGGTCAAAGTTCTTTAGAGAAATCACAAAGTAGAGAAAGCAACGTGGGAGCGTGAATAGGATATACGATTTCAATACCCCCATCTGTTCATGCAATAAAAATTCGAGGATGAATTTTCTTGAGGGAGGGAGATTTGTAACATCATTCATATCGGGTTAGTGATTAAATTGTGAGATTTAAAATTCAGTGACCAAATTGGATAAATTGAAAAGTTAAAGAATTGATTGGAATGTTTTGTGTAGGATAAATAGCAAAGAATGAGGAACTAAAGGGGTAAATAAGTCTTTTAACAAGGGAAACAATTGAATATTAGTTGATGATATTTTATACCCACGTGGAAGTTAGTGGGGAAGACCAAAGTTTCCAGATTTCTCTTCTTCTTCATTCTTGTTCTCCACCGTGAAACCAAGCTAAAGGTGAGTTTTCTTGTTGATCAAATTCTTGATGAATTTAAGGTTGCTTATTGATCATTAGATGATAATTAAGCTTAAGGAAAGCTTAGGATATCTTAAAATCAAAAGATGATGATTAAAGAAAGGAGGTGAATAAGTGAAATCTTGACATAAAGATATTAATTATATTTTAAGACCAAATTTGACTTGTCATTAGTGGAATTAAAGGATATGAAGTGTCAGAATTAGATTTAGAACATGTTGGAATTTGAGTGAGATTCTTAAATTCTTTATGGAGGATTGGATTTTTAAGTTTTAGAGGTATTGAATGGATAATAATTAGTTTAAGTAAGTGTATGCAAGTTAGGGATATAAAAGGAGGTGAATTATGTAGTGTTGAGAGGATTATGAAGAGACTTTCGTGTTCAAAATAACATTTCTGGGTTGTGTGGATCGATACACATTCAATGTGTACCGATGCACTCTCAAATAAATGAACATCGAATGCCATTAGTGCATCGATGCATAAAGAGTGCATCGATGCACCCCCTTAAGAAGAAAACATCGAATGTAATTTGTGTACCGATGCACAGGTAGTGCATCGATGCACACATTAAGGAGTGCATCGATGCACACATTAAGGAGTGCATCGATACACTGTAGAGTGCATCGATACATACCTTTATTAAGAGATGAAAATAACTTTTCTTTTAGCCTACGAAATGATAGTTTAGAATATATTAATTAGTATACTGATAAGTATTAATGAATTACTATGTAGATACAGAGCCTAAACAAGTTCCAGAACAATTGCCCAGTAAGATCGATCGAGGAAAAAACAAGGAAATATAGGTGAGTGCATATGCATAACATGATTATAGTGGTATATTCAGTTATAGACTTGTGAGAAGTCTAGATTCAATACATTGATGCATGATTCATTTCATATTGTGAAGCATGATATGAATTCATATTATGTGCATTGTGTAACATGTTTTAAATGAATATGTATGCAAAGTTATATGAGCCATGTGATGAAGGTAAGGAAATGTTATGTCTATGTGATATACTATGTAAATTGGGAATAGCCCATGAGAACTATAGGTATAGTTTGCATGCCAAGAGTAGAGGATCTATGCGGTCCTTCAGAATATATATGTATTCTTTGGAACATGTATGAGGTCTTTTGAGACACATATTTGGTCATTGGCATATGTATATGATTCTTAAAGAATTTTCTACGTGGTCCTTAGTGACATCTTATGTGGCACTACGGTGCAATTCTACGCGGTACTTCAGTGTAATTCTACGTGGCACTTCAGAGCATTTATACACAACTTCACAGTACTGACATACCTTAGGTTCTCAGTATGGTATCATGGGCCAATAAACTTATTAATACGAATTTATGAATGTTAATGTAATATGCTTATAGGTAAGGAACATGGTGATATAAAATGCATTGACTAAGTATACGATTTCATCTTATTATGGAATTTTCATTACATTTCCTTGTTGTTATTATTATAATATTGTCTCACTAAGTCGATGATTTAGCGTGTGAGTGTTTCACACGTAGGATCCAAGAAAGTAGACGAGACCGGTTAAGCAGCTGGAAAACATTACTCCTAAAACTATCAGATTAGAGGCAACTTAATCAGTAGGTCATTTTGTTATGTAAATGAATGTTGGCATGTAATCAAAGGGTCAAGTTGTGTATGCTTTAAGTACTTTGATAAACTTGTATTAACATATGTATATTATCGTTTTTTTAGAATATTTTTTTGATAGTCAAGTGATATCCTGGACTCGTATCCGGGTCGGGTATGGGTTGAGGGTGTTAAATTAAATATGACTTTTCGAAAATTTTGACTTTTCAAAAATTTTGACTTTTCAGTCAAAGTCAACGGGTTTGACTGGAAATTTAAAGGCCTTCGAGTCCGAATTTTGAAAAACAGATTGTGGAATCGGACACAGAACGTCAAAAAACGTAAGGATAGGTATACTCGGTCAAAGTCAAAGGTCGTTTAATGCCCGGTCAATGCCGGTCAAAGTTCTGGTCAACAGTGGTCAACGCCAGTCAACGGTCAACACAGGTCAACGGTCGACCGTTTTACACAAATATCACCCTACGGCCAGACGATGCCCACTCTTGGGGGGTGGCGAGTGGGACACGTGAACAGTGACACAGTGTCAGAAAATTCCCAGAAAAATTCCTAAAAATTATTTTAAGGCATTTTGAGACACTTACCAAGCTCGATTCACAATTTTGAACGGCGGAGAGCTCGATTCTGAAACATTGAAAACTTTAACTTTCTCACCCCTCCACATGCCGGCGACAATGGAAAAACGGAGGACACCGGTGGACTCGGATCGATGCAAGGAACACGATGGTGTGGGAGGTGTCGAAAACGGATGCCGGATCGACGTGAATCGACGAAAAATTATGTAAGTTGTGTTAAAACCGACGATACTTTCTACTGAAATTAACGACAAACGACGATGATTCACGATAAAATTTTTGAGGGGTTTTGTTCATCGGTCGATAACGAACACGACGGTGGTTTCGATTCGTCGATCAGAGGTCGGACGGCGAGTAGATCGAAGTTTAAAATTGTTGACCGGGGAGAGGAATTATGAAACATTTCTGCAGAACCATACGGGGGAGAGAGACTTATAATTGCCTCTAAAATAAAAATGGTTAAACTATGAGTTTAGCCACTGAATTTTTTCACTTTATAAAACGGTCTGTCAACTTTGAAAATTTTCAATTAAATCCTCAATTTTCTTCCCAAAATACCAATTAAATCCATCACTTTATAATTCTAAAATTAAGACCCTAAATTGGAGTGTTACACTACACTTGCATAATTAACCTCTTTAGTCCCCAAACATTAAAGTGTCAAAATAATATTACGCTATTTAAACTTTCATCCATCAATGTAACATATTACAATAGTCATCATCATTATACACTCGTATAAGTTAACATCTTTAGTCCCCAAACATCAAAGTGACAAGTTAAGACATTTTCATGCTATTTAAATTTCGATCCATCAATGTTACAACTTCCAATAGTCATCATCACTATACAGTTGCATAAGTTAACCTCTTTAATCTCTAAACATCAAAGTGTCCATTAAAATTTTGTAAGCTACACAAATGGTCATTAATGTTTGAGTAACTTTTCATTTTCCCATTAAAGTTTCAAAAGTAACAAATTAGTCACTAAAACATCAAATAGGTCCTTGGACAATGATTTTATATCTAATTTACCCTAAAAGCTTTCCAATTTTTTCCAATTTATATATATACTTTTTAAATTTTAAAAAAACTTAAAAGTTAACTTTTTTGGACATGAAACAATCGAAAATTTTGAATAATAAATAAATAAATTAGAAAGTTTTTGGAATAAATTAGATATAAAATCATAGTTCAAGGACCTATTTGATGTTTTAGTGACCAATTTGTTACTTTGAAAACTTTAGCGGGGAAACGATAACTAACGCAAACATTCGTAACCATTTGTATAGTTTACCCTTTTAATTTTATAAATTTATTGTGTCACGTCAACAATCTGTTAAAGGTCTAACAATAGTCAACCCTCAATGATCACATCTTATTTACATAAAAACGAAAGTGGACAAATCTTAATTAAATAAAAACAAAAGTGACCAATATTATGTTTTTCTGAATTTAGTGAGGAAAAGTATACAAAACTTAAAATAAAGTAATCAATCATGTAGTTTACCCAACTATATATTTTGTACTGAGTTATTCTTTAAAATATTTTTAGGGACATTTTGTCCCTTAGAGTTTAAATTGATACCTCATTTGTCTCAAACCATTAACTCTGTTAAAAATAAAAGGATAAATTACATATTTAGTCACTAAACTATTCCAACATTTTCATTTTGATCACCCAACTATTTGTTTTCAAAATCATTTCTAAACTTTTTTTTGTTTCGTTTTGGTCATCCAATTCAATTTAATTTATTTTCTAAATCTATAATACATAAAATTTCATTTATATCACATAAATTTTAACTAAAAAAATAAATTTAATTTATAATAATAAATAATATTATAACGTCAGAAAATGGTTCAAATGAATCCAGTCGAGCTGACCAAGATGATAACGAGTTAAGTTGAAGATTACATTCCCCCCCCCCCTCACTTTGGTTTTTGTTTCACTCTGTATTTTTTTTAAAGTTGAAAATTATGGGTTTTGATTATTGAAGCATGTTCCAATATATCTTAGTTTTATTTAAAACTGTTCTCTAAATTCATAATATGTTCGATTCATTATAAAGATTCATTTACAATCCCCCCCCCCTATAAACTATTGTGGGTTCTCAATTTTTTTGTTCCAATATATCTCAATTTTATTATTTTTTTCCAAGCAATGAACATTCATTTTAAGTAAATATTATTTATTTTTATAAATTAAATTTATATGTAAAGTGAAAAAATGTGATATAAATAAATTCTTATATATTACAAATTTAAAAATAAATTTAATCAAATTGAGTTACCAAAATAGAACATAAACTTAAGTTTAATGATGATTTTGAAAAAGAAAATAGTTGAGTGACCAAAATAGAATACTAAAATAATTGATTGACAAAATATGTAATTTATTCTTGTATTTGTTGACAGAAATAACAGTTTGAGACAAATAAAATAACAATTTCAACTTTATAGAGCAAAACGTCCTGAAATAAATTAGGTCATGTGGAGGGAGATCTTCTCCTATCTTTCATTGTTAAATGCATAAATGAATCGAGATTGAATAAATTATGTTATATTTTGTACGTTTATTTATTTTTGAAAATATCCATGTTTGATTTGTGTTCATTTATTTATTTTTGAATATGTTTATGTTCGTTTATTTATTATTCGTGAACATATTTGTTTAACGTTCGCGAACATGATTGTTTATATGTTCTTGAATATTTTCATTTATATTTTCAAAAATGGTGAAATTATACCACTAGTCCTTTAGCTCTTTTGGGTTAAAATTTTAAGTTTTATGCTTGTAAAATGGGTAAATTATACCACTCATCACTGAATTATACTCTCTCTCCTATTTTACTCACTATACTTTCAATTTTTCTAATTTAATCACTAAACTTTCTTATTGCTCCTATTTTGATCACTTTGAATTATTTTATTATTATTTTTATATGATGATCCATTTTTATTATTATTTAATTTAAAATAATTGAAAATATAAAATAAAAATAGAAGGTAGTTGAAAGCCACCGCCGACCACTATTGATCGCCATAGATGGTGGTCGTTCGGTCCCAAATTTCATGGGTCTTGTTCGTCTCGACAGCCTGATTCCAAATATGTCCTATATTTTGCTAGAACTTGCTCTGAAGTCCACGAAATAGAGATCGAAAGTGAGAAAGCTGAAATGTTTTAGTCGAGATTCATAGGTTTTGGGACATTTTTTGGTGAAACAACCATCAGATTTGAACTCAAGGGATTGAAACGAACAAGAACTATGAAATTTAGGACCAAACGACCACCATATATGGTGGTCGACGATGGCATCTAGCCACCTTCTATTTTTATTTTAAATTTTCAGTTACTTTAAGTTAAATGATAATAAAAAAATGTCACTTCATACAAAAATAATAATAAAATAATTTGGAGTGATAAAAACCGGAGCAATTCAAAAATTCAGTAGTAAATTAGAAAAATTAAAACTACGATGAGTAAAATATGAGAGAGAGTATAGTTCAGTGAGAAACGATATATTTTACCCCTGAAAATATTGTAATAGGTTAACCATAAGTTATCCTATAACCGAACTGTTAATAAGAGTTAACCTAACGGTTAACAGTTTCTTAATAGTTAGGTTATAGTTAACAAAATTCAATAACTGTAACGGTTATCCGACCGTTTAAACTTAGCAGTACAGTTAACCGACCATGAACAACCCTACTAGACATCACTAGATACACGAAATATACATGAAACATTGTTCTGAAGTTTTAATGATGCGTGTTATAAGAATATGATTTTTTAGAAGATATATATAAAAAGTAAATACCCATATAAAACAAGAGACTTACCACAGAATCAAAGTCCTATGGCATGAAAATCTTGAGTTTAATACGAATTACTAAAAGTATTAAGATTTTAAATGATTTAGGAGTATTTTATTTACAATATCATGATAATTTTTTTACATCATTAAATTTCTATTATATTTGTTATTTTATTTAAATAAATATTTTATTTTGTATTTGTTAATGAAAATATTAAATACTTTTTAGTATAAATGTAATATTTAAAGAATTTAATATATTGAACATTTTATCGAACAAATTTTTAAGCTCCATTAAGCAAGTAGGGTTAAGGCATTCAAAATTTAGTATTTTTTTCTTTTCTTTTAATAGACTAAGATGATTATAAGATAGTATATACTTATAATCTTACTTAATCATTGACAATGCACATACCTTACAGATGCAACTGCTCAAATCCAAAACCTTAAAAGAAAATAATAGTATCTTTAACCACTGAAACTACTCAACAGATTCAATATTATTATGTAAGTTAAAAGATGATATACGGAGGACCTTTGACAAAGATACACTATAAATATTTAAAATTAAATGTATTTTATGTCAATCATTTAGTGGTCATATCAATCCCCCATTAAAAATTAAGGTATACTATATAATTATTATTGAATTTTTCTCTCTCATATTTTGGTTATTAAACTTTAATATTTTTTAATTTACACAATAAATTTTGAAGATTGAATTTTTTATCACTCCATCATTTTTATGTAATTGTGTGATGACAAGTATTTTTTATTAATTTTTAAATTTATTAATATTATTTTTATATTTTTCATTCTCCACCACCTACTTTTCTGCTCATCTTCTTCATTCAAATCCTCGTTCCAAAACAATCATTATTAATAGATTAAACGTTAGAGAGAAACTACATTTCGCCAACAGTTCACTAATATAGACATCTAGAGGTATTGATGGTGGCCTAATGGGTGCATTTGGAACTCTCGTAGATGCACTTAAAGGCTTGGAGCTGTTGCAGGTGGTATGGTAGTTCTCCAGCTTCTCTGACTTTTATTCTTAGTCTTGACAAAAGTACTATGCTCAAAGTCTGACAATCACTGGAGGCGCATCGAAACACCACCCTTACGTCGACACCCAACTTCCTTATCAACATTTCTAGATCATAAACATATCTAAATCAAATATAGATGTACGCATAAAATTTCTTAATACATAAAAATCTCTTTATAATTATAAACCAAGCAACCCATTTCTTAGTTTAACCTAAAACAACAAAACAATTTACTTATAAAAACAAACACCAAATTTTTCCTTCTTCATGGAGGCACACTCAGATTGCTTCTGATTTTATTTATTGCATTCAAAAGCAAATATTTTTCTTCCCAAAACTTCATTTTGTTTCTTATTTTTCTTTGCATAATTTGGTTGGTCATGGCCTTATGCTTCTGATTCTATCTTAGAGGTCCTCCTGTTGCCACAAAACCAAATAACACCATTCTAGCACCACAATCTATTTTGATTGTTGGAAGCATGAACCTCATGGTTAACCTTGCTCACCGTAAGCTCTCCGCTATAACTAAATCTTTTGGTGTTAAGTGACTCATGACTTTTAGCTTGGATGATTCATAGATTATCATTATATGCAACCTTGATGTTGCCAAAAAGATTCTTAACAGTTCTATTTTTATTGATTGTTTGATTAAAGAATCGGTTTATAATTTATTAATGTTCAGTAGTGCAATCGATTTCGCTCCTTGCACTGTTTATTGGCGAACATTAGGAAGAATCATTGTAATACATTTGTTTTACCCTAAACCAATCAGCTTCATCGAAGCACAAAAGCTAGATAACACATCTCAAATGGTGTCTATAATTGCATGTCATCGTGAAGAGTTCTTCGTACGCGATATACTCAAGAAAGCTTCTCTTAACAACATGATGTGTTCTGTATTTGGTACTAATTATCAACTGTGACATCAAATAATTAAACTGAATAACTCAATCAGCATGTTGAAGAAGATTGCATCCTATTTAGGAACAGTGGCAGAACTTTGTGATAAAGTTTGGGAGAAAACTTAAAACTTTAAAAACTTCTGAGGTTTAAATTAAAATTTTTGAAAACTTTAAAAATCTAAATTATAATTTTATATTTCTTCCTTAAAAAAGGAAGAAAAAACATTCATATTTATAGATTTTAGTGGTCATTGAATTGTTGACACGTGTTAACATCCTAGCCATTAACATTACAACTATCTATATCCTTCTAATAGATAATTCTAGACAAAATATTAAATAATACAAAGATCTAGATTATTTTATGGGTATATCTGGATGATAATTTTATATTTACCTAGAAGTTGTATTGGATTTCAAAAAAAATTTTATTTCCTTTTTTATTAAGCTAAGATTATTATAAAGTAATATTTGTTCTAAATACTCTCAGCCATTTGACAATGAATACTCAATCACCCTTGCAATCACTGGTACGATAAACTTATGACCTCTATGAACAACAACAATTCCTTTAACCACTGAGGTTAGTTGATTTGTGCTTTCAACAACAATGTTAATCAACTTTATCTTCAAATATTTAATCTTTTAGTCCCTAAATTTAACATGATATGCCAAAATGCATTAAATACCTCATAAACTATCATATAACATGCTTAAAACAAAGTATAACATGTCTCTAATCTAAGTATATAACACATATATCCACTATGTATCACAATAGACCATCATTAAAATGTTTTTTCCCTTTGTTTTGAAACTCCATTTTCAACCCTATTTCACCCATGCCAATAATTTTGGGCATACAACATTACCAATAACTCTAGAAATTTGGGTGGTAATTTTAACCACCGGGTAAGTTGGTTTGTGCTTTCAACAACAATGTTCAATAAACCTTATCTTTAACTATTTAATCTTTTAGTCCCTAAATTTAACATGATCATGCCAAAATACATTAAATACCTCATAAACTATCATATAACATGCTTAAAACAAAGTATAACATGTCTCCAATCTAAGTATATAGCACATATATCCTGTAACCCCCTAGACCCGACCTATGCATTATTACCAGATCTAACGGATTACTACAAGATTTTCCAAAACATTTTACAATAATGTAAAACCATATTGCAAATACATATCTTTAAAAATGTAGTTGATAACATTAAAATTCAATTCCATATAATTAAAGTCGTGAATTGAATAAAATAAAATATTCTAACATTTTCAAAATATAGGCACATGTCACCCAAAATAAAGGCAAATCGAAAGATAAAAACATTACAACAAAAGGTACAGTATGAATTTGTTGATCCTCCAAGTGCCAGGTACGAGGGACCTATAAAAAAGTATCTGAAAGAGAGAAATTTGGTAGAGTGAGCTAGGGAGTTCAGTGTGTTCCAACAGTGCATAAATAAAACATGTAATTTAGATTTCAAAACCAGTTTATCAATAAAGTCATGAAACGTTGGTAGAGATTTCAAAATTAGTTCAGTTATAAATTGTGAAAATGTTAGTAGTTTTTTTAGCTTAAAAATACATAATTGTCCTCCAACCGAACACCATTTGCAGTTCCCAGAACTGCATCCATAAGGATTTACCCTAGGCTCAAAGGGAGTAGATGTCAACCTAAGGGAACACCTTAGGTCCATAAAGTCTTACCCTAACCAAAGCGTAGGTGCCCACCTGAGGGGAGTGCCCTCATGCCCATAAGGACTTGCCTAATGCATTTAGCAGAGGTGTCACCCTAAGGGAGTACCTTAGCGTCCATAAGGTCTTACCACTAGGCTCATTAGGCCCATCAGCCCACCCAAGAGTCGCCTTTGGTCTATAAGAATTACCAGTTCGATTAGTCTGAACCTATATAAGAAATTATCGGTTTGATCGATCTGAACATTCAGAGACTTCATACTAAATCCCAGAGTACCCCAGAGAAAAGTATTTTTTAGAAAATAACCAGTGATAGCAGGAAATAAGAGTTTATACATATTTATTTATCAATAAAAACAGTAATCATAGAACATGAATCAGACAATCAAGCTTAAACTTTAGTAAATCGGAAATCATACTTTAAATTAGATAAATCATACGGAATCAAGTCAAACAAATAATCACATTGCAAAAAAGATAAAACAATCATGTGCATATGACTTTTCAACATATATTTAAAACAGTTATGTGGCACACAAAGAACACACCTCACAAAAAGAAATATTCCAAAATATCTACCGAGCAGTAGCTTCACTACATTATTTGACTGTATGAGAACCTAAGTCATAATAGAACATAATTATTACCAGAGTAGTATACTAAACTGAGTATTTAACAGGATTACAGAACTATACGAGTATTCACGGGCTCGCGCTAACGGATATATCAAAAAGAATCGAGTCGAGTAGACGAACGGTCAGGAGATACTCGAGTACCTTAAATATACGATAACATAAATTAGTCATGGACCCTTCAGTTAAATTAGATGCACTGAAATAAATACTAAATTTCCATATGCACGCTCAGATTTACATGTCAATTTAAAGGCTTTCGGGTTCAAATTTGGCAAAACGGACTTCGTATTTGGACTCATGACGCCGAAAAACATGAAATATGACTTTTTGGTCAAAGTCAATGAGTCAAAATAAACGGGTTAACTCAGACGAGTTAACTTAGACGAGTTGACATAGTTTGGGTTAACACAGTTCGGTCCAAGTTGACTCAGACCGAGTTAACTTAGTTGGGTCAAAAAAGACTCGATTCAGACCGGGTCGAGCCAATTTGGACCTCCTGGACCGATTCTAAAAAGAACCAGACCTATAGATGAGCCCATGCATACGAGGTGGTATGTAGCGGCGACAACAGGTTGGGGGACGACTGTCGATTACTACTACGACTTCAATTAACCAATTACAATTGAGTTAAAGCCAAATATAAGCCAAAACCATGCCAAAAATATCCGAAATATAATTAGAGCTTAACCAAGATGGAGGTCGATGACGAGACGGTTTTCGACAGACAAACCCGATCGGGTTTTGGTCGCACGGAGCTGGAGATTTCAATGCTCATGACGGTGAGGCAGATCGATGAGCGAGGTGGCCGAAATCATTGAAAACTCAAATGGTTGGGTGGGGGTTTTCGACCGAACTTCTTTGACGTCTCCATGGTAAACAACGACTCCTTTCGATAAATTGGCAGAGGGGTTTCAGTCGGACGACAACTATTTCTTCACTGGGATGGGCGGTGACGTGCACCGCCAGTCAGAGGAGGGAGAATTGAGGAGGAAGGCAATGAGAATGGTTGATGAAGTTTGGTTTTGGGGTTTGGAATTCATCGGGGGGTTTTTGTATTTGGTTTTGGGTTATAACCCCAAACCAATATAGTATAATATATATATATATTATTTTTAGTCACAAACAGTGACCTAAGCCGATTGGTAGGGGATGGCTAACCATACCCTGGGTCACGGGTTCAAGCCTGGTCAACCCCCTATCTCCAATTTTTTATTTTTTCTATCAGATAAGTATGGTAAATTACAGTGCTAGTCCCTAAACTTCCTTCACATTCAAATTTAACCTAGAAATATTCAAAATTATTTATTTTGGTCCCTTAATTAAATCAAATAATTTAAATAATTTTATTTAAATTCGGGGTGTGATATATCCACCGTGTCTCACAATAGACCATCATTAAAATATTTTTGTCTCTTTGTTTTGAAACTCCATTTTCAGCCCTGTTTCACTCGTGTCAATAATTTTGGGCATACAACTTACCAATAACTCTAGAAATTTGGGTGGTAATTTTTACAGTTGTGTCAATAGCAAAGTCAGAGGATAATACACATGCTTTCAGCTTTTTCCTATGAACCTACTAGTTCTCCCTCAGTGTTTTTTTCTAAATCCTCCATAAGCTTGCAAATTTCTTCGTTTGATGCCTTTTGGGCAAACTTAACATGTATTTTAGCATTCTTACATGTCACTAGCCCTCTTTCAATTGTCGTTTGAGCCTCATAGTTGGCTTCTTCAGTTTTAACTCAATATATGAAAATAGGTTGAGTTAATCGATCGACGAAATAGCCAAGAGGAGGTGAATTGGCTTTAAAAATTTTGGTGGAAGCTTTTGCAGAAAATAGAAAATATTTGCACAGCGATTTAGAGTGGTTCGACTTTCTCAACCAAAGTCAACGTCCACTACCTTAGCTATCCACACTAAGGATTTTCCAATAAATTCACTAATTTGTTCTTTCTTTTGAGGACAAAGAGTAACCTTACAACTCCCTCAAGAATTATACCCCAAATTCTTAAGAACACTCTCTCCCAAAGAGAAATACACAAATTTGCAAACTTACAGAAAAACCTCACAAGGCAAGATGTTTGCACAATTCTAGAACAAAGAAAGAACACTCAAGAATAAATACAATTGAGCACAAATGGTGTTCTTGAAAAAAAATGAATATTGAATGAAAATAGGCTTGAAAATGCTCAAACGATAAGTTTAAGGCTTTCTCTTTGATTCTCTAGCTTCTCTTCTTAATTGTTGTTGATCAATGGCTTCTAAGCTTGTTTAAATACACCATGGATCACATCTGGACATTGGGGATCATTGGTGAAGTCAATAGAGTCGTTATTGAGTAATTATCATTTAAAACTCTGGTGGGAGTGTGGGTGCATTGGTACACACTTAAGGGTGCATCGATACACTATGTGTAAAATTCAAATATTTCGACCGTTATAAGACCTAGTGCATCAGTACACTTGGTGTGCATCGGTACACTAACATTCGATGTTTTAAAGGAGACATGAGTGTAACGATGCATGGTTTATGCATCGATACATAGAATGTATTCGATGTTTCAATAAAATTAGGAGTGCATCGATGCATGGTTGTGCATTGGTACACAAAATACATTCGAATTAGGGTGTGCATCGATACAGCAAATAGTGCATCGGTACATCCCTTCATAAAATTGATTTTTGGCTCGATTTTGGTTTGAAATACTTTGTAAAAATTATTTCAAAAAATATTTTAGGTTTAAAACACAATTTTACACTTTAGTAAGGTTTGAAATTGAACTTCGAAAAACTTAGAGTAATATTTGTGATATTCGAATAATTTAATCGAACATACTTTAAAAATTATTATAAAATCTTAAAATTCAATAACACTTAATTTGTTATATCGAAACATAAAAATATTTTCAACAATCTCCCCTTTTGATATAATAAAACATTTGAGTAATTTTAAGATTTTGCTTTTGAAAAATCATTTTTGAAAAACAACTTTAATTTCGAGAATTACTCCCCCTTACTATATTCTCCCCCTTTTTGTTAAATCAAAAATACTCTATAAAACAATTTAAACAAGGTTTTGAAAATTTAGCCAATTGATATTTAGATTGAGCTTAAGCTGCTAAGATCATAATCAAGAGAAAGATTAACCATTAGTTCCATAAATCAATATTTATAATATGAGATGATAATTGGTCATATTTCAACTAATATGTAAATGATGCAAAAACTAATAGACATTAAGCTCAAAATAAAAATTCAACCTAACCACATATATAAATATAAGCATTTAAGTTCAAACATTTCCAAATATCCATATCAAATTCAAACATTCAAACATCCAAACATCCAAATATATCAATCCAAAAACATCAAAATGTTTTAACAATCCAAAATATAAATCCTAAGTTCAATCAAAGAAAACAAAGCAAGGCAAGGTCTAATCATCATAGGAAGATCGGGAGGAGGATAATATGCTCTCATCTCGAGTGTAAACGCATTTAATCGTTCGTTCATAGCTTTATTGTTTGCACGCATCTCCCGTTGATTTTCCAATTGTTGAGCCCCCATAGCGGTTAAATAGGAGTCTATGGATGCAAACCTCAGATCAAATGACTCCAAAAATGATCAAAAATATGGAGGCATTTGATCCTCTTGTTGTGTCGGCTCGTTCTCGGGTACGTGATCGTCGATATCTTGAAATAACTCTTGAAGTTCTGGATCATCGTCCGCAGCCGGTGTTGGAGGAGCTCATAAAAAGCTAGCTCCCGGTGTTTGCTCAGTGGATCGAACCCAATGATCCTTATCCCCGGTCCATCCAGATTTCTTTAACGATGTGAAATTTATTTGGTTCTTGAGAGGGATGGGAATATCAAGTGATATCCTAAGGTTTAATTTGATAAACAAGTTGCTAAGAAGATAACCGTAAACTAAAGTTTCTACATTTTTGGATGGGACAGAGTTTATGGTATCTACTAATTCACCGAAAATGATCTGTGGAAAATTTATTTTCTTGTTATGTTGGATACAATGTATCCACCATAAATCTATAACTCTAAGAGATGAGAACCTACCTCTGGATGGTCTACCCACCAAGAGATGATCAAGTGCAGAAAACGCTCGTGATGAGTCCTTAAGGTACTTGCACTAGCCTTAGCTTTATAAGGTGTTGCCACAGTCTCTTTTTCATTATCTAAACCTATGTTATCTAGTCCAAAATTGGAAGCAATTGTGTCGGAGTCAATATAAATGAATTGACCTAGAAGATAGGATTGAATTCCTATTGTTTCAGTATGAGCTTCGTTTTGGACACAACCCGCATTAAAGTAGAAAATGTGGACTAGTTGATGATAAAAAATAGGTTTGAGGTAAAAGAGTTTATCAAATTCCCATGACTTAAGGGTAGGAAGATATTGAAAATTCATATCAACCATAGCTTGGATCGAGGGGATACACTCTTCCCGGATTTTGTATGACTCAAAACAATTATGATACCTATGGTAGAGATCTTGTCTACGACCAGGCTCATTGAAATAGGAGTTTAGAATAGTCATATTCGGGTCGTTCGGGTTTGGATTTGGATTAGGTGGAGGAATAGGAGGTCAGTTTTGAGGTTGGTTTGAAGACTGACTAGAGGATGACCTAGGACGTTTAGACATGATTAAAGGTCGGAATGGGTAAGATTACCTGTAAATTTGAAACACATGTATGCAATATAATCAATCCAAAAACTCAATACGAGTCGTCAATATTCAAGGTTCTCTAAAATCCTAATAGGAAAAATTTTGAAAACTATTTTGAAAACCAATGTATGAAAAAGCATAGTATGTATAGTTTTCATAATAATAATATAATTCAATAAAAAAACAACACTTTTAAAATCAAAAACAAAATATTTTTTATTTATTTCGAAAATTTCCAAAATATTTTGAAAATTTGTGTGTTTTTGAAGAAATTAGTTGTAAAATCTAGTTTAGAAACATCATATAATCAATGCCCGATATAAAGTTCAACCTAGAACAAATTAAAAACTAGTCCTAAGTTCAAGATTAATAAAATAGTAGTTTTTAGAAAAATACCTTGAAGATTTTTGGATTTGAGAGGAATTTGATGATTTTTGCACAGATTTGTTGATTCAAGCAGGATTAGGAGTTGATAAATGAATGGAATCCGACTTAAATTATTGGTTTTTTAGCAATTTTGAGAGTAGGGTTGAGAGAATAAGAACGGTGACAATAGAGTGATATTTGGGTTTTTGGAAAAATGTTAGAATTTAGGGATTTAAGCCTAAAACCCGACGAGTGTATCGATACACAGCAGAGTGTATCAATGCACATTCAAAGAATGCATCGGTGCAACTTCATAGTGTATCGATGCATATTCAAGGGATGCATCAGTACACTTTCATAGTGTATTGATGCACAGTGCACAAAAATGTTAAAATATGTTTTTAAACACTCAAAATGCTAAATTAATTAGCTCTAGTGGTATTGGCAACTCAAAGATCAAAAATTAACAATGTTCAATCAAATAAGACTATCCTTAAATTTTATTTGAACATACAATTAATTTTCACTACAGATTATAAACTCCCCCTAACTATTAGCAAAGAATGCAATCAAAAATATTATTTTTATAAGCATTTTTCAATTCTAATTTAAAAGTGCTAAAATTATTTTAAACACTAAGTCAAGGTAGGTTGGTCAAACCTAATTCTCTCCTAAGTGTCCAAAAACTTTCTTTATCTAAAGGTTTTGTAAAAATATCTTCTAATTGATGCAAAGTATCAACATATTCTAGAACTATATCTCCTTTTGTGACATGATCTCTAATGAAATGATGTCTAATTTCAATGTGCTTAGTTCTAGAGTGTTGGATGGGATTTTTAGTGAGACAAATAGAACTAGTATTATCACACTTGATAGGTATAGTACTAACTTCATAATCTAAAAGTTGTTGTTTCATCCATAAAACTTGTGCACAACAGCTACCGGCTGAAATGTATTCCGCTTCAGTGGTAGATAATGCAACACAATTTTGTTTATTTGAAAACCAAGAAATCAATATATTTCCTAGGAACTGACAAGTACCGGAGGTGCTTTTCCTATCTATTTTGCATCCTCCATAATCCGCATCAGAGAAGGCATGCAAGCTAAAGCTAGAGTCTCTAGGATACCAAAGTTCTAAACTAAGAGTGTCTTTAAGGTATCTAAAGATTCTCTTAACGGCTATTAGATGTGATTCCTTAGGGCATGATTGAAATGTAACACATAAGCAAACACTAAACATAATGTATGGTCTACTTGCAGTTAGATAAAGCTAAGAACCAATCATTGACCTATATAATTTAACATCCACACATTTACCTCATTCATCTTTGTCAAGCTTTGTTGATGAGCTCATTGGAGTGGTATGAGGTTTCCCATTTTCCAATCCAAATTTATTGAGCATATCCTTGATGTATTTTGCTTGATTGATGAAGATACCATCTTTTCTTTGCTTGATTTGGAGTCCTAAGAAAAATGAGAGCTCCCCCATCATGCTCATCTCAAATTCACTATGCATTAACTTAGAAAA
This sequence comes from Hibiscus syriacus, assembly GCF_006381635.1. Lineage (NCBI taxonomy): Eukaryota > Viridiplantae > Streptophyta > Magnoliopsida > Malvales > Malvaceae > Hibiscus > Hibiscus syriacus. Next base: position 1,427,534 of record NW_024063440.1, read on the forward strand.
TTCTTAGCAAAGAACATCATTAGTAGAACCAAATATTATATCATCAACATAAATTTTAACTACTAATAAATCTTTACCTTTATGCTTTAAAAATAATGTAGTGTCAACCTTCCCTTTTGAAAAACCTTTTTCAATTAAAAAATTTGACAATCTTTCATACCAAGCTCTAGGAGCTTGTTTTAAACCATAAAGCGCTTTTGTCAATTTAAAAACATGATTTGGAAATTTTGAATCTTTAAAACCAGGAGGTTGTTCCATATACACTTCTTCTTTTATAAAACCATTTAAAAATGCACTTTTAACATCCATTTGATATAATTTAAATTCATTGAAACATGCAAATGCTAATAACATTCTTATTACTTCCATCCTAGCTACAGGAACGTATGTTTCATCATAGTCTATGCCCTCTTCTTGATTATAGTCTTGAGCAACAAGTCTAGCCTTATTCCTCACGATATTACCACTTTCATCAAGCTTATTCCTAAATACCCATCTAGTACCTACAGTAGATTTATTACTAGGCGTTTCAACTAATGTTCATACTTTAATTCTCTCAAATTGATTTAATTCTTCTTGCATAGCCATAATCCAATTTTCATCATCTAATGCTTCTTTGATATTCTTAGGCTCTATGCATGAAATAAATGTAACATAATTACATATATTTCTAAGAGAATATCAAGTTGTTACCCCTTTAGATGGATCACCTATAATTTCACCATCCTTGACATAGTTGTATTCTCTTGGGTAAGAGATTTCCCTTTCTTCAATGGTTGGATTCTCGAGAACATCGTGAGTTTCCTCATTTTTCGTTTCTTCTTTTGATGATGGTTCTCCAACGTCATGTCTAACGTCATTTGCTTTTACAATACCTACGTCATCATCAACACAAGAATCATTCCTCGGAAGGGGATTATCATCAAAAACAACATGTATAGACTCTTATACCACTAAAGTTCTTTTATTAAATTCCCGATAAGCTTTAGAATTTAAGGAATATCCTAGAAAAAATCCTTCATAACTTTTAGCATCAAATTTGCCAAGATTTTCTTTACCGTTGTTTAAAACAAAACATTTACATCCAAAAGGATGAAAATAACTAGTGTTAGGCTTTTTATTTTTTGAAAAGTTCATATGGAGTTTTCTTTCAAATTGTCCTAATCATTACTCGGTTTATAACATAACAAGCAGTATTTGTGGCTTTCGCCAAAATATTTTGGCAAATTATTTTCACAAAGCATGGTTCTAACCATTTCTTCTAAAGTTCAAATTTTCCCCTCAACAACTCCATTTTGTTGAGGGGTTCTAGGTGTTAAAAAATTATGGCTAATACCATTTGAATTACAAAAATCAGTAAATCCAAGATTTTCAAATTGAGTATCATGATCACTCCTAACACTAGTTATGGAGTAACCTTTTTCATTTTGGATTACTTTTAAAAACGTGATGAATTTTTCTAATGCTTCATCTTTAGTACTTAAGAATAGAAGCCAAGTATATCTAGAATAGTCATCTACTAATACAAAGCAATATTGTTTTCCACCCAAGCTAACAGTCCTAATTGGCCCAAAAAGATCTATATGGACCAATTGTAATACTCTACTAGTTGATACATCATTAATGGACTTAAAGGAAGCTCTTCTATGTTTTCCTTTAGCACATGCATCACAGATTTTATCATTATCAAATTTTAGCTTTGGCAAACCTCTTACTAAATCTCCTTGAATTAGTCTTTGTAAAATACTCATGCTAGTATGTCCTAGTCTCCTATGTCATAACCAACTATCATGTTCATCCTTAGCAACTAGGCACAAGTTAGTCATATTTATTCTATCTAAATGCACCATGTAATGTTTCCTTTTCTATGACCAACAAGCATAATCAAAATAAATGCAATGTCGATTTTCGAGATTAAGAGCATATGCATAAAGTTTTGGAAATGTTATGCATTAAAATTTTTTTGAATTCTATGCATAAACATTAAAAAGTTTAAGGTCAAATATTTACCAAAACCAAAGTATTTGAAAAATTGATATCAATTGTTAAAGAGATATCATTTACATTTAAAAATAATTTTGACCAAAAATTATTATGATGAACTAAAGTTATGAAATTTTTTTGAAAAATTTAGATTGTTCATCATAAAGCTTTTTCCAACATACATGAGATAAAACATAATTATTTAAGCTTAAATACTCATGTATGCATAAACTAAATGAGCAACCAAATAAAATAATAACATTAAGTTTAGAGGTTACCTATTCCTTTTTCATGTGTGGCTAGAGCATCTTGAATATCTTCACTTTTTTCACCATTGCTCCCACACACCTACAAGAGATATTTAAGTAGATTTTGGTATCCAAATTTCTTTGGATCCTTGAGCGTTAGTTTCAATGCCCCTTGTTCCTTTTGGAACCCATACTTTTCTAATTTTAAACCGTTTTCCTTTCTTTAAAGGACAAGTATGTTCCTTATGACCATGATAATGACAATGTGAGCAAATTGTCATTATTGAACTAGATGAATTATTTAAAATGATTTCTTTTTCTTTTGTTAAGCATTCAAGCTTAACTTTCAAATCGAAATTTTCTTTTTCAATACTTTCAAACTTCATTTTTGAAAGATCTAAATTCTTCTTCAATATTTTATTTTGATTTTCAAAATCCATTTTTGTTTCTAGAAGAAGTTTGCTTAATTTGAAAATTTCTTTTTCAAAGTTTTCAGATTTTATTTTTGAAAGCTCTAACTCCTTTTTCAACATTTCATTTTGATTTTCCAAGTATGTTTTAGCTTTCAAAAGAAGATAATTTTTAGCTATAAATTTAGAAATCAATTTCTTATATTTGGAGTTCATGGTCTCAAACTCTGAAAATAATTCATCATAGGCATCTTGTAACTCATTAAAAGAACCTAATTTTAACTTATTTGAGTTTGAAGATACCTTTGGCTCTATTAGAGCTAATAGAGACATCACCGGATTTTGCTCTTCTTTCTCGTCTCTATAGATTTCCTCAAGTTTATCCCACAGCTCCTTGGCATTTGAACAAGAAGAAACTCCTTTAAAGATTTCTGTATCAATTGTACAACATAACATGTGCATAGCCTTTGTGTTTTGTTGAGCTTTCTTCCGTTCTTGCTCATTCCACTTCTTTGCCTTCTTCATAGGAGAATAATATCCTTTCTTGATTATCATCCAAGCTTCCATATCATGTGCTTGGATAAATATCGTCATGAACCTCTTCCAACGACGATAATTTGTTCCATTGAAGTAAGGAGGAACGTCAATTGGTATGGATTCTTCCATGGAGAATGAACCGGAAGTGGACGCCATCTTTATCAATTTAACTCTTCCCGAATCGACTTAAGAGGTGGTTAAACCTTCAAATGAGTGAGGCTCTTATACCAATTGTTGAGTTAATCGATCGACGAAATAGCTAAGAGAGGGTGAATTAGTAATAAAAATTTTGGTGGAAGCTTTTTCAAAAATAGAAAATATTTGCACAACGATTTAGAGTGGTTCGACTTTCTCAACCAAAGTATACGTCCACTACCTTAGATATCCACACTAAGGATTTTCCAACAAATTCACTAATTTGTTCGTTATTTTGAGGACAAAGAGTAACCTTACAACTCCCTCAAGAATTATACCCCAAATTCTTGAGAACACCCTGTCCCAAAGATAAATAGACAAATTTGCAAACTTATAGAAAAACCTCACAAGGCAAGATGTTTTCACAATTCTAGAACAAAGAAAGAACGCTCAAGAATGAATACAATTGAGCACAAATGGTGTTCTTGAAAGCAAAATGAATATTGAATGAAAATAGACTTGAAAATACTCAAACGATAAGTTCAAGGCTTTCTCTTTGATTCTCTAGCTTCTCTTCTTAATTGTTGTTGATCAATGGCTCCTAAGCTTGTTTAAATACACATTGGATCACTTCTGAACGTTAGGGATCATTGGTGAAGTCAATAGAGTCGTTATTGAGTAATTATCATTTAAAAATCTGGTGGGAGCGTGGGTGCATCGGTACACACTTAAGGGTGGATCGATACACTATGTGTAAAATTGAAATATTTCGACCGTTATAAGACCTTGTGCATCGATACACTTGGTGTGCATCGGTACACTAATTATATTTGATGTTTTAAAGGAGCCAGGAGTGTATCGATGCATGGTTTGTGCATCGGTACATAGAATACATTCGATGTTTCAATAAAATCAGGAGTGCATCGATGCATGGTTGTGCATCGGTACACAAAATGCATTCGAACTAGGGTGAGCATCGATACAACAAATAGTGCATCGGTACATCCCTTCATAAAATTTATTTTTGGCTCAATTTTGGTTGTACTTTGTAAAAATTGTTTCAAAAAATATTTTAGGTTTAAAACACAATTTTATACTTTAGTAGGGTTTGAAATTGACCTTTGAAAAACTTGGAGTAATATTTGTGATATTCGAATAATTTAATCGAATATACTTTAAAAATGATTATAAAATCTTAAAATTCAATAACACTTAATTTGTTATATCGAAACATAAAAAAAATTTCAACAAAATATCATTATTCATTACTTCATAATTATAGTTTCATGAATAAATTTTACACACTAACAACAATTTATAAAAATGAGATGTCAAAAAATAAAATATGCATAATCAAATTAACAAATATCATATTAGTAATTCGCTAATCTGATCTCCATGTCATTTTTCTACCAACTCCTTAAGCTCAAGCATTTCTTGCTTGGAGTGACCCTTCTAAGAAGCATCATCTTCATTTTGGTGATGGATAGTTGTATCTTTTTGTCACATGAATACAATCACACACTGACACACATCCCTACTTTACACTAAGTTCCCAAAAGGAAACACTAACCTTAAGTTCAATAAATAATTCACCAGAATATGGTTGCCCACCATTTTGGTGCAATAATAGTAAGTGAAAAATCTCAACATTATTTTCTGGCGGGCTATTCAATTTTTTTTTAGTAAACCAAGGTTATTACTATCATGTTTTTCTTGAGAAAATAGATAATTAGAGGAATAGATTTGATTTGGACTTGCACTTAAGTCAAATTTCATCTCGTTTATTAACTGAATATTCCTACATTGACTTGTGTAACACGAGATCACATTTTATAAATGAAAGATTACGTTTTCAACCTCAATAATCAGAGACATAGAAGGAGTGTATATGTGCGTCTGCACGTGCATGCGTGTAAGTGTAAATTTTTTTAAAGATTAAAATTCATGAACCCACATAAAAATATATAATAAAATCATAAATATTTTTGAATTAATTTTTTTTGAAAAAAATTATCTTCAACTAAGATGAAACACTTTATAATTTTATTGAAGTCATCAACTCAAAGAAGATGAACAATTCAAAGAAGATGAACAATTCAAAGAAGATGAACAACCAAAGAGGGAAAAATACATAATTTTTTGTTATTTTTGAAATTAAAAAAAATGACAAAAGAAAATGGATATTAATTGTTTTTAATAAATACTATTTAATTGGTTTTCAAATTCTAAATTAATATACATATTTTATAACACATATCAAGATTCAAACTCACACAATATGAGACAATATGAATATCATTGATTATTTAACCAATTAATAAATTTCTAAGACAATTGAATTTAATAATTTATTATACACGTCTCTTGAGGAGATCATCCAGCTCAGTTGGTAGAGCACAAGGTTCTTAACCTTGAGGTAGTGGGATCGAGTCTTATGGAGGGCATTTCATAATTTGGAGGTCTCCTACGGAAGTTGCTCTTAACCTAGTATTGGGGCAACCTACTATCTTACCTCCCGCTTACCCCATTATATATGAGAACAAGGGACATCCATTTTTTTTTCTTGAGGAGACCAAACTTAATGATTTAGTATATATATATTAATAGTTTTGAGGGGCCAAGATCCCCACTAGCCTTAAAGGGCGTTCTGCCCCTGCTTAGGAAGCTCAATTGGTCTAATCATCTTCCATGGCTTGCTGGTTTAAACATTCAAAAAATTTGATTTATTTGGGTTATTATTTGTAATGGCTCCACACTAACGCACTTGAAAACTGTTTCGTTTGCTGGAAGGTGGAGCTGAGTCTCGCATCTCTAACACGTTGTTTCTTTCTCCTGTCATGTTGTTGAGGAGAGAAGGGAGAGGAAGAAAAAAGAAAAATAATTTCCTATAAGGAATTAAAACGATGTCATTTTGATCTAATTATTTTTAGGATATAAAATGATATTGTATTGGTATAAATTGTCATCTCATAATTTCGTTAATTTATTTAACGACAACATGATCAAAAAATTTCAATCTTCAAAGTTCAATGAATTAATTGAAAAGTTTTAAAGTTTAATGAGCAAAAGTGGAGATAGAAGAAAATACATTGGTAATTTATTTCACGTCGCTTGATTCTGATTTGTAATTTGTCGGTGATTTTTCAATAATTTGATCCTTTTTTGTGGTTCTTTTGGTTTTGAAGTCAGATATGTTCATACATATCTTTTGTTAAAATGTTTGGGTTAGATTTTAAACCTTTTCATTGTATTCATTATATGATCTTAAGTGACTAATTTCATGTGTTAATAATTATAAAAAAATATACTAATTATATGTTTAATTTACAATTATAATTATAAGTATTTATTTAAATTTTGGATATATCATCTTTCTAATAAAGCTAGTTGTTTCTATAATATATATATATATATATATATATATATATATATATATATATATATATATATATATATATATATATATATATATATATATATATAGTGATTGAAATGATATACTAAAATAATTATTTTAATATAAATATATTTTTCAAAAATCAAATAACAAAAATATTTATCTTATTAATAATCTAATAGTATTATTATTATCAAAGGTAATAATTATTTTGCGAAAAATATTCTTTTTAAAAGTCATTTCAGGATAGAGAATGGCACAAAAAAATAAAGCCTGTTTCCAACCCAGAAAATAAAGAGAAAGCCCACCCACTTTCATAAATCTATATAACACAAAAGGAAACATTAACCAGCAGTTCTAGGACGGATCTACATGACATCCATATAACATTGGTTTTTAATTTTTATAAAATAATTTATAAATATTAATAATAGAGGTGTACAAATTAATTTGTAACCATTAATTGCAACTATTAATTGGTATAATTGTTATATTTTATAGATCAATTAACTCAATTATTGAGATTAAATATCTTTGATTAAACTACTAAAAATAACGGTTAATGATTATTGATTTTGATAAATGATTAATCATAAGTTAATTGTTGTTAAATTATAGATATCTTTTTAAGGTAATTATATAAATACTAATGGGTTTAAGGATTGATTCTGTAATTAACTATTTTTTTAGCTTTAAAGCAATTCTGTTTCGAATTGATTTGAGAGTTGAGACCTATTCTTTATTTTTCTTTCTTTCTTTATTTCTTGATTTATTTTATTTATTTATATATATATATATATATAATACAATAAACCCTAAATGAGATCAATTTCAACCCTAATGAGTAAAAAACCTATAACCTATCATCCATATACCGAAGAGTTAAAACTGCGAATGAATTTGTAAAAAAATTGTTTACGCCTGTGAAGGTAAGTTCAAGCTATTTTATTGTTATTATCAATGTCCTTTTTTACTTATTTGTTTTATTCGATTCTTTAATATACATAAAGCTTGGCGATTTAATCTTAGAATTAATTTGTTGTGGCTTGTGGTACTAGATCTTGGAAGTTTCATTTTTCTTAGGTTGTATGTCGGAGTTCATTAAGTCGTTGTAGATTTTGAATTACCATTTTTATTTTATGTTAAAATAAAACAATTAAAATCTATAATCTTAATTCTTAATACTTAAATCCCAATTCTCAATCCACAACCTCACCGAAATCACTCTCAACATCCCAACACCAAAACCTCATTGATCACCCCAAAATCCACCAATCTTAAACCACGTATCAAACCCTAAACCCTACACTCATACCTTAAACCCAGACGCTAAATCCTACACTCATACGCAAATGTCTATTGCTCTATTGGAAGTTCTTTTTTCTTCAAATATAAGGTGAGATTAGTGGAGGTTGCTGTGGTCGGCGAGATTTTGGAGTTGTGGTTTAGGGATTGATGTTGAAATTATAGATTTTAATTAATTCAATCTTGTTTTGTATTAAATATTAATAATTTTTTCATATACTAAAAATAATGATAAAATAATCTATATCATCAAAGAGTGGCCAAAATAGGAGTAATTCAAAACTTTAATGATTAGATAGAAATTTTTTAAACTTCAACGATCAAAATAAGAGTAAGAAAATAATTGAATGATGAACGGTGTAATCTATCCTTATAATTAATATGTTTAATAAAACAAATAGAATTAACTTATTTATAATTTATAAATATTGTTAATAACTTAAGAACTTCTTAACTTGATGAAGTGATTAGGTCATGACTCTTTCTTTAAGAGATCCAAATTTAAACCCTATGACTTCTTAACTTATTTTTAAAAATTCTCATTAGGCCATAAAAATATACGACACAATGTAACCCATTGCAATGATTTGAAGGAGTTAATATGGTCCTCCATTTTATCTGTAATTTGCTTGGAGGACCACGTGAACTAATTTTCCAGCATGTTCTCATTTTTTCCATGGTGGTCCCCCCCACCGTCGACATTTTCTTTCAAGCCAGATAAACAAGGGCTGGTCAGCTAACAGTGCAGATCTGGTATTTGTTTATATATTTTCCACTCGGTGTTTTGACTTACACAACATCACCGTCAAAGTTTGCCTTGTGTGGTCTTTTGTTGTTATTGGGGATTTTGATACCCAAAGTCAAGCACTGATGGCATTTTTGACTCATTGTTGCTGGTGGCTTTTGGTCGTTGTTCAAGCCCCTAGGTCGGTTTATTTTTTAAGCACTTGGAAAATGGTGACCTTTTATCACTCCACGAGGTTTTAGCCTACCACGGCAGCTTGAGCCAATCAAATTACTTTGCCTTTTCCCATTTTTCCATGCCCAAAATCAACTCCTAATAAAAGGTTTCAACAAACTCGCATGCCCCATCAATTTTCCTTTTTCCCTGGCTCTACAACTTTGTGTCTATTTTAAATTAGGACATAATATCAATATTAATAGTCTAATAACGGGTCGATTCGGTTTATCAATCGAATTAAATTTTTAAAACTTTATTAATTGAATTTTTCTTTAACCGTTAATCGAATCAATTTTTTTTTAAATAATTAATCGAACCAAAAAAAGTTTGATTAATCAGTCGGTTGATTTAATTAAAATCAAACTTAAACACTCATAAGGCTAAGTCATATAAATAATTTATTAAAAATTTAAAAATTTCAGCTAACCGATAATCGAAGCTTGAGAAAATCATTAATCGTTAACCGATTGAACCTAAAATTATCATACCAATTAACCGATAAAAACTTGGGTTTGATCGGTTAAATCAGTTTTAACCGAAGTTTGAACACTCCTACGTCTAACATTTATTAAAAATTATTGTAACTCCTATTATTTTTGAAGTATTTTGATCATAACATTTTATCTTGGGATAAAAAGGTTTCTTTGCATATGAAAATCATAAGTAAACAAATGATCAATGCTCTAAAATATGAGTCTTTTTATCATAAAATGAAATATTGAGAATAAAAATATTACACAAAAGAGAGTAAGAGTCAAAGTGATTATTCAGTCAAATGTTAAAGACTTTTTTATCTTAGAATAAAATATAAAAATAAGAGTCAAAATAACTATTTTAATAATGATTGGGATTAATTTTAATATTATACCTTTAATTGTAGCTTTGGGCATTGGTATATTCTAAAAACATTTTACAAAATGGTCACAAAAGCAGAAGTTACTAAGCGAAAAGGCACAATGAGGGAAGTTCTACAGTACGACACCTTAATATAAGATTAAAATAAAATGTTATCGGTTTTATTATTATTTAAATAATAAAGCCGATAAAAAATTACTTAAAATATTATTATTTTTACTTAAAACATCAATTTTTTTAACATTTCTGGTAAAAGTGCTCAACAATAACAAAATCGATAGCACCTAATAATAGTTCCGGTCATTTTTATCAAATTCGATAAAGCGTCCAATAATAACAAAACCAGTAGCGCCTAATAATGTTTCCGATCATTTTTACCGATTTTATTATTTAAATAATAATAAAATCGATAACGTCTTTTTTAATCTTATATTAAAACTGTCACACGTGATTATTTTCGCACAGTGATTCGGTGCTGCATTTCACTTTTGGTTCATCTTTTTGGATGGTTTTTAATAAATGCAAACTACGTAGTCATCATCTTTGTCTCCACTCACTTACTCAATTTATGTCTTTATTTACCCCTCCCATCTCATACATTGTTAGTGTTCCATTTCAAGCAATATTCATATTTTTATTTAATTAAGCATTTAATTTAATTTCAAGGTTGAATTTAGTAAATAATTTTTTTGACCCAATCCCATACTTAAAACTTGTTTTTTAATAGTATGGAGTGTTTATAAGATAATATTTGTTCAGAAATTCCTTAATTTATCGAAAACGCACACATGTTTTTATAGACAATTGCTTGAATCTAGAATCTTTAGGAGAACAACATTACCTTTTATAAGACAATATCAGTTCATAATTCGTTTTTTAGTTTAAATTAATGCTTAAATTTAGTTATTCGGTCCAAATTGGTACTTATAGAAAATAGATTATTTAAATCATAAAATTCAATTTATATATATATTTGGAAAAAAAAAATTAAGTAACTAATTAGATATAAAAACTTTAAATACTGAATTAAATCCTAAGATCACATTTAAGTATCTAAAAACAAAAACTTAAATACTAAATTAACTCTTGAAATCAAATCAAGATGCTATACATATATATATACCCCTACACCAAAAGCTTTTTTTTTTATAATAAAAGCAGTTATTTTATCAAGAAAGAAAAAAATTCAAAATTACAATGAGAATTTATAATTAAATTTGTAAATTAATCACATAATTAGGATGTTCTCTCATAACTATTAAAACAAGAACTAGCTACTTGAGATTATATAAGGACTATACAATGAAAAGGTGAAAAACTCATTCGAAAAACTCTACGAATAGGTTATACGTACATATTTGACTGCTATGACAAATGGACCATAACAAGAGATTTAACTATTGAAAGACCACCGATAAACACAAATCAGAACTAAGCATCATGAGAAAACTATCTAAGAACGCATGTTTCGTATCCAAATCTAATTCGAGAGTCCAAAAGAGGAAAGATCAATGGGTTAACAAATGAGTGACATCTTAATCAGTCGTAAAAGGTAAAGAAAAATAAATAATAAAAACGACCAAAAGACTGAAGAAAAACTCAAAAATCATGCTAAATGGTAAAATAACGTATTAATAGAGAAAATATGTCATAAAGATATTAAATAAGAAAATAAAAGAAATAAAGAAATATCGAGAGAGACAATCAATATTATAAGACTTAAAGATAATAAAAAAAAAACGGGTAGTTTAGAGAGAGAGAGAGAGAAAAAGCAAGAGCCCCCCTCCCCCACCAAAAGTTGCATAAACTTTTGAAAAGGGTATTACATTGGCCAAGGAAGATAGCAACTATGCCTTTTTTGGCATGGTATGGTCAGGTGGGTTAAGTGGGTTTTGGCATTTACCATTTACTATTGAGTTATGGCTGAATTATTGATGTTTTTCGTACAAACAACTGCAAATGCCCTCTTTTGCCTCTTGTAAATGATGTTTATCAAATTTGCCAAAAAATTTCATAATTTTCTTTAAATATTTGAATATGATTATCTTTAAAATTTAAATTATTACCAACATATTTCAATAATAAAATTTATAAATAGATAATACTTTATAATTATTTCATATTAATAAAAAATAAAAAAAAATTAATATATTATCCAAAAAAAATTAAAGGAACTCTAATAGGGCGGATATCAATCTTTATCGTGGGCAAATAGAACTCTCATAGGGTAGATATCAATCTTTATCGTGACAAAAACAAATATTGAAATGAAAGTTTAAAGTCTTAGCAAATTCAAAGTTTGGCCAAATTTTTCAATAAAATTTCATATACAATTCACCCAGGAAAAACAAAACCAACACGGAATAAGTGAGGTAAATGAATTATTGTTATTTTTTTAGGTCTCGAGTTCAAACATTGATAAGTGTTCAGAATCGGTAATATTTACTCGTTAATTCTTCGATTTTATGGAATTATTGTTGTTGATTTAGTTGTGTGATGCTTGTTTTCGTGCTGGGTCTTATTTTCCAAAATTAGTAGTAAAACGGGCGTATTGTGTATTTTTTTTTATTAATTGGTCACGGCTAGAGAAATTGGCACGACTCTGTGCATGACACGGTTTGACGTGGTAGTTTCTAGAAGGTCCAGTCAGCGGCGGTTTCTAGAAGATCTAGTCAGCGCGCCTTCTCGAAGATGGACGAGCAGAGTTGCATTAGGAGACTTGTTTAAAGTTTGAATTTAGGAAAAACAATTATCTTTAGGATTATTTCATTTTAATTTCTTTATTTATATTTAGGTTTTTAAATGCTATAAATACCCTCTTGGGGTAAGCCTAAATTCACAACTCAGATTACAATTTTCTTTTCTTTCTAGTTTTATAAAAAAAATTCTCTCCTTTATTTTATTTTTCAAGTTTTCAGTTTTTACTTTATTTTCAAGCTTTGTTTTAAATATGGTAAGTATGACATTTGTCATGCTTAGCTAATTTTCTCATAAGCCGAGAGTTGAAGCGATCACTCAATTCTAACGGGAGAATTAAAACAGACCCTTAATAACTTTGGAATATCTCTCTCAATCTCTGCACTTATTTTTCAAAATCAAAACAGTTTTCAAAATCAAAGATTGACTTTGGTCAAGAGGTTATTGTGATTAAATGCGTGGGAGGAAGAATCGGCTTATTGAAAGCACATTCGACTTCCTGGGAACACATTTGGTGAGATAGTCTTGCCAAGAGGGAATTGAGATCGGAATTATTGGTTATTGAAACAACAATCCGAGTCGGTTTTAATGAACTTCAACGGTAATTGATCTACGACAATTGATGTTGATTTGATCAGTTTCTGAAGCCGAAATCAAAGATTGCCTTGGGTATTCGATACACAAAATTGAGTCACGGGGATTGCCCTTGTAGACAAAGTAACCGACGTGAATCCCGAAAGGAAAATCTAATTCGATGATCTGAAGGAAATTGAGTCAAAGCGAGGCTTGATGTTATTTTTACTATATCCATTTTCAATCTTTACTCTCCTATTTTACTTTAATTGCCTTTATTTATTTAATCTCATTTTACCAAAATCCCCCATTTTACTATATCACGCCTGGTATAAACAACTCAGAAAAAAATTCAGAATTTTCTAAGTCTATGTGGAATTGACCCTTACTTCTCTTTACCATGTATTTCCTTATTTATTAATTGAGAATAATGAATTTATTTTGACATCAAAATGACTGTTTTCAAACACCATAAATGTTAAGGGTGTGAAGGCTTAATGTCAAATGATTAAGAATTATCTTTGAACATCAAGTGCCTTGTACCTTACCAAGATAAACTAAAAAGAATAATAAACAATAACAGAAAATCAGAATAAAGAGACAAGATCCATAAATTAATGCATAATACAGGGACTAATGAAGAATTTGACCCTGATCCAAATCCAAGTGAACTGTGAACACACTCAGCCTGCATTCTCTTAAGGGTCCCGCTTTTCTGACTTCGACGCGTGAAACGGATTAAACGGGGAAAAATACAAACATTTTATAAAGGGAGAAAGTTTGACAAAATTAGTTCTTTTTTGTCTACTTTTAGGATATAAATGTGTGCTCCAAAGGCTCAGAAACTCCATATCTTTTCCCCTGTAGATTCTCCTCTTCGAAGTAATTCCTGAACCAGAATTTATCTCTTGTGTAGGTTTCTTCACAATCTGCAGAATTTATCTTGTTCTTCACAATGGGTGTAAGTTGTTTACATGAAAAAGTATTCTTCTTTGGATCTCGAATGGATCTGTTGTTTAAAGCTAATTCTCTCATGGGTTTTCTGTGTTTCTAGGATTATGGTAAGAGAAGTGGGCAGATACCAGCATTTGGAGACTGGGATTATGCAAATGATCTGCCTATAACTCAGTACTTCGAATGTGCTAGACAAGCAGGTTTGATTCGTTTCAGCTCTTCATCTGGTGAATCTAATCCTTATGTTCATGACTTGTATGAAGTTGATTCAAGGAAACATTCTCGTGGTCTTGCTCCTTCTAGAAAGGTTTGTTTGTTTGCCTGCTTTTCTCCATTCTAGTTTTAGTTTTACTCATCTATTTGCTTGCGAATTCAATTTTTTAGAGTCAGTTTAGTTTTAATCGTAATAATGGAGGGTGGGCGGTCGTGTATGGCAGGTGAGTAGGGTAAGGGAGAAGGGAGGAGCGCATGTTAAGGAGCAAAAGAAGGGAGGCAGAGTCCGTGACGTGACGGAACCGCCGAGGAAATATCAGCCCCACCATCATGTGTCGTTGTCAAATAATAATTACAGCACGACAAGAAATGGTAAGCAACTTAAATACGACGACGTTGCTACCAGTCCCAAGAGAGTTCCTGTTCGACAACCCAAGCCTGTTGATGAAGATCTCTACAAAATCCCCCCTGAGCTCCTCCACTCTTCCAAGCGAGTAAGTCCCCTCCACCATCTCATTCTTCAAATCTTTATTTAAAAAGTTTAAGATTTGAACAATTGTATCTATAAAATATGCATGCATTTATTGTATATGGACTAAGAAAATTATCAGTGGTGAATCCATAGCTTTTCTAGGGTGGGTAGGTATCTTCCCTGAAATTTTAATTTGTATTTACCCATTTAAAAATTTTGTATTATTAATATACGTGTTTATCCTAAAAAAATATTTTTCGATTCGCTACTTACGAATATTTGTTTCATGCATTGTTGTTTTGTTATGGAATGCAGAAGAAGATGCCAGGATTCTTTTCATGCTTGGTTCCAGCTTGTGCAACTTGAAGCTCTCATCGTTTTGTGCATGAAAATGAAGAATTTAATGTTTATATAGAAAGGAAAAAGATATGTAGTTCAGTCCAGTTTGTTTTTTCATTTTCATTTTGTTCCATCTGAAAATATGTTTTGACTAAACAAATCTTCAGTGAGAAATAGCTATCAAATGGTAATTTTATATAGAAGTGACTTGAACAATTAAATTTACAATCTTTACCTTTTTTTACACAACCTTCTACTTAAAATTTCGTGTTTCAAGTTACTTATGATTTCTAAAGTGACTTGATTTGTAACCCCCAGACCGATGCGGATAACCCGATCTGATCTGGGTTGTCACTTTAGGGCCACCAGAGCGACCCACCGTAAAAATAGCGGAAATTTTAAATTTTTTTATCAGAACATGTAAACTTATAAAATCATTTATCACTATTTAAAAATAAAAAAGATTTCCAAACTCGTATATAAATCAAAATACAATTACATGCCCCCTAATCACAAGTATCATACTCTGCAACCACGCCGGAAGAACTCCCTTACTGAAGTCGATAGATGCACTGGTACAATTGTTTTAACCTGAAAAGGTGAGTAATAGAGTGAGCTTTGGAAAGCTCAGTAATACAGAACTACCAGATGATGCTACATGACATGTAGATAAATGAAAAGCCATATAATTTCCTTATTGAATCATACGTATACCAGCTTGCAGAATAATTTGGGGTTCCCTTAGAAGTTCATCGAGTAGAAGCCATGAATATCAGTTCATAAGAAACCTTTCAAAGTATGACATTTTCAGGAGATCGAATAGGATGTCTAGTGTGTTCCAACAGTATAATAAAATCATAATAGGTACAAATCATAGTCCAGTAAATCTCACAATTTCGTAAAAGAGTTTAACTTTTGAAAATCATAGTTTAAACCCTTTTCTGGTACACCATCAGTAGTTCCCAAAATTATTTTCCATATAGCTTACTTTATGCACATAGCAAAAAGAAAGCCGACTTAAGGATAGGCTATGAAGCTTGTATCCTTAAGCCTAAGTCAATAAGTCCATATAGCTATCCTAAGCACACAACAAAGGAAAGCCGACCTAATGAAACATCTTGGGGCCCTCAAGAGTCACATTAGGCCCATTTAGCTTGATCAGAGCTATTCCATCGTAATTCAATTCCAAAATTCAATTGCACCGTGACATAAATTCCATAAATCCAAAAACATGGTAATCATATACCATTTCAAAACAAAAATTAGATAGCAGCCATATTCCATAAATTGTCACATTAAATTGGTGCATCCATAAAACAATAACCAATGAATTCGGTGTACCACATATTAAAACCAATAAAACAGTTCAGTAATAAGTAGGGAACACACTAGAGAATCCAAGTATTTCCAGAGGCCATTGTAGTTATCATTTTGGATAACATGAAACTTATGAAATTTGAACGAATTCCTGGAACAAGGTCCTATTGAGGAGAATCGATTACTAACCGATCTAGCCAGACATTTAATGTTGATACATTAGAATCCCACTATATTTTCGTATGCTTTAGGAAAACGTTCAGGAACCTTTATACATAATAATTCTAAATTCAGATTTACTGCGAGTGATTCCATTACCCAAACAATCAGGGGTATTCAGGAATATACTTTAAATTCATAGGATTTCAGCCCAATTGAACCAAATGAGATATTCAGAATCTTTTCCATCTGCGTTACTTGTTTTTTTTTCAAACATGACCGAAGTGATTTTAGATGAAATATAGAATCGAAGATTCAAGTCATTTAGAATCTACGACTATCGATCATATTATCAAACAACTCGAGTTACACAACTCTCAAACTGATGCATGTCAACAAGTCAATTCATTATCCTTCCAGTGTATTCACTCTTTAATACCATAGTGCAGATCCATAGATCATCCCCATAATCATCACTAAATAAATCTTCCAACGGTCTTTATTTCATTTCCACGTTTCAACAATATCAGGAAATACTGACGTACTTGATCCATGGCTCATAACCCATAATGACAATTCATCATGTAAGTTCAACAATGTTTCCAAACTCATCAAATCACCTATTTAATCCTTAGTCATTGATGTTACTTAGTTCGTTTGGTAAGCAAGTCTATCCCGATTACTTTAAAGTTTTCCAGAATAATTCAGACGTTTCTGAATTTCAAATACACGTTGTACTTCATTTCATTTCAATTTATTCATATAATAAAGTCATTCTGTTATTCGTGGTTGATTTGACTAACGACTACCCACTTATTAGTACTGTATGCGCTCTAGAGTTGAGCTGCGCCAAGTACTTCCAGAATTATCATCGATCCAAATTTGAGAAGATGAACAAACATTCAAGTGATACTTATATCATTCAGGTAATGATATAGTACTAACGTTGGTTAATCACTTAAGTTGCGTTCCACAACTTTTACTGGTAGCACAACATCCATGTTTATTTGGATTTCTTAATTAATCCAAGACATTTACTTATTCTAGGTCATAAGGGCATTTTGGTTATTTTGGTGCTTAACATTTTTTTCTATTCATTTCAAAGCTTGAGTATATCCATTCATTCCTGAGCTTGGTGACATTCTTGAGTCATTTCCATTCCAGGGGTAATTTGGTCATTTTATAATTCTAGAATATTTCAATCATTTCCTTCCATCCGGTCTTATTATTTAATTCAATCTTATCATTTACTTCAGTCCTTTCGAACAATTCTGTCAGCAGAATACCTCCGATAAATTACTCTTCAAGTATTTACTCCTTATTCGAATATTTTCGGGTCAAGTGTCTTCTCAGATTTTACAAACGGAATATTATAAATTTTTCTGTACAAAGACAGGATCTTAACAATTAAATTCGAACTTAATCGAGTTAAGTACAAATAACTCAAAGTACTCTCTCATTCAGGGTCAATTCAGACTATTTTATCTCTCAAGGGCATTTTCGTAATTTCTTAACCAGATAATTTCAATATTAGCTCTTAACGAAAATAATTATAATTTAGAGATCCTATGATCAATTGCTTTCCCGAACATTCTTTGATTTTGAAATGATTCCTTCACAAACTCTCATAGGATTAAAACCGGTTATCCATAATTTCCAAATAAAACTAACATTTCTTATGCACATCAGTAGTTATATCGGATCAATATGTCTTTTCAGAGTTATTAACCAACTTCCAGTGGCAATTCTTATCATTTTCCAACATAAGGGTAATTTCGTAATTTTTACCATATCGGAGTATTCTCATAATTTTTCATCAAAGTATCTTTAACATTTAACCCTTGATGATATAAAATATAAGTTACAAATCCAGAGCTGATTTCTTTATCACCAATCACAAACTTGTAATTTAATTCTAACAATTATCAATCTCTTATCTTAGTCATTCGATCCGTATTCAGTTACAGAATTTCTACCACATTCATATCGAGTGAATAAATTATTCAACTCCACAAAAGTGACCAACATTATCTTATTCATGCATTTACCAATATCAACATGTTCCATAAAGCATAAAGAGGTAGTAAAGTATTACCTCGATTTCCTTGCCATATTGCTCGACCATTTAAATTAAATTCGAACGCCCTCGATCTTGAAATCGACTTCCAATAATTCCTCAGATACATATTAACAGAAATTTTATCAAAAACGGAACTTAATTCCGAAAAACGGATCGAATTAGGTGATTAATCAGTGAAAAACAGCTTACCGGATTTGAATTTGGCAAAACGAACCTCAAAATCGGAACATCAACAAAACCCAAAATATTAGTCTTAAATTCCAGCTCACCAACTTGATTTCTAGCTTTCAATCTTTTTCTAACGAACACGGATAATTTATCGTACAAATACGACTTCCAATAATTTTCCTTTCCATAAAAAAATAACTTATTAGAATCTAATTAATAATTTGGAAACCCAATTTGCATAACTAAAAACTTGAAGAGCTAGTAATATTTAATTACTAACATCATGGACTAAATTGATCTTGTAAAAACAATTATGTCATAACTATAAACACTTGGAAATTAAGAGACAGTAAAGATCTCACCAAACTTGGATGACATACCTTATGGTTTACCCCTTTATTTTCCTAGACAACACCCACGCGAATTTTCATGTTGGAATCATAACCCCATTTTCCCTTTGTCTTCATATGATATTCCTTTTTGTTTTCCCTTAATTTTTGAATTTCCAAGAATCTCTTGGATCTCATTCTGTCTCTCTTAAAAAGGCAAACTGCCTTTTCTTTCTTGGTTTTAACGGGGCAGTAGTAGTAACCATAGTAGAGCCATCGTTAACTGCTCCATCTTCTTCCTCTGTAGTTTGAACCCCTCGGTTTGCTTGCTGGTAACTATGACCACCACAGAACTTAAAGCTGCTACAAATAGTAAGATCCGAAGAGCAACATTGACTAGCGAATAATTAAAAGTGAACTTAATTGGCGCTGCGACCGCTTCTTCTTCCGGCACTTCTTTACCAACAACATTTTCTCCGATGAAACCTTGAAAATAGTAAGTTTTTTTTTTCTGAACAAGGTCGACAATACCCTTAAAGTTTTCTTCTAAGCCAATCGGAACTTACACAGCTGCAACATGATGTCGGAGCTAGGACCTAGACTGGTTGAGAACTTTCCATGGTTCAGCAGAGCTAGTAGAGAACAACGAAGCATGAGAACGTGTGAAGATAAGGATAAGTTTGGGTTTGTATTTTGTCCTCCCAAATGATTTCCTCCATTACGTATATACACTATATAAAAGAGATACTTTCAAAATATCTCAATTGTATGGTTCATGGAAATCTAAATAAAATAATAATATATAAAAAATAATAAAATTCTCATCTCACCCAACAATTTGTCCACATTCAACCTAATTCTAAACCAACCACGTGAATGTTATAATTAACTAAAAATTGAGGTGTTACATGATTTATAGTTAATTTGCATATGGATTGAATCTTATAAAATCAAACTTTTCCTTTTTATCCATCATATCTTCATAAACATTTTTCATTTAAAATATGATCATATTCCATCGAGTTAAAAGTATTATTACAAAATCGAGTCTCTGATAATTGAAAACAAAATACAAATTAAAGTATAACACAATAGAATTTACAGATTAAAACATTTAGTAACGGTTATACCAATAATATTTATCCTCTAAAAAGAATTAAGGTATTGTACTCTGATTATCGATGCTAAAAACTCCTTTGATAATGTTGATGTTCCGACTCGAACACATAATCTAACAACTAATGCATAGTAGAATAATTAAGATCGATGAGCTTTGCGAAGCTCAATAATGTACAACTACTTTGTTATATTTCATGAAATATATAAACATAAAGAAACTAGTGACAAGCGGTGCATGCATTTTGTTTCAAGATTATGATTTAACATATCCTTATTGAGAAATTTAATATGTACATAAATAAGTTATACAAATAGGCAATCATTTAATAATCACATTAATAAAGAAGTCATATCATATTCATAACATTTAATAATCTTCATGATATGAACACTCGTTGGATTTGGTCTTCCATTAGGCCTGGAGTTGACAAAATTGTGTGGCATAAGATGATATGGTTTTCTCTCCATGTCCTTAAGTTTGCTATCATTGGATGGATGACCATTCCTGGGAGGCTTCTCACTAAAGATAGGCTGCTGCAATTGAGTGCTGTTTTTCTAAGGGTATTTGGGAGGCTATTTTGGCTCAATGTAACATTCACAGATCATCGTTGAGTTGGGAGGAGGAGTTTGAATGGGCTAGCTCTATCTTAAGGGTAAATCTTTGTAATCTTTTATTCTTAAGGTGGCTCGTAATGCTTTGATCTATTGCGTAAGGAAAATGAGATTATTTAGGGGGTATAGCCAAGTATCAGCAGGCTATTTTTGATGTTATTAGTGGCACTCTTAGAATTAAGCTTGCACATAGGAGTGTAGATGGGAGGGATAATGTAAATATGACACTTTGTGATAGTTGGGGTATTTTGCTGTAGGGTATCAGTTGATTGTAACAGTTTTACTTTTTTCTTGGATAATACATACATACTTATCCAAAAATAAATCTTGTTCACTCATTTATTGTATATAACTGTATAAGAAATGTGATTACCGATGTAACATACTCTAATATATGTATTTTTCGGTTGTATGATTTTATGTGAACTTAATGTTTGAGTTATTATGTAAAAGCATGACTTTATGATTTGTCTGATATGTGAATGTTATGAATTCTGAATTGATGTTATAAATTGATGTTATAAATTATGCAGAATATGTTATTTTGAAATTTGTATATGTGATTTGTTTTGTGTAAACATATTGTTAATTTGTTATGCATATTGGTAGTATGTCTTCTCATAATCTGTATCTCTGATTAATTTATGTGGTTTCTTTGATAGATGTGGAAGTGGTTGATTTTAAGATTTAATCAAGCCTTTATTATTTCTTTGTATGATTTCCCTCATGGTGATGAGGAGATTTTGCAAACAAGCTACACCACTTCATAGCTATTACTTCAAAGCCTATCCCCTCAGTTGTTTTTCCACCCGAAACGAGTCTGCAGATACTTCACTACGTTATTGTCAAGCTGGAAAGCTCTGGTAAGAACATCGGGATTGATGGGCGGATTCGACCCGAAAATGACATTCACTATGGTGATCACCCCGGGATTCTGGTTACTCAAACCAGCAAAGGCGACAACATTAGTCTTTCCCACAATAAGCTGGAAGTGAATGAGATAATAGGGAAGACCGATAGGTAACAAAACCGACATACAGCGTGCCTTCCAGAACAACTAGGATCTCGGTGGCACGAGGGTGAGTGTGAGGCGGGTTAAGCCCTCCGTAGGGTGCGTAATCAATACGAATCAAGGATACACCTAGAGTGTTGAGGCCCGGTATTTGCTCAACATTCACTGTAGTCACAACTGATCCAACGGGATTATTTGATGTGTCTGTTGGGGTGTTGAGCCATGAGAAGAAGAAATCATCTGTTGTGACAAACTTCAGGTCCTTGTAGAATTTTCCATTGACTAATACTGTAACAAAAAAATGTTTGGTTACTTAAATAGCAAGAAAAGGAGAGCATTAATTCAAACTTTACTGCAAAAAGAGAACATACTTACATTATTTTGGTCATTGATGGCTACACAGATATCCTGGAGAGGGTTTGTGTAACACCCCCAACCCGTACCCGACTCGGATATGAATCCGAGATGTCACATTGACTTTTCAAACATGTACATTTATAAAAACCACAGTAAATTTTAAGCTTTTATTAACATAAAAGCTGTATGTTACATAATTAAGTTCAAAACATTACAAAATTGATCTGAGCATACGTACTTTACAATCCTATTTACATGCCAACATTTCTATTACATAACCAAAACATACTGTGCTAAGTACTCCTGATCTGATTTGATCTGGTCCTCTTGTTTTCCTGTACCTACATGTAAAAACTTACACGCTAAGTCATAAACTTAGTGAGGCATAAACATATAATAATGAATTCCCTATAAATATGAACATGCACTATACTTTCCAAATACAATTATGCTAATCATATCGCCAATAAACAATGCCATATTAGAATCAATGTAAACAATGAGAACATGTTAATATGCAATCACGTACTTACTCTTTATATCCTTTATAAGCCCATGTACATCATTGAGAACTCAAGGTATGTGAGTATTATGAGGTTGTGCACACATATGTTGTCACCATAGCTCGTATAAGAATCCACTAAGTGGCATATAAAATCTATGTCCCGAAGGACCTATCCCTATGTTCTGAAGAACATAGGTAGTTTTCCTTATATCCCGAAGGACATAGGTAACCCTCGACTCTTGGCATGCCAACTATACCTAGAGCTCTCATATTATATAACATGGGCACTATATTCGTATCAACTCTCTTATGATCACATGTTTCCTCTCTTCTGTCACATATCACATATATGTGTAACATCATTTCATATCATATAACATGTGTTTATAGTATATTCACATAAAACAGATAGTATATATCAAATCATATAAACATATATAACTCATGCATGCGTCTATAATGATCATAACATATGCATATTCTTATCTATTAACTCATGAAACTAATATAGGAAATAGACTTCTCATAAGTCTTATTTCAATCGAACTAATCCTATAGTATGCACTCACCTTGATATCAACTACTTTTATGGATTCCTTTCTTTGGATCGAATTCTAACTCGGTGGTCGTTCCGAAACTGGCTTACACTCGATATCTACATAATCATACATTATACATATCAGTATTTTAAATAGCATACTCTGATTTCTCATTCTTAAACTAAAGGAAAGACGGAATTTCATTTTCTATTTGAAGTAGTATCGATACCCCCTATAGGGTATCGATACTTCCATAATGGTGGTATCGGTACCATGCCTAGGTATCGATACCCATATTGCATTATGTAATTCTTGTCCAAAGATGGTATTGATACCGTCCTGAAAGTATCGGTACCCTTGGTATCGATACTGTTCTTCAGGTATCGATACCTCATGAATGCCTTCTTTATTTTACTCTTAAAGTATATGTACCTGATGAATCAATACCGATACCCATAGCCCGAATTTTCCTTTTTAAGCCCGAAAACTCACTCAATCAACTTAAATTCTTCATGTTTTAATCTATTTCATACACTTAACTCAAGTGCACATACTTAAACCAATTTCTACTAATTCAACACATCCTTAACCTCAAAATCCTATCCTCCATATGTAAATCAAGAATTACACCAAATTTTCAATATGTTCTAATTCCAATTCTAGCACTTCATATCTCTTAATTCAATTATTGACAAGTCAAATTTAATTTCAAAATCCACTTATAAACTCTTTCATACTTAAAACTCCCTTTTCTTTAATCTCTCATAACTCTTTCATATTATAGTTTTAAGATAACTTAAGTTTTCCTTAAGCTTAAGTATTACCTAAGGATCATAACCCAACCTTAAATTCAAAAAATAATCAATTAACAAGGAAACTCACCTTAGCAACTTGGGGTTCACGGTTGAAAAAAAGAAGATGATGAAGAGAACTCTGGAATTTTCTTTTCCTCTTTACATATCCCACGTGTAAAATATATCTCCCCACTTTCACATTTTTAATTCATTAAATGATCAAATGACCATTTTGCCTTTCCATTAATTATTCTTTGATATTTAGTCCTATAAAAAATTTCCATATAAGTCACTGAACTATTCAATTTATCTACTTTAGTCACTTAATTCTGAAATTTTACAATTTGGTCACTAACCCGGTATTGAGGATGTTACAAATCTCCCTCTTAAGAAAATTCATCCTCAAATTTTCACTGCACAAAGAGATGGGGGTACTGATTCCTCTTGTCCTCTTCACGCTCCCACGTTGCTTCCTCTTTTTTATGATTCCTACACAATACTTTGACCAATAGAATAGTTTTGTTCCTTAACTGTTTTACCTCGTGAGCTAATATTTGGATTGTTATTCTTCATAATAAAAATCAGGATGAACCTCTATCTCTTTTGGTGTAACGATATGGGAGGGATCAGATATATACTTCCGAAGCATTGAAACGTGGAAAACGTTATGGATCTTCTCCATTTCAGGTGGCAAAGCTAATTGATATGCATATGATTTCTGCATATCAGCTGCCGCTTTCAAATTATTCTGAATTACTTGAACTTTTTTTCCACTTCCTGAATCAGTTCAGGACTAAAAACTCTCGATCCTTAAGGTCATACCAGTTCAAAGGTGTACGACACTTCTGCCCGTATAGAGCTTCATAGGGAGCCATTTGATACTTGACTGGTAATTATTGTTGTAGGCAAATTCAACAAGGGGCAAATATTTTTCCCACGATCATTTGAACTCTATTGTACAGGCTCTCAACGTATCCTCTAGAATTTGGATAGCTCACTCGGATTGTCCATCGGTCTGAGGATGAAACGTTGTGCTGAAGTTCAATTGAGTCCCCAACGCTCCATGTAAAGACTTCCAAAATATAACACCTCAACCCGTACCCGACCCGAATACGAGTCTGAGGTGTCATATTGACTTTTTAAACTTTAACTCTTTTGAAAAACAGAGAAATTTAAAACTTTGTTTAAAGAAAAATACGTTAATCTACATAAAAATGACCACAAAATACAAACTCCATCAGAGTACTCGTAATTAATGACTTATTACATGCCAACACTCTATACACAACAAAATACATACTTTGTCAATTACTTCTGATCTGATCTTCTAGTAATAATACTGTCCTTGTCACTTCTATTCTTTCTCTTCACGTTTCTTGGTACCTACGTGTAAATCACTTACACGCTAAGTCATAGACTTAGTGAGGCAATAAATTGATCATGATATTTCAATATGCATGGATATATTTCCTATGACATATATAATCAAGTCATGCACACATAAAACTTACCTTTTTGCATCACTTTCACTTTAATTTATATTTCAATTGTTGTTGTTGTTGTTGCCCATGTATATTATTGAGAATAGAGGTATGTGAGTACATTGAGGTTGTGCACCAATGCTGTCACCACAGCTCGTATAAATTCCCTCATGGGGCACCGAACATTTGTTCAGTATTCATCCCGAATGACTGCTATATATCTCGTAGGACCACTACATCCTGAAGGACTACGTCCGAAGGACTACAATACCCTCGACTCTTGGCATGCCAACTATACCTATAGCTCTCATATCATTACTATGGGGATTTATTGTGAATATATTTCTCATCACTTATTCTTTCTCTTCTGTCACATACCACATGTATGTGTAACCATATATTTCATTTCATATCACATATTGCATATTCATATTCATATGTCATTTCATATATTCACATAGCTTATTTCATTTCACATTGGTCATATCTCATAGCATATATCACATATGCATATAATCATGTATATCATATCATATATCTTATGTTTCATGCTCTTATGTTTATACATATCATGTATTCATGTACATATAAGAATAACATATCAAATAACATTTTAGGAGTCACTTCTTACCGTAGTAACTCCATCATTGGCTCATCGCAAGCCAATGTTCGTTCAATAATATAAGTACAATTAAAATTGCACACACCTTAGCCTTGCTTTGATTCGATTATAATCTTTTGATTATTCCGGAACTTGTTTAGGCTCAATATCTACATAAATATATCATTTCAAAACAACTATCAGAAGCCTAAACTTTAAACTTGATGTTAATAACCTAAATCGGTTTAATGAATCAAATTCCATTTTTTCATTTAGGGGGGAATCGATACCCCCCAGGGGGAATCTGTTCCCGGGGAATCGATACCCCCCAGGGGGGAATCTGTTCCCCCTGCACATACTGGAATTTTCGTCCAAGAGGAGGAATCGATTCCCTTCATAGGGTATCGGTTCCCTCTACCCATAAATTGTATTTTAACCCCAAAAATCATCAATTCTTCACTTAATTCTTCTATTTTAAACCCCGATCATGTCATTAAACTCAACTACCATTACTTAAACCAACTTATATCCATGAAAATCATCTATAACTTCAAAATCCTATCCTTCATATGTAATTCAAGAATCATACTCAAATTTCAATATGTTCTAAATACAATTCTAACACTTCTATCTTCTTATTCTCATAGATGACAAGTCAAATTCAACTTAAAATTAAACTTATCAACTTTATTCCATGATTTCATATAAAACTCGTTTTCTTAAATCTCTTCTAACTTCTTCATCTTTTGATTATAAGACAACTTAAGCTTTCCTTAAGCTTAGTTATCATCTAATGATCAAAACCTAACCTTTAATTTAACAAATAATCAACAAATCAAAAAACCCTTACCTTTGCCTAGCTTCCACGGTTGGGAGAAGAAGAAAGGAAGAAGAAAGAGTTTTCAGATAACTCTTTCCCCCACCCCCCATGTGATTTATTCATATTATTGGGGAAAAATATCTTTCATTCTAAATGACCATTTTGCCATTTAATTCTTTGGATAATTACTATAAACTTTTAGGAAATAATTTTGAACAAATCATTGAACTATTCAATCATCTTACTTTAATCACCAAATTCTGAAACTTTACAATTTAATCATTAACCCGTATTTTGGGATGTTACAAATCTCTCCCCCTTAAGAAAATTCGTCCTCGAATTTTCACTGTACAAATATATGGAAACTGTCTACTTATATAATATTTGCACTTCCATATTATACTACGATCCACCTCTTTTAAAGATCCATAAGGTCTAATGAATGTAGGACTGAGCTATACTATACAAAGAATCTTATTCGGAACAAGACATTAATAAATACTTTATCACTTATCTAGAAATTCCATTTTTTTTCTTTAAATATATATAGAACTTCTGTTAACTATCCACAATCTTAATTTTTTTTCCACTTTTCTTCAACTTCTTTGATCCAATCCATCCATACAAAATCTCAATATTTCTATTCAACTAACTTAATAGTTTCCAGCATTTCTTTTACACAATGTCACAAAAAAAAACTATTTTGATATCTTTCTTTACTTGCAAACCTACTACTCATTAAACAAACTCAATAATAACTCTTCCTATGACAACATTATCTGACTTTAAATCTTTAACTTTCCCTTCGTGGTTGCAATTACTAAACTTATTTTCAATCAACAAGGAATTACATTCATTTATATCTTTTCACTCATTCGATTCTACACATTTTAATCTTTATAAATTCATATAAATATAATGTCACTCATCATGGAAATAATAAGGTTCCATCCATACGGTAATCTCAATCCTTATCACTCAACATCATGAGTCCGTTGATTTCTTTCATCAATCTCTAATGACTTACAGCATAAACCAAACATTTATTCTTATACCATCTTCATCCAAATTATTATACACCTTTCTTTCTAAATTTTACTCATATCAATCTTGAAATTGATGTCAATACTTTTTTTTTTCATCTCAAAAGTAACATACTTATCTTTAACAACTTGATTAGAGAGAATACTATCATTCAAATATATCTCAAGTTTCCTTCATACATATAAATAAATCCTTATCTCTTTTACTATATTTACATGGCTAAGAAACACAACCTTAAACCAATACATGTTACACTTGGTTAACTTAGTCTGACATTCTTTTTCCGATCTTTTAAACTCTATTATACGCTCCCCTTTGCATAATTAATTTTTTTTCTAATACGATACTTTAAGAAAACTTTATCGTCTTCATAAAATTCAAATTATTTATGTCTCAAGTCTGCCTAATACTTCTGTCGATTAGATGTCATCTTGAAATTATCTTAAATTATCTTTACTTTATCCTCAATCACTATCAATAAATCCTGGAAAATAAAATTCTGATCCTTTAACTTGAACCAAATTAATGATGTCTGATATTTTCTCCCAAATAAAACTTCATACAGAGTCATCTTAATGCTCAATTGATAATTATTATTATAGACAAATTCTACTAAAGGTAAATAATTTTCCCATGATTCTTTAAACTCAATCATACATAATAATCTGTTAAACTCACTATTTGTCTATGCATAGATATCAATGCTACAATTAATTTAAATTCCTAAGACCTTTTCAAAGATTTCCACAACTTTGAGATAATCTTAAATCTTCATCAGATATAATTAAGACATGCAATTTACAAAATCCAACAATCTTTTCATATAACCTTACATATTTATCCAAGAAATATTTACCTCAGTATGATAAAGGATACTAACTTAATCAGTTTCTTCATAAACCTCCAAATTTAGTCTCTACTGAAACTCTGATACAAAATTCATAACTCTTTATCATTTCCACTTAGAATTGAAAAATTCTTACTTTTATACCAAACTTATACTTTACACCTTATCATAACCCTTTTCATTCTTAAACCTTTAAACTCTATCATTTAATTTCCTTATCTCTTTATTCCTTCACAAATCAAAATCTCCTTGCAATCTAAATCATTTCATTCATTTTTTTTACTCCATTACGTTTTTCATATCTATATGAAAAACATCATAATAACACTTATACTTATATTTGATTACTAATATTTATCACATTTTCATAACCTTAATATTTAACATTAATTTCACATAACTTTATTCTTTATCCTTTCTTATACTTGCATTATTTTTATTTCTCAAAGCGCCTTTTAAAACTGTAAATACTCTTCTCATTTCCTTAATCATATATATATGATCCAAATACCTAACCATATTCAAATCCATATCATACTTGATTAATTCACTTTATATTTTCTTCCAATCAGAATTATCTCAACAATTGTTTACTTAACTTATCAAATCCACATTCATTCTCATGTATCATGAAATGTAACACCCCAACCCGTACCCGACTCGAATACGAGTCTGAGGTGTCACATTGACTTTTCAAACTTTGACTCTTTTGAAAAACAGAGAAATTTAAAACTTTGTTTAAAGCAAAATACGTTAATATACATAAAAATGACCACAAAATACAAACTCCATCAGAGTACTCGTAATTAATGACTTATTACATGCCAACACTCTATACACAACAAAATACATACTTTGTCAATTACTTCTGATCTGATCTTCTAGTAATAATATTGTCCTTGCCACTTCTATTCTTTCTCTTCACGTTTCTTGGTACCTACGTGTAAATCACTTACACGCTAAGTCATAGACTTAGTGAGGCAATAAATAAACATGTAACAGTAGATTCATGAATATGCATTCTTACTATTTGATCATGATATTTCAATATGCATGGATATATTTCCTATGACATATATATCAAGTCATGCACACATGAAACTTACCTTTTTGCCTCACTTTCACTTTAATTTATATTTCAATTAGTGTTGTTGTTGTTGCCCATGTATATTATTGAGAATAGAGGTATGTGAGTACATTGAGGTTGTGCACCAATGCTGTCACCACAGCTCGTATAAATTCCCTCATGGGGCACCAAACATTTGTTCAGTATTCATCCCGAAGGACTGCTATATATGTCTCGTAGGACCACTACATCCTGAAGGACTACGTCCCGAAGGACTACAATACCCTCGACTCTTGGCATGCCAACTATACCTATAATTCTCGTATCATATACTATGGGTATTTATTATGAATATATTTCTCATCACTTATTCTTTCTCTTCTGTCACATACCACATGTATGTGTAACCATATATTTCATATCATATCACATATTGCATATTCATATTCATATGTCATTTCATATATTCACATAGCTTATTTCATTTCACATTGGTCATATCTCATAGCATATATCACATATGCATATAATCATGTATATCATATCATATATCTTATGTTTCATGCTCTTATGTTTATGCATATCATGTATTCATGTACATATAAGAATCACATATCAAATAACATTTTACGAGTCACTTCTTACCGTAGTAACTCCATCATTGGCTCATCGCAAGCCAATGTTCGTTCAATAATATAAGTACAATTAAAATTGCACTCACCTTAGCCTTGCTTTGATTCGATTATAATCCTTTGATTATTCTAGAACTTGTTTAGGCTCAATATCTACATAAATATATCATTTCAAAACAACTATCAGAAGCCTAAATTTTAAACTTGATGTTAATAACTTAAATTGGTTTAATGAATCAAATTCCATTTTTTCATTTAGGGGGGAATCGATACCCCACCCAAGGGGGAATCTGTTCCCCCTGCACATACTGGAATTTTCGTCCAAGAGGGGCAATTGATTCCCTTCATAGGGTATCGGTTCCCTCTACCCAGAAATTGTATTTTAACCCCGGAAATAATCAATTCTTCACTTAATTCTTCTATTTAAACCCCTATCATGTCATTAAACTCAACTACCATTACTTAAACCAATTTATATCCATGAAAATCATCTATAACTTCAAAATCCTATCCTTCATATGTAATTCAAGAATCATACTCAAATTTCAATATGTTCTAAATACAATTCTAACACTTCTATCTTCTTATTCTCATAGATGACAAGTCAAATTCAATTAAAATTCAACTTATCAACTCTATTCCATGATTTCATATAAAAACTCATTTTCTTAAATCTCTTCTAACTTCTTCATCTTTTGATTATAAGACAACTTAAGCTTTCCTTAAGCTTAGTTATCATCTAATGATCAAAACCTAACCTTTAATTTAACAAATAATCAACAAATCAGAAAACCCTTACCTTTGCCTAGCTTCCACGGTTGGGAGAAGAAGAAGGGGAGAAGAAAGAGTTTTCAGATAACTCTTTCCCCCACCCCCCACGTGATTTATTCATATTATTGGGGAAAAATATCTTTAATGCTAAATGACCATTTTGCCCTTTAATTCTTTGGATAATTACTATAAACTTTTAGGAAATATTTTCGAACAAATTATTGAACTATTCAATCATCTTACTTTAATCACCAAATTCTGAAACTTTACAATTTAATCATTAACCCGTATTTTGGGATGTTACCCAAAACCTCGATGTGAATCTAGGATCTCGATCAGAAATAATGGAAATTGGTACACCATGCAATCTGATAATCTCTCTGATGTACAATTCAACATACATATCCATGGAGAAACCGATATCACAAAATCCATCATTACATTCTCTCATTTCCATTGAGGAATAGACATTGGTTGCAACAATCTTGATGGAACTTGAAGCTCCGCTTTGACTTACTGACAAGTCAAACACTTGGACATAAATTCTGTAATATTTCTTTTCATTCCTGGCAACCAGTAACGATTCTTGAGATCCATATACATCTTGTTTCCACCGGGTGTATTGTCAAAAGACTACAGTGAGCTTATGTTAACAGATCATTCTTCAATTCATCATCATCTAGAATCACTAATCTCCCTTGAGAATATAGGTTCCCATCGGCTTTAATCTCATAATCATTAAGCTTTCCATTCTTTACTTGCTGTAACTTCTTTTAACACTTTTCATCTTTGGTTTGCAATTCCATGACTCTATTTAGCCATGATGGCTTAAGGGTTAATTCAATACATATTGCACCATCACCATCCAATGACAACTTAGCATCTAAAGCTCGTAAGGCTGCAAACGTCTTTCGGCTTAATGCATCCGCCACCACATTTCCTTTCCCAGGATGGAAATCGATTACCACATTATAGTCTTTTAGAAATTCCACCAATCTTCTTTGTCTTAAATTCAACTCTTTCTGAGTCATCAGATACTTCAAACTCTTATGATCGGTATATAAATAGCATCGTTCACCAGATAAGTAGTGACGCCAAATTTTAAGAGCAAATACCACTACAACCATCTCTAAATCATGTGTTGGATAATTCTTCCCATGCGGTTTCAATTGTCTCGACGCATAAGCTACCACTTTACCCTCTTGCATCAATACACATCCCAAGCCATTATGAGACACGTCACTATAAACCACATAGTTCTTGCTAGACTCTGGTTGAACTAATATTGGAGCTTCTGTCAAAATCTTCTTTAACATTTTAAAATTTTCTTGGTATTCTGAAGTCTAAGCAAATTTTATGTCTTTTCTCATCAACCTAGTTAAGGGTAAAGCTATCATCGAAAAGTTTTTAAAAAATCTTCGATAATAGCCAGCTAACCACAGAAAACTTTGAACTTCAGATACATTCTTGGGAACCTCCCATTCCAAAATGGCTTTTATCTTCTAAGGATCAACCCAAATTCCTTCAGCAGAAATTACATGTCCAAAAACGTTACCTCATTAAACCAAAACACACATTTGGATAGGTTGGCATATAACTTTTTGTCTCGCAGAGTCTGCAAAACTATTCTCAAGTGTACACTATGATCCTCATTCGTTTTTGAATACACCATTATGTCATCAATGAACACTACTATAAATTGGTCAAATAAGATTGAAATATTCTATTCATTAAGTCCATAAAGGAAGTCGGTGCATTTGTAACTCCGAAAGGTATCACAATGAACTCATAGTGGCCATACCTTGTTCTAAATGCAGTCTTTGGAATATCTTTCTCTTGAACCTTCAATTGATGATATCCAGATCGCAAATCAACTTTAGAGAAAACCAAAGCTCCTTTCAGCTGATCAAACAAATCATCAATCCTAGGGAGAGGATACTTATTCTTAATGGTTACTTTGTTGAGTTGTCTATAGTCAATGCAGAGATGCATTGACCCATCATTCTTTTTGACAAACAACACTGGAGCTCCCCAGGGCGAGACACTCGATCGTATAAATCCTTTGTCCAATAATTCCTACAACTATATATTTAACTCTTACAACTCCTTTGGAGCCATCCTGTATAATGCCATGGAAATAGGTGCAGTTCCAGAAATTATTTTGATTTGAAATTCCACTTCTCTATCTGGAGGTAACCCCAACAACTCTGCTGGAAAACATCAGGAAACTCTCCGATTATAGGGATTTCTTATAAACCTTTCTCCTTGATTCTAGTATCCATTATATTAGCCATGACACCCTGACATCCCTGTAGTAATAGCTTCTTTACTGTCACTGAGATAACATTTGCCGATGGATTCCATCTTTCACTGAACACTATCACTTCTAGTCCATCTGAACTGATTAGTGTTACCCTCTTCAGTCTACAATCAACATTCGCATGATAGTGATATAACTAGTCTATTCCTAGTATCACTTCCAATTCTCCAAAGGGTAATTCCATCAGATTAGCAGGGAATTCAATTCCCTGAATTCGTATAGGACACCCTCGACACACTCTATTTACCCGAGCATTGTACCCTAATGGATTCGTCACTATCACATCATTACTAGTAGCTTCTAATTGCATTCCCAATTCTCTCACTAATTTACTACTAATATATGAGTATATAGACCCTGTATCAATTAACACCATAACACATTTATTATACAATAGAAAAGTACATGCGATTATCTCTGGATCATCCCGGTCTTTATTGGTCTTGAGGTTATACACTCGAGCAGTAGAGCAAACTTCCTGCTGAGTGGAGGACTCTGGCTGACTTCTACCTCTAACTCTTCCTCGTTCTCTCTGAGACATCAAAGCAGTTCGCTCTAACTGTGAAGGCTCTCCTATCCCTAATGGACAATCTCTCATGAAATATTTTGTTTTCCCACATCGAAAACAATCTCTGGATTTTACTCTACATGTCCCACTGTTATATCTTCCACAAGTCTGACAGTGTCTCTGTCGTGTTCTTCCATCATAAGACCCTACTGATTGAGTCTGTCTAGCTCTCATATCATTTGATCCTCTAGCAGTGGATGCCACCAATTCAGACCTTACTTGAGATCAAAATCCAGAATCCCTGCCTCTCTTGGGTGGTGTAGAACTTGATAAAGCTCTAGTTCTTTTGGACGGTTGGGCTCTTTGTTCCCCAAACCGTTCATTCTGAGCTCTTTCAAGAGCTTTTGCACAATTCACTACTTCCTGGAATGATGACAAGTTCAACACAATTAACATTTCCTTTAGCTTTGGGCACAATCCCTCCACAAACCATTCACATGCATCCTTCTATGTAGGCACCAATTCGACCATAAAACGACTTAATTTATTGAACTCACACTCGTAATCATACACATTGCGGTTTATTTGCTTCAAGTTCAGGAATTCTTGCTTCATTTGCTTGATGAATTGATCTCCTATGTACTTATGCCTAAACTCTTCAAGGAATAGAGACCATGTCACCTGATCACTGGTCATCCTTATAGTAACATTCGTCCACCAGATTCTCGCTTGCCCAAGAAGCAAAGAGACTACTATATCTAGTTTCTTCACATCAGAACAGTGGAGCCCCTCTAAAATGATCTTTACATCATTGAGCCAAAGGTCCGCAGCAACATGACCTTTTTCGACTTTCCCCTTGAACTCAGGGGCTCCTAATCATTTTAACTCTTTAGCTATATTCATCCTTTGAGTTAAGGAGACAGGAGGTTGGAAACGCATCAAGATTGTGTCCAACGTCCTGAAGAAGACTTCTTGATCTTGCATAGGCACTCCAAAAGGTGCTGTCCTTTACCTTGCCTGGCCAAGGCAGGTGAATTACTGCTTTCAGCTAATCTCTCATCTACCGCTTCACTTCAAGAGCTATCTTGTCCGAAATCTAATAAGATATAACCAAATATCTCTATTAGCATAACAACATACTTATTACTCTTATCAGATCAGAAGTTCTTACTATCATGTTGGCATGTACACATTTTAAAACACTCTAGACTCCAGTTTATGCCGAGAATCGGCTAAACCATAGTTTTGATATCATTAAATGTAACACCTCCAACCCGTACCCGACCCGGATACGAATCCGAGGAATCACATTGATTTTTCAAACATGTATATTTATAAAAACCATAGTAAATTTTAAACTTTTATTAACATAAAAGATATATATTACATAATTAAGTTCAAAACATTACAAAATTGATCTGAGCATACGTACTTTACAATCCTATTTACATGCCAACATTTCTATTACATAACCAAAACATACTGTGCAAAGTACTTCTGATCTGATCTTCAAGTGAAGATAATACTGCTCTGCTGATCCTAAGACTAACACTTACATGCTAAGTCATAGACTTAGTGAGGCATAAACATATAATAATGAATTTCCTATAAATATAAACATGCATTATACTTTCCAAATACAATTATGTTAATCATATCGCCAATCAACAATGCCATATATGAATAAATGTAAACAATGAGAACATGTTAATAAACAATCATGTACATACTATTTATATCCATTATAAGCCCATGTACATCATTGAGAACTCAAGGTAAGCGAGTACTATGAGGTTGTGCACACATATGCTGTCACCACAGCTCGTATAAGAATCCACTAAGCGGCATATAAAATCTATATCCCGAAGGACCTATCCATATATTCCGAAGAACATAGGTACATGTCCATATATCTCGAATGACATAGGTAACCCTCGACTCTTGGCATGCTAACTATACCTAGAGCTCTTATATCATATAACATGGGCACTATATTCAGATCAACTCTCTTATAATCACATGTTTCCTCTCTTCTGTCATATATCACATATATGTGTAACATCATTTCATATCATATAACATATGTTTCTAGTATATTCACATGAAATATATAGCATATATCAAATCATATAAACATATATAACTCATGCATGTATCTATAATGATCATAACATATGCATATTCATATCTATTAGCTCATGAAACTAATATAGAAAATAGACTTCTCACAAGTCTTTTTTCCATCGAACTAATCCTATAGTATGCCCTCACTTTAATATCAACTACTTCTATGGCTTCCTTTCTTTGGATCGAATTCTAACTCGGTGGTCGTTCCGAAACTGGCTTACACTCGATATCTACATAATCATACATTATACATATCAATATTTTAAATAGCATACTCTGATTTCTCATTCTTAAACTAAAGGAAAGATGAAATTTCATTTTCTATTTGAAGTAGTATCGATACCCCCTATAGGGTATCGATATTTCCCTAATGGTGGTATTGATACCATGACTAGGTATCGATACCCATATTGCATTATGTAATTCTCATCCAAAGATGGTATCGATACCGTCCTTAAGGTATCGGTACCCTTGGTACCGATACTATTCTTCAGGTATCGATACCTCATGAATGCCTTCTTTATTTTACTCTTGAAGTATCGGTACCTGATGAATCAATACCGATATCCATAGCCCATATTTTCTTTTTTAAGCCCAAAAATTCACTCCAATCAACTTGAATTCTTCATGTTTTAATCTATTTCATACACTTAACTCAAGTGCACATACTTAAACCAATTTCTACTCATTTAACACATCCTTAACCTCAAAATCCTATCCTCCATATGTAAATCAAGAATTACACCAAATTTTCAATATGTTCTAATTCTAATTCTAGCACTTAATATCTCTTAATTCAATTATTGACAAGTCAAATTTAGTTTCAAAGTCCACTTATCAACTCTTTCCTAAAATTTCACTTAAAACTCCCTTTTCTTTAATCTCTCATAACTCCTTCATCTTATAGTTTTAAGATAACTTAAGCTTTCCTTAAGCTTAAGTATTACCTAAGGATCATAACCCAAACTTAAATTCAACAAATAATCAATTAACAAGGAAACTCACCTTAGCAACTTGGGTTTCACGGTTGAAAGAAAGAAGAAGATGAAGAGAACTCTAGAATTTTCTTTTCCTCTTTATATATCCCACGTGTAAAATATATCTCCCACTTTCACATTTTTAATTCAGTAAATGATCAAATGATCATTTTGCACTTCCATTCATCATTCTTTTATATTTAGTCCTACACAAAATTTCCATATAAGTCTCTAAACTATTCAATTTATCTACTTTAGTGACTTAATTCTGAAATTTTATAATTTGGTCACTAACCTGTATTGAGGATGTTACAGCTTGGGTCATAGGCTGAAGATCCCAAAAGGAAAGCCAATGCCAATAAGGCAAAAGCAGCTAGGAAACTATACTTGCCTTGCATTTTCACAAGCTAATCTTGAAACCCGCAATTATTGATAGAATCAGCGCAAATTCTTTCAAGGATTACAAGCTTATTTATAGGACCGAAACCTGCAATTATTTTTTTAAAACTCCACAAAGAAAATGTGGGATTTGCCAAGTCTTCAATGCTTATCCCGTATCTTGTTCCTACTTCAACCGAGACACATTTAATCTTATTTAATTGCCTTGTTTCTTCAGTTTTGACATCAAATTGATGAATTATATTTGGGTGCCTTGCTGCTAATCCCAAGATGTTCTGCCTATGAACTAACAAAATATAAGGCTTATTATAACAATTTAAGACAACTTTGACCCAAAAAGAGGCATTATCTAATATCCTGAGAGAAAAGTTGACACACACAAGTGGTGGGCGGCCTGATGAGCGAAGAAGTCATTGAAGGGTACGTGATGAATATGATGCAGTATCCACTAGAACCACGCACTATGAGAGTGGAAGTCGATGAGCTAAGATTAAGATTAAGGTTGAATATTTGTAAGTTTTGAATTATCTAAATCTTAATATACAAATTTGTCTAAAAACTGAATTCATTTTTCATTTGTTAATTATCTAGTATTGTTATTATCTAAATCTGAATTAAATATTATTACACGCCAATTATCCAAAAGCACAAAATATTTTTAATAGAACTAAAACAAAGGAAATTTGTACTTTCTATTCTCAAAGAAGCTGTTATTCTGATTTCTTCATGGCTGACAAAGAAACATCTTCAGCAACGGTGGAAGAAACAGAATTAAAGAAAGAGCTGCAGAGGGTAATGAATGTGATTCTCGAAGAAGATGACTGTGGGACTGATACGGTATCAAATGTGTAAGAATCTTGTCTCGTTTAGCAGAGTTGAAACTGCAACAATCTGTTGGTACACTCTCGGGTTCAGACCAGGTTAGATTTATCGCTCGATTCTTTTTTCTCGCTTCTGTGTTGGTAGATCTAATTTTCTTTAGTTACTGAGAAATGTTCTAATTCTTGGTTTTATTGAAGAATCTTGACCATGCCATTGTCTTTAGTTGACAATGTATATTCATCTGGTGTTCAGTTACAGAATCTGTGGTGGTGCGAAGAACATGGCGTTGCACCACTAAAGGTTGATCATGATAACGAACGAGATCCAGTGACCGATAAATGTTACGTTAACTCGTTGCTTGAGAGGTTGTCTTCACTTTATCATCAGAAGGAAGCTGCTAAAGAGCTTCAAAGACTGAAAAAGACAATACCATCATGTAGATGTAGGGCAGTTTTTTCTGAGTTTCCCGATGGCATCACTAGATTGCTTGATCCACTATCATTAACCAAGGTCGATTCCGATCCCGAGCTCCAGGAAGATCTGATCGCTATGGTTGTAAACATTTTGACTGATGACAACAATAAGAAACTTGTAGTGGATCATCCTGTTGTAATCCCTTTACTTGCTGAATGTTTGAAATCCGGAACCATTGCAACAAAGTGAAACGCTGCAGCTGCTCTTTTTTACATTATCGACACTCAATTCAGACAAGTTCAGAATCGGAAATTCCGGTGCTCTTGAGCCTCTACTCGAACACTAGTGTGTAGGGCATCCCTTGGCAGTCAAGGAAGCTGCCTCTGCAATATTAAGCCTTTGTGAAGTATCTGAGAACAAAGCAAAGCTTACTGAATTAGGGGCAGTGAAGCTAATCATACAGAAGATGGGTGATGGTATATTTGTTGATGAGCTATCGAGCATTCTTGAACTTCTATGTCAACATCCAGACGCCATTGATGAATTCATGGATCCTAAAATTTTCTTACCCATTGTTGAGATCAGAAAAGCATCTGACACTTTTTCTTTAGTTGTTATAATCTCTGGTGTATTTGGCAAAAACTGTTTTGTTTAAAGGAATTAGCAGAAATGAATGCATTAAAGATTTGGTTGGCCTATACTTGCCATACGTTAAAAGAATATTTAATCAAAGAATGTACATCAAGAAAGGGGAAAGGATCGAAATTGTAAATTAGCCATTAAAATATCATTTTATGTTATTTAAATTATAAGGTATGGAGCAGTTCAAGCTCACTGCCTATAGATAGACTTGTGGACCAACGAAAGGTGCTTGTTTTCATTTGGTTTCGGCTTCCTCATGTACCACTGCTTTTATGTAGCCATCAATGATACCAAGAATGGAAGTAACTTTCTTTGTCATATACTATGATTTTGTTCAGTGTTTGTGAATGGGAAGTTGTGCAAGGACCCAAAGCTTGCCAAAGCAGTTAACTTCTTCTTTTCAGGGTTCAATATGGGCAGAAACACGTCGAGTCCAATTGGATCAACTGTCACTCCTATCAACGTTGTGCAGATACAAGGACTCAACAGTCTTGGGATATTGTTGGTTCGAATCTCTGTTATAGTTTCACAACCAATTATTCATTTCTTTCACCCTCTCCTTCGTTCTTTTCAATCTCCGTCAACAAATGAACAATTGATTGAATGAAACTATAAAAGATGGATTCGGGAGAACGACGTTTACGATCATCATCATCATCATCTTCAACCATCATTCATTCAATTTCACCGTCTGTTTCTTGAGAGGTTCTATTTCTTGAGCGAAAATCAGAGAAGCTGTTGAGGGTTTATATAGAACTCTTTTTTGTACGAATGATTCTTGAATCTTACTTGATTGTGTGATTGTGTGACAGTGACTGTAACTGACAAGCCAAGGAGATAACGTAACGCCATGTCAAATTCCATAATCCAAAGGAGGAGAAAGGGAAAATAAAACCTAATAGTATGATGCATTCATTTCAATACATATTTATATCATCAAAATAACATGTCGATTTTAATAATCCCAATCATATATAAGCAAACGTCTTTATTTTTTATATTCTAGTTAGAGTATCGATTGAGTCGAATCAAATTTAACAAAAAAAATTGAATTAGCAAGTTGAACTTTGTCATTCAAATTTTATTTGAATTTCTTTGTCAAATTTATGAAATTTAAGTCGAATTGTTCAAACTTCAATTCAAATTTAATTATAATTATTTATAAAATCATAGTTTAAATTGATTTCAATTTTACAATATTCTCTAATCATATAAGATATAAACATTAATTTTGTTTGGGCCAAGCCCATTTAGTAGGCCTGAACCAAATTCAACACAAATCCAAATCCCATTAACACAAACCAAAAACCCATTCAGCAAGCTTAATTGATCCCAAAAAGCCCAAGATCCAAGTCAGTCAACCCCCCTTGTTGCTCTCATTTCCGAAAACCCCTCAACTTGGTTAGATCCAAGTCTCCCCACTCTAGCCTAAAATCTCGTAGCCTCTCCCATGATCCCGGAATGATCAGGACCACGAAACCATCCTTTAGATTTAAGCGCAAATTACAAAGTTCACCAATCTACTATCTTCTCATTCCTATTTTAGTCATCGAAGTTTAAAAAATTTCAATTTAATAAATAAACTTTTACATTGCTCATGTTTTAATCACTCCACTGTTTAAATTTTCAATTATGGTACTTTTTTCTTAATATTTTATACCAAGTAGGATTTAAAATAAAAATTAAATTGAAATTAAAATTACTAAATCCTCCAATCTCAAGCCCGCCAACCGTTTGAAATCACCAACACCACCCGCAAGTGCAGATCCCTTTGTAGGCCTGAAAATGAAGAATGTTTTTTTATATTATTTTCTAGAGTAGAGATTCTTAGTTGATCAAGTCTGCAAGGACGAGCTAGGTAAAATAAAAACTAGTAGTAGTATGATGCATTCATTTCAATACATATTTATATGATCAAAATAACATGTCGATTTCGATAAGCTCAATTATATATAATCAAATATCTTTAATTTTATATTTTAGTTAGAGTATTAATAGAGTCAAGTCAAATTAAATAAAAGTTTTTGAAGTAACAAGTCATATTTTGTCATTCAAATTTTATTTAAATTTTTATTCGAATTTATGAAATTCAAGTAGAATTATTCGAGTTTCAATTCAAATTTAATTATAGTTATTTATAAAATTATGATATAAATTAATTTTGATCTAACGACATCCTTTAATCATATAAGATGTAGACACTAATTTTGTCTAGGCCCAAAGCCTATTTACCAGGCTTGAACCAAATTCAACCCAAATCCAAAGCCCATTTACTTATACCTCTATCCAATCCAAACACAAACCCAAAACTCATTCACCAAGTCCAATTGACCCAAAAAACCCAAGACCCAAGTCGAACAATCTCCCATTTATGCTCTCATCTCCGAAAACCCCCAACTTTTCCTAGTCAAATCTAATTCTGCCTAATCCAACATAAAGTCTCGTAACCTCAGTCATAATATAATCCTTGAATGATCAAGATCACCAAACCACCTTTAGATTTAACTTGAAAAAATATAGTGAATGAGAGGTTAGCTACGAAAGAAATAGGTGAACTGAAAAATACAGATAACACAGAGATAAGAAAAAACAACTGACATTGAAGAAAAAGAAAAAAAAAAAAAAGGCTATAGCCAAGAGGCCGTAGTTCCACCATCACAATTGAACACCAGTACACACCTCACCCGTGTCACAAACATCCAAAAAAATTAAAAATAATAATTTTAGGGCTCCTTTTTTTACTAAAATTAGGCATTTTCTTTTTTATTGAAAAATGTGATTCAAAGAGTCAGTATCAATCTTTATTTAGCGTGTGTTTGGATCACCCAAATATATTTTGTTATTTTAATAAAATTTAATTTAAAAATCAGGGTAAACTACACCATTCCTCATTGAACTTTATTATCTCTCTTATTTCACTCACTATACTTTCAATTTTTCAATTTACTCACCAAACTTTTGAATTGCTTTTGTTTTGATAACTACATATGAAATTGGTAATGTGTCGCTTACACGTTGTCGTAATGGTGGAAATCCTGAGTCAAATATCAAGTTAAAATATGATCCATTTATTAAAGATTGATTAACTTGCTTCAAATCAATTGCTAAAACAGAAATTTAATGGACATAAATAACAAAACATAAACTGAAGTGACTAAAATAAAATAACAGAAACTAAGGTGTCAGAATCAGAAAAATACATAAATTTAGATGCTGGAATGAAAAACATGCATAAATATTTAGGGACTAAACAAAAATTATACAAAAATACATAATATGCATCATAAATGATTCGCCGCCATCGTCGCCATGCCGTCGTGCCGCCACCGACGACTTTCGTCGCGCCACCACGATCACCGGTGGTCGATGGTTACCAAATTTCACCAGAAAGTCCGTCTTGGCCTCCTCATCTTGGATCTAGAGTCGGTTTTACGTGAATCAGGTTCGTATTTATTTTTTCCGATCTTACGTAGTCCACCGTCTAATCGTCCTGATTTTTCAATATGTTGTTCGTGTTGACTTCACTCAACTTTAAACCGTTCGGAATGTTGATCGGAGATCCTTATCTCCGACAAGAGATAAAAAATGTCAAGATTTATTTTCTCCAATCTGCCACCGTCCACCTTCCGATGTTCTTAATTTTTCAGTATGTTGTTCGTGTTGACCGTGCGCAACATTTCACTATTCAGAATGTTGATCGGAGATCCCGATCACCGGCGAGAAATCCGGCAGAATCAAAGAAACTTTCTTTCTTTTTTTGTTCAATTTTCTCTCCTGTATGGCTCTCTGGTATCTCCACGTTTTTGCTCCTGGTATCCCCTCCCCCTCTTGTATCTATCATATTACCTATATATATCATAAGAAAATAATTGTTATGAGTGGAGAAATAAAAAAAATGGAAGAAAACATGGAATGATGGCATAAATCATGAAGTAGTGGAAAAGTTGAATGAGTTTTTATTTAATACTTAGTGGATGATTTGGTAGATAGTGGTATGGGTGGAGATGTAGTGGTAGGTTTTAAATAATAATAATAATAATAATAATAATATTTTTTTGACCTGGACAAAAACGGGTGTTTACACATGTAAAGGCTAAATTCAGAATCTTTAGTTACTACATTGTTTGATCTTGACGATGCCATTATCTTTAGTTACAATGTATATTCATCTGGTGTTCAGCTACAGATTCTGCGGTGGTGCGAAGAACATGGCGTTGCACCACTAAAGGTTGATCATGATAAGGAACGTGATCCGATGACCGATAAACGTCACGTTAAATTGTTGCTTGAGAAGTTGTTTTCACTTGATGATCAGAAGCAAGCTGCTAAAGAGCTTCAAAGACTGACAAAGACAATACCATCATGTAGGGAAGTTTTTTCTGAGTTTCCCGATGGCATCTTGCTCGACCCTCTATCATTAACCAAGGTTGATTCCGATCCCGACCTCCAGGAATATCTGATCGCTACAGTTCTAAACATTTCGACTGATGACAAAAATATGGCAATCTTAGTGGAGAATCCTGTTGTGATCCCTTTACTTACTGAATCTATGAAATCCGGAACCAGTGTAATAAAGAGAAACGCTGCAGCTGCTATCTTCACATTATCGACACTCAATTCGAACAAGTTCAGAATCGGAAATTCCGGTGCTCTTGAGCCTCTACTCGAACTCTTACGTGTAGGGAAGCCGTTGAAATGAAGGAAGCTGCCTCTGCAATACCCAGCCTTTGTCAAGTACTTGTGAACAAAGTAAACTTTACTGAATTTGGAGCAGTGAAGCTAATCATACAGAAGATGAGTGATGGTATACTTGTTGATGAGGTATCGAGCATTCTTGCGCTTCAAACTCAACATCAAGATGCCGTTGATGAATTTGAGAATCCT
The DNA here is from genome assembly GCF_006381635.1 of Hibiscus syriacus. Lineage (NCBI taxonomy): Eukaryota > Viridiplantae > Streptophyta > Magnoliopsida > Malvales > Malvaceae > Hibiscus > Hibiscus syriacus. Next base: position 1,471,962 of record NW_024063440.1, read on the forward strand.
AAAATTTTCGTACCCTTTGTTCAGAGCAGAAAACACTGCACTTCCAAACTTGCTAAAAGGAACTGCGCTACCATCTTGCATAATTTTCTAGAGCCGAAAGAAGATATTAAAGAGAACACTCCAAAAGCACTTGCATCATATGGTGCCTGAAGAAAAAAATCCTAAGGGAAAGCCATTTCGTTTACATCTTCATTGTTCTTCTGAAACAATTTCAAGCTCACTCGCTTGTGTAAAAACACTAGACATGTCTACAAATTCCACACTCATATCAGTCAAGTTTTGGCAATATGATCTGCTTTTAGTTTCAATTGAAGTGATACTTTTTCTTTAGTTGTTATAATCTCTTGTTTATTTAGTTCGCCAGCCGCTTAGTCGTCGCATAGATCTATACGTGGTGAGACATTTTTTTTCTATTGAGTTGCGTTAAATTCTGGATAACTATTCCCACTTCAATGTGTGCTACATCCGACGATAGGCCAATGCTACTGCTCGTGCTTTAGCCCAATGGTTGTTGTCCACATATGTCTTAGTTGAGTTTTCAGAATTCATTTCAGCTAATGTACTCCAAGACGTTATTTCTTATTAATGCAAATTCGTATTCCTTCAAAAAAAAATTATAAGGGCAAGAATGGAGGTAACACATCTCGAAGAACACATCAAATTCAGTTGGATCAGTTGTTCATCAAAGTAAATGTTTTTATATTGACATGCACGATTGAATTAGTGGTTGTGGCTGGCTATGATACTCATATTATATTATTTTCATTGAATAGTATGAGTGATTATAAATAGCATCTATTCAAAATTTTCTTAACCGATTAACACCACCTCCTACAGACGCAGCTGCTCGAAGGGAAAACAACACTCACTTTTACTGTTGAGTTCACTTAATAAATTCTATGATACTCATATTATCATATTATATTTTTGGAACCTTTTCTACTTTAATTCCTATGTCAATTAGCACAGTCTGGGCACTATCTAACAGATCACATGCAGCTGGAGCCTAACTAACGCTAATAGATATTAGTTAAAGACCTTGTGCAGAAACATGTCGAATCCGGTTGGATCGACGGTCACTCCGGTATGCAAAGACTCTTGTGCAGCGTTTGGAAAAACGCAAGGCCTTTAAATTGGACATAAAATGGTGAAAAGTCTGCAATCCAAATTCGGATGATACAGCAAAATGTTGAATGCAAATTCTTTTGGAAATGTAAAAAAAAAAAAGTTGCAATCTGTTCAATGCATAAAAAGAACATATTCCATTATAGATCTGTAGAAGAAATACAACACATTACATTACTTAATTCAATGTCACCAACAGGAACAAATGATGTTATCTAAAGAATCAGACTAAGCAAGTTGAAGACATTGGTAAATCTAAATGAGCTTGTAATAGCAGTTTTTTCCAGAGAGAAGAATTTTATAGCCTTTGCCGCAGGGGCACTTGAAATGAAGGTCCAAGCATTCCCCAATCTTCTCCACTTTCACAGCTTCTTCACAATCTACATCATCCTTATCCTACATCAACAATCTTAACATGTTAATACCATGAAATCAAAAAGTTTTTTTTTCTTAACACCAAGATCCAAGTCAGTCAATCCCCCTTGTTGCTCTCATTTCCGAAAACCCCTCAACTTGGTCAGATCCAATTCTCCCCAACCTAGCCTAAAATCTCGTAGCCTTTCCCATGATCCCGGAATGATCAGGACCACGAAACCATCATTTAGATTTAAGCGCAAATTTCAAAGTTCACCACTCAACTATCTTCTCATTTCTATTTTGGTCAACGAAGTTTAAAAATTTTCAATTTAATAAATAAACTTTTACATTGCTCATGTTTTAATCACTCCACCGTTTAAATTTTCAATTATGGTATTTTTTTCTTAATATTTTATACCAAGTAGGATTTAAAATAAAAAGTAAATTGAAATTAAAATTACTAAATCCTAATCCCAAACTTCAACTCCAATCTCAAGCCCGCCTACCGTTTGAAATCACCAACACCACCCGCAAGTGCAGATCCCTGTGTAGGCCTGAAAATGAAGAATGTTCTTCTATATTATTTTCTAGAGTAGAGATTCTTAGTTGATCAAGTCTCCAAGGATGAGTAAGGGAAAATAAAAACTAGTAGTAGTATGATGCATTCATTTCAATACATATTTACATGATCAAAATAACATGTCGATTTCGATAAGCTCAATAATATATAAGCAAATATCTTTAATTTTTATATTTTAGTTAGAGTATTAATCGAGTCAAGTCAAATTAAATAAATTTTTTTGAAGTAACAAGTCATATTTTGTCATTCAAATTTTATTTAATTTTTTAGTCAAATTTATGAAATTCAAGTCGAATTATTCGAGTTTCAATTAAAATTTAATTATAAGCTCAATAATATATAAGCTTTCTTTCATTTTTTTGTTCAATTTTCTCTCCCGTGTGGCTCTCTGGTATCTCCACGTTTTTGCTCCTGGTGTCCCCTCCCCCTCTTGTATCTATCATATTACCTATATATATCATAAGAAAATAATTGTTATGAGTGGAGAAATAAAAAAATGGAAGAAAACATGGAATGATGGCATAAATCATGGAGTAGTGGAAAAGTTGAGTGGATTTTTATTTAATGCTTAGTGGATGATTTGGTGGATAGTGGTATGGGTGGAGATGTAGTGGTTGGTTTTAAATAATAATAATAATAATAATAATATTTTTTCGACTCGGACAATGTCTACACATGTAAAGGCTAAATTCAGAATCTTTAGTTACTACATTGTTTGATCTTGACGATGCCATTATCTTTAGTTATAATGTATATTCATCTGGTGTTCAGCTACAGATTCTGCGGTGGTGCGAATAACATGGCGTTACACCACTAAAGGTTGATCATGATAAGGAACGTGATCCGATGACCGATAAACGTCACGTTAAATTGTTGCTTGAGAAGTTGTTTTCACTTGATGATCAGAAGCAAGCTGCTAAAGAGCTTCAAAGACCGATAAAGACAATACCATCATGTAGGGCAATTTTTTTTTCTGAGTTTCCCGATGGCATCACTAGATTGCTCGACCCTCTATCATTAACCAAGGTTGATTCCGATCCCGACCTCCAGGAATATCTGTTTGCTACGGTTCTAAACATTTCGACCGATGACAAAAATAAGGCACTCTTAGTGGAACATCCTGTTGTAATCCCTTTACTTACTGAATCTATGAAATCCGGAACCAGTGAAACAAAGAGAAACGCTGCAGCTACTATCTTCACATTATCGACACTCAATTCGAACAAGTTCAGAATCGGAAATTCCGGTGCTCTTGAGCCTCTACTCAAACTCTTACGTGTAGGGCATCCGTTGGAAATGGAGGAAGTTTCCTCTGCAATACTCAGCCTTTGTGAAGTACTTGTGAACAAAGTAAAGTTTACTGAATTTGGAGCAGTGAAGCAAATCATACAGAAGATGAGTGATGGTATACTTGTTGATGAGGTATCGAGCATTCTTGCGCTTCTAACTCAACATCAGGATGCCGTTGATGAATTTGAGAATCCTAAAATTTTCGTACCCTTTGTTCAGAGCAGAAAACACTGCACTTCCAAACTTGCAAAAAGGAACTGCGCCACCATCTTGTATAATTTTTCTAGAGCCGAAAGAAGATATTAAAGATAGCACTCCAAAAGCACTTGCATCATATGGTGTCTGAAGAAAAAAATCCCAAAGGAAAGCCATTTCGTTTACATCTTCATTGGTCTTCTGAAACAATTTCAAGCTCACTCGCCCATGTAAAAACACTAGACATGTCTACAAATTCCACATACTCATATCAGTCAAGTTTTGGCAATATGATCTGCTTTTAGTTTCAATTGAATTGATACTTTTTCTTTAGTTGTTATAATCTCTGGTTTATTTAGTTCACCAACCGCTTTGTTGTCGCATAGATCTATATTTGTGTTAAAACTATATCGCGGTTAGATTCATGTGGCTAAGTAGTTAGTTGGTTATGTTATTTCAACAACTCTTTGGTGGTTAAGCAAGCTCATGTTAATCTCTTTAAATAACTGCCATTTCTTGTATATGATACATTGCTTGAAATACAATTGATGCATATTTCTTGGACTTGAAGGTTTTCTTGATGAGTCCATGGTGGTTCCAGTGAAGTTGATTCTTAACGGTGCTGGTGAGCAGATTATAAACCCAACTTATTTGTATTATGTCAAGCAAGATGATAATGTTCAAGTCAATGCTTTGATGGTTGATGGTCATTTGAGCTATGCTAAATGGTTCCTGATTTAGGAGCCACGCATCATGTGACTGGTACTTTCTCTACTATCACAAGCAAACAAGCATACACTGGCAGTGGTAAGGTTCATTTAGGGGATGGTTCAACTATTGCAATTACTCATATTGGTCGAAATGTTTTTCAAGCTTCTTCTAGAGACCTTTTGCTTGATCAGATGCTATATGTTCCAAAAATAAACAAGAATCTTTTGTCAGTTTCAAAGTTTACTCAAGATAATTCAGTTTACTTTAAGTTTCATGCAAATGTTTGCTATGTTGAGGATGAAAGCAAAGGAGTCGTGCTGATGGAGTGAAGGCTTGATGGAGGATTGTATATCTTTGTTTTTTCAAGTTATGGGAGAAACAATAGCAGTTCATAACACAAATGTTAAAGATACCAGTGAGTATTGGATTTGGCATAAAAGACTAGGACATCTTACAGTTGAGGTGGTGAAGTCAACACTTAATAAACATCTAAATGTAGATAAAACTGAAGTTTGTGCAGCATGTCAAATGGGAAAAAGTCGAGTTCTGCCATTTCCTATGTCACAAACAGTGTATAATCGACCCTTTGAGTTGGTTGAAATTGATGTATGGGGCCCTGCCCCTATTGCTTCTAGTAGTTTTAGATATTTTGTGAGTTTTGTGGATATGTACTCAAGGAATAGCTGGGCATATCTTTTAAGGAATAAAAGAAAAGTTGTTGTTTCATTTGAAATGTTTGCTGCTCTAGTTTCAAATCAATTTAATTCAACTATTTTAGCATTACAAACAGATAATGGGGAGAGTTTCGACTCCTATAGGATATCTCACATCGTCTTGGTGTTAAACTCAAGAGGTCATGTCCTCATACCTCACAACAAAATAGGGTAGTGAAAAGAAAGCACAAACATATAGTTGGAACTACTTTAGCATTATTGACATAAGCATCAATGCCTCTAATGTACCAGTCTCATGCAGTCCTCAGTGCGATCTATCTTATTAAAATGATGCCCTCGAAGCTTCTTGGTAATATTTCTCCTCATCAAAAGCTGTATGGTAAGCTCCTGACTATTGTTTTTTCAAAATCTTTGGTTTCCGGTGTTTTCCTCATCTCATGGTGTTTAATACACATAAGATGGACTTTTTTTTCCAAGGCATGTGTTTTTCTGGGCTATCCTCCAATGCATCACGGTTATCAGTGTATGGATGAAAATGGCAGAATATATGTGTCACGAAGTGTGGTGTTTAATGAAAATGTCTTTTCTTTTGCTCACAAAGCATTACCCTGTAGTAAAGGTGGCAATGTGATGTTTCGATCGAGATCCTTACCGGTTGTTTCTAATCAACAAGGAAATACCAGGCATGTGCGAGGATCAAGTCCCAATGATGACAAGATTTTAGAAGTTACTAATGTTGATCAATCTAAAGCTACAAGGAATGAGACAAATGTGTAGACTGTAGAACAAACAGATGATGTTTTTGGTGATGTTTCTCTTTCTCTTGATTCTGAACAAGATGTACCCGGTTAACAAGATCATAATCAAGAAAGTGTTCAGGGGACAAGAACAAATAATACTCATACTATGATCACTCGAAGCAAGCATGACATTTTTAAACCAAATTTTTTTTCCATTTAGTGCAAAGATGTACCTAAAGACATTCAAGTTGCTCTCAAAGATGATGACTGGAAGGTGGCTGTTATGGATGAATACAATACTCTTCTTAGTAATAACACATGGGATATTGTGGAATTACCAGCTGGAGAAAAGCCATTGGTTGAAAATGGCTTTTTAAGGTGAAGAAAAATACTGATGGATCTGTAGAAAGATTAAAAACTCGACTGGTTGACAAGGGGTACTCTCATATACTTGGGCATGATTTCACGGATACCTTTAGCCCTGTGGTTCATTTCTTTACAATGAATATTTTGATTTCATTGGCTGTTACATGCAAATGGCAAATGAGGCTGGTGGATGTGAATAATGCCTTCTTAAAAGATGACTTAAGTGAGGATGTCTACATGCAACAAACTCTTGGTTTTGAAGAGCGTTCCACTGATGGAGTTGACTTGGTGTGCAAGTTAAAAAAGACATTGTATAGATTAATACAAGCTCTAAGAAATTGGTTTCTTAAGTTACGCTAATTTTTACTTAGCTTAGGGTTCAAGTCTTCAAGGGCAGAATCTTCGTTGTTTATTCGAAAAGATGGAAGTGAAGTGGTATATGTGGTAGTCTATGTAGATGACATTCTTATCACAGGGAGCTCTCACCTGGAGATCGATCAAGTAATTCATAAACTGCATGAAAAGTTCTCCTTAAAAAATCTTGGACAACTTAAGTTTTTCTTGGCATAGAGGTGCATAGATCAAGCAGTGGTTTGTTTCTTTGTCAGAAGAAATTTATCACTAAATTGTTGCAAAAACCCAGAATGCTTGAAGTGAATATTGCCTCTACTCCCATGGAAACAACAATTAAGCTTAATAAAATGATGGGGAAGTGTTAAGCAATCCACAACAGTACCAAAATGTAGTAGGGGCATTTCAATATATTTTCCACACTAGACCGGACATCTCATTTGCAGTCAACAAAGTTGCATAATGTCGAAACGATTTTTTCCTTAAGAACGCGAGATTTTGAAAAACACACCAATTTTTAATTATCTTCTTTTTGATTGATTTTTATTAAAAGCTGAATGTGATTTAAAAAACCTCTCGTTTCGAAAATTTGAAAATTCCTTCACAATAAAAACACAGGTTAAAAGAGTTGCCACTAATCCTTGATTAGGGTGTGATTGGGCACCCAAAAATGTTTCGTCATTTTAAATAAAAAATTAATTTTAATTAAAACAACAAATTGAGGTATGTGTTACTAGAAAATGAGTTTGGGAGTCGGCTACGCATGGGGAAGGATTAACACCCCCACAACGCCCTAAATTGGTACCTAGTCGATTAATTAATGTATTCACAATAAAATTTACAAATTAGAATTTAATTTGATTTATGATCTCCAACAAAATAACAACATACGAATTTCACCATATTCAAAAACACCCAGATTGATTAAGTCAAAATTATCCAGACTTTAGAAAGATGAAGAATATTCGATTATTTAAAAAATTATCGAGACCAGATCTTAAATAGTTATAATAACCTTTTCTCGATAAATTTAAATAGTCAAATATTTCTTTTTCTTCCATTACCAAATTTTAAAGTGATGAGTCAATTTCTTAGGTGCCAATGATGGAATACACTTTTATTTTAAAATCGTTAAAAGCGGACCTCGAATAAGTTAAGACAACCCACTTAAAACGATTTTAAATTAAAAGAGTATTACCCTTAATCCAATTATATGATAGGTCGAGTTATGCACATGAGCATGTTGTACGTAACAAATACAAGAAACGGTGTCTATATACATTTGTGCCATATGGAAAACAATGGTGATAAATGGCAAGGGTCACTTGTACATTATAAGGCATATGCATTTGGCATGAAGTAATTATACATAGATATATTTACTTGCAGTGCACCACACATAATTTGGAAAGTAAAGAACTTAAAATAACAAGCCAAACACATAAACCGAATGAAATATAAACAAACAAACCAGATAGAATATAATAAAAGAAAGCTAAATGTGAGGACTGATTTAAGCTAAATATGCTAATTTTAGAATAATGACTAAATTCAAGTAAATGTAAAACTAAATATATAAATAAAAAATAAATCAGTGACTTAAATATAAAAATATGCAAAAATTATAAGGTTCTATATGCAATTTCTCCTATTTAATTTAAGTTAAAATAATATGGAAAAACAACTTAAATGGTACCTGAACATTTTAAACAAATCAAAAAAATTAAACGAATAAAGGATTGTTTCGTAAACATACGCATAAATTGAGAGGACCTTAACCTAATTTACCCCTACAAACTCGATGGCTTAACATTAATTTACCCATATTATATAATATAAAACCTATTTTACACTAACCCTAAACTAAACATGATCATTGTTATCAACCAATTCGGCTGCTTAGCTCTCTCCCCTTTCAAACTCTCATCTTCTTTTCATCATCTCTTAGCACGCTGCAGACACCAGAGAAGGAATCGGACGCTGCTTCATCGCTACTCAATAACGCTTCCTCCCTCCAATCGCCACCCTAACTCCACAAGGTAAACTAGATCGAAAACTCCTCCCCTTTTATTTTACATTTTTTTATCCTCTCGACCGAAACCTAAGGTCACTCGAATCATTCCTCCCACACGTGGGTCGGTCCCTGACAAAAAATCGAAGCCACTCTCCTCTGTATACCATCCATGGTGGCCTAAAGAACCTAAAAACTGACTCTAAAAGTAAAACACTATTTTCTCATTTTTTAGTTTTGTTTCGAAACTTATTTTTACTAAACTAATCTCAACCCATCTTCTGAAACAATGCAATCCTAACCGAGATGGAACAGAGTCATCGAGACTCCAACTGCGTTTGTACAACCCAAGTAAATCATCCCTAAACCCCTCTTGTTTGTTTCGAAATCACCCACTCACACACCCACACACAGATCGCACATTGGAGATTAAAATGAATTTCAATACCTCAAGAAATTGTTACGGTTTTTGTGAATGGTTGGTATCTTCCTTCAAATGGAAGAGTGAAATAAAGAGAAACTTTCTTTTTATTGCTTCGAAAATGATGGTCGAGAGACCTTTACAAACTATTTTTCCTCTTTGAATGGTTATACCTCTTTTGTTGATGTCTTCTCCCGTTATGGTTCTGGTTGTAGTGTGACAAATTTTCTTGTTCGAATCCTCTCCGGTTCCTCCTTTTTGTGATGTCTTCTGCTTTTTCCTTCCTCTTCTGTTCGTGAGTTTTCTCCCCTTTTAAGATTTCCAATATCCACTGAATCCTTTGTCCTTGATGTTTCTTTTCTCTGCATCTGGTGAGATAATAACAGGTTTAGGAGAAATTATCCCGTGATTTTCGGGTTAGGTGCTTTCTTGACTTTGGTTTGATTTTTTGTGTGTAATATGCTTCTATGGTGGCACGATTGGAGGCAGTGACTTGGCTTGAGCTAGTGTCAAATTTGCTAAATGTTTCATGTGAAAGGCATGGGTGGTGGCAGCATCTAAACGAGTCAATTTTGGATCCGGGTCTTGTAATTTGGCTGCAAAATAAAATAAACAATATTAATAATATAATAATAATAATAATTATATCCCGAACAAAATGAGTGCCTACAGCTGTCCCTCTTTGCTCATTATTATGTTAACAAGAATATGGTAAAAATAAAAAAGACAACGCGTTTTCGTCCAGTTCCATCTCATTGCTTTAAAATTTTGATATGGGATATGCTCCACCCTTTCTGCCGGGGAAGTCGGACTCAAGATCGATTTGCTTCACTACTCTTCGGTGAAGGCTTAAGATTGATTTGCTTCACTACTTTTTGGTGAAGGCTTAAGATGATTTTGCTTCACCACTCTTTGGTGAAGGCTTAAGATCGCCCAAAGGACTTAATCATCATGCTCGGAAGGCTTATTGATGGATTTGCTTCACTACTCTTCCGTGAAGGCTTATGATGGATTTGCTTCACTACTTTTTGGTGAAGTCTTAAGATGAATTTGCTTCACTACTCTTTGGTGAAGGCTTAAGATGGCCCGGATGACTTAATCACCATGCTTGGAAGGATTACTGATGGATTTGCTTCACTACTCTTCCATGAAGGCTTATGATGGATTTGCTTCACTACTCTTCGGTGAAGGCTTTAGATTGATTTGCTTTACTACTCTTTGGTGAAGGCTTAAGATGGCTCGGAGGACTTAATCATCATGCTCGGAAGACTTACAAATGACCTGAAGGATTTAAGCATCATGCTCGAAAGACTTACTGATGGGCCGAAGGACTTATAAATTTTTAAAATAGTTTACTGGATAAGAAACATTTCTTACTTTTCAAAAATTTTAAATTTCAAATTTAAATGAGAAACCTTTCTCATTTTTTGATAGACATGTGAAAAACATCCTGCCCGAATGACTTATCATCTTGCTCGAAAGACTTATAGATGACTCGAAGGATTTAAGCATCATGCTCGAAAGACTTACTGATGGCCTGAAGGACTTATAAATTTTGGAAATAGTTTACTAGGTAAGAATCATTTATTACTTTTCAAAAATTTCAATTTTCATATTTAAATGAGAAACCTTTCTCATTTTTTGATAGACATGTGAAAAACATCATGCCCAAAGGACTTATGGATAGCCCGAAGGACTTATAAATTTTGGAAAAATTTTACTAGGTAAGAAACCTTTCTTACTTTTCAAAAATTTAAATTTTCAGATTGGAATGAGAAACCTTTCCCATTTCATTTTTACTTATAAAACAACTTAATGGTTGGGGAACATGCCCCACTTTAAAGTAATGTTTCCTCTGTGAATTGGTCCCACCCTGTTCTTTAGGTTTGCCTCTCTAAATGCAATTTCTTGCGTTTGAGGTTTAAATTATAGCTTCGATTTGTTAGGATTTGGATATCATGAATATTTTTCCTTGGAAGATATGTAAAAACCAAATGTTTATGTGTGAAAGTGAATGCAATGCAATGCATTTTTTTATGCAAATGATGTTCTCATGCATGCGTAAATGCTGATACAATTTTCCTTTGACTCCAAAGTGAGGAACCATGCCTTCTTCCTTTTGATCATTCTTCTCTAGGGTTTACACAGATATTGCTGTAGCAGCTTGCAACTTTTGAAGATCTGCCCAACCATCTTGTGGTCTTTGTTTTCTGTCTTCATTTCGAAGGAAATGTTTTCTTTCTTGAATTCTTGCTACGACCATTAATATGATCTTGAGGCCCCCTTCTGTCCTTGGCTCAATTACGCTTTCTGAGTTGTTCTTTCAGGACTCTGCCATTGATTGATGCTCGGTTGGTTTTCTTTACAAGGTAAGCTCTGCTCAAATTCACGGTCTACCCCTGACACTTCAATTTGTGAGACTCATTCTCAATATCTTCTTGGTCTGAATCTTGTTATCCCAACATGATCTGGGTTTCTGGTCATGTCCCAAAGAGTAGTGAACCAAATCAATCTTAAGCCTTAACCAAAAAGTAGTGAAGAAAGTCCATTTTAAGCCTTCACGAAAGAGGAGTGAAACAAATCATCCCAAGCCTTCACCGAAGAGTAGTGAAGCAAATCAATCTTAAGTCTTCACCGAAGAGTAGTGAAGCAAATCCATCAATCTGATATTCCCTTTAGAAGAAGTGACACATGTCACTCTTTTGCAAGATTTGATATTCCCTGAGTGACAACGGAACAAGTCTACCCCATATCTGATATTCCCTGAGTGACAACGAAACAGGTCTCTCTTTTCCAAGATTTGATATTCCCTAACTGATAGCAGAACAAGTCTGCTCATATCTGATATTCCCTGAGTGACAGCGGAATATGTCAATCTTTTCGAAGATTTGATATTCCCTGAGTGACAGCAGAACACGTCTACCCCAGATCTGATATTCACTGAGTGACAGCGGAATATATTCCTCTTTCAAGATTTGATATTCCCTTAGTGACAACGGAACAAGTCTACCCGATTCAATGGATCAAATCCCTCAGATCTGATATTCCCTTTAGAATAAGCGAAACATATCCCTCTCATTCCAAGATCTGATATTCCTTGAGTGACAGCGAGACAAATCACTTATCAAGTTATAAAGCATGAGTTGAAACTGGACAAAAACTGATTTTCTTTTTTCGTCTTTGTCCTATTCTTGTTAACACAAAAATGCACAAAGAGGGGCAATTGTAGACACTCATTTTTGGCCGGGCTTAAAAAATATTATAAATATTAATTATATATTATTATTATTATTATTAATACAAATTACATTTTATGTAGGCCTGAAGCTCACGCCCGTATACAAATCAATTACAAATGCAGTTGGAGCTCAACAAGACTGACATCAGCTCAAGCCAAGTCACTGCCACCAATCATACCATCCATTGAAGCTGATACAACATCAAAACATAAGCAAAATCAACAGAAAAATCAGCCAGCAAAATCAAAGACAAATTCCAAACGTAATTTCACCTAAACCTATCAAAGTCACACCAAATGCAAAGAAAATATGTAAGAAGAGGACAAGGGGCTTTCGATAGAAAAATAAATAAAACGGGGTTAGCAAATCAGAATTGAGAAGATGAAGGAAACAAATTGTAAGCAGGGGGCTTATTTTTACCGATTTGAGGGAGAATTACATTGTAACGGGGTTCTTCCCCATTTTTTTTCCGAAAGCAATAACAATACATGGTTTTTTTATTTGATTCCTTTTTCTTATAAGAAACATACTACTACTATCTCTTTGGAATATATGATTCAATCATAGAAAACAAAATATTTCCAGTGTAACAATAAAGAGCATATTTGTTCTTTTGGTTGGCAAGATTTCGAAATAAAAAGAAAATAGTAAAAATAAAGAAGCCTTTCCCTGTTCGAATGATCCATCATCACTGTCGTCGGAGCAAAAACGGAACCTCTCTTCTGTTGAAGGTAGTCCCTAAGTCCTCTTTTATTTTTCTATGATTCAAGGTTTAGAAGAGGACCTAAGGTCTTCGTGGAGTCGGGTTTTATAGAGGGTTAGTTTTAGGAGCTCCAAATTTTCCTCGTCAGAGCCCCCGACTATAGTAACCGAGGGATAGAGATGGAGGTAGCCATGGTGTTTACTTTGGCCAGTGGAGAAGGGTTTCAAGTAGGTTACGTCGAAGAAGGAGATGAAGATTAGGGGGTTTTGTTTCGATTTGGCACCATGGGGGTTCTATAGGTTGAAGAAGAAGTAGAGAGGAGAAAAGTCCATGGAGGTTCTGGTTTAGGTGGGTGCGATCGAGAAGGAGATGAGAGCAGAGGGATGAGAACGGCGCTGTGAGATTGAAGGAGAAGAGATTACGAATGGGTTAGGGAAAGTGGAAGGGAATTAAATGGGAGTTAGGTTAAGCATTTTCACTTAAAATAATATATATATATTCATCAAAATGGCAGTATTTTAGGGATTGAAAAATGCAGGCTTTAATGCATCATAATAAAACGATAATGTTATCATAATTAAAATATAAGTTTCGTATCATCTTTGCTCTATATGTTTCAACACTTTATCGGTTATTTTGGAAGTAAACCCTTCCATGTTATGTTTTGATGCATTTTAATCCATGGTTTTTCCTTTTAAATTTTTTGGTTTTGCTGTTGATCTTTACGCATGCTACATCCTAGTCCTAGATTGTGTTGTTTTAAGTTCTTGCTATTTTGCATATTTGACATAACATTTTCATGGTTCCCATTTTAGTCTAATAGATATCTTTAGGTTTTTCTTTCTTTTTCTCTTTAGTTTGAATAGTTTATGAGCATTTCGATTTAAGGCATTGGATTTATTTTCAATTTTATAAGTTTAATTTTAAATTTATTTGAATTTAATCATTATTCTAAAATTGTTGTGTTTAGCTTAATTTAGTCCCTAATTAAAGGTTTGCATGTTTATAATTTTGTCTATTTATTTTAGGTACATTTAATTCCAGTCCTACTTGTCATTTTATTTAAATTTTTTAGATTTTATGATTATATATTTTTGCATGTTACCTTTTAGTCCTACTAATCTTTAGGGTTATTTTGATGTTAGTCCTTTATATTAGTATTTTGTTTTAATTCAGTTTATTTGTTTATTATGGTATAATATTCTCATTTCCATCTTAATTATTATTTTGTTTGCATTTAAGATAATAAAGTATGTTTATTCAAAATTAGACACTACTTTTCGGTGAAGGCTTAAGATGGATTTGCTTCACTACTTTTCGGTGAAGGCTTAAGATGGATTTGTTTCACTACTCTTTGGTGAAGGCTTAAGATAGCCCGGATGACTTAATCATCATACTCGGAAGGATTAGTGATGGATTTGCTTCACTGCTCTTCCGTGAAGGCTTATGATGGATTTACTTCACTACTCTTCGGTGAAGGCTTTAGATTGATTTGCTTCATTACTCTTTGGTGAAGGCTTAAGATGGCCCGGAGGACTTAATCATCATGCTCGGAAGACTTACAGATGACCTGAAAGATTTAAGCATCATGCTCGGAAGACTTACTGATGGTCTGAAGGACTTATAAATTTTGAAAATAGATTACTAGGTAAGAAACCTTTATTACTTTCAAAATTTCAAATTTCAGATTTAAATGAGAAATCTTTCTAATTTTTTATAGACATGTGAAAAACATCCTGCCCGAAGGACTTATCATCTTGCTCGAAAGACTTACAGATGACCCGAAAGATTTAAGCATCATGCTCGGAAGACTTACTGATGGCCCGAAGGACTTATAAATTTTGGAAATAGTTTACTAGGTAAGAATCATTTCTCACTTTTCAAAATTTTCAATTTTCTGATTAAAATGAGAAACTTTTCTCATTTTTTGATAGACATGTGAAAAACATCCTACCCAAAGGACTTATGGATAGCCCGAAGGACTTATAAATTCTGAAAAAAAAATTACTATGTAAGAAACCTTTCTTATTTTCAAAATTTTCAATTTTCATATTGGAATGAGAAACCTTTTGCATTTCATTTTACTTATAAAACAACTTAATGGTTAGGGAACATGCCCACTTCAAAGTAATGTTTCCTCTGTGAATTGGTTCCACCCTGTTCTTTAGGTTTGCCTCTCTAAATGCGATTTCTTGTGTTTGAGGTTTAAATTCTAGCTTCGATCTGTTGGGATTTGGATATCATGAATATTTTTTCCTTAGAAGATTTGTAAAAACCAAATGTTTATGTATGAAATGTGAATGCAATGCAATGCATTTTTTATGCAAATGATGTTCTCATGCATGCGTAAATGCTGATTCAATTTTCCTTTTACTCCAAAGTGAGGAACCATGCCTTTTTCCTTATGATCATTCTTCTCTAGGGTTTACACAGATATTGGTGTAACAGCTTGTAACTTCTGAAGATCTGCCCAACCATCTTGTGGTCTTTGTTTTCTATCTTCATTTCGGAGGAAATGTTTTCTTTCTTGAATTCTTTCTATGACCATTAATATGATCTTGAGGCCCCCTTCTGTCATTGGCTCAATTACGCTTTCTGAGTTGTTCTTTCAGGACTCTGCCATTGATTGATGCTCGGTTGGTTTTCTTTACAAGGTAAGCTCTGCTCAAATTCATGGTCTGCCCATGACACTTCAATTTGTGAGACTCATTCTCAATATCTTCTTGGTCTGAATCTTGTCATCCCAACATGATCTGGGTTCCTGGTCATGTCCCAAAGTGGGTACTCATGGATTTCTTCGTGTCTAACATATCCTAATTTGAATGTTCTCATTCTGGTGTCACTACACAGTAGTGTTGTCCAGTAGTTTGAGGGCGTCTCTTTATATCGTCATAAACACTTTTGAAATGATCAATTCTTCTAACAAATTGTCTTGTATTTTATACAATATGTAAAATTATGAATAATGAGGTCATTTTCTTCTTGATGGGTTATTGACAACGTCACCGGAAATGTTAGAAGTTCTTCATTCATTTTGTTCTCTTGGACCATCTACTTCAAGATTGTGGAATGCTTCATGTTCTGGAATCTTATTCCTTTTCTCCAATAGAACCTCACCAGCTTCAAGGACCTTTCACATTTGAAACTGACTGTTTGAAAATGTTTTATCATTTTTTTTTTGGAAATGTGAAAAATTTATGAATAAATTTCAAAAATACTGTCATTTTCTTCATACTCACAATCAAAACAAATTGTAAAACAAGAGTTTACTGAATATCAAATAAGTTAAATTTTCTTTTAATCCTTTAAAAAGTTATAAACATTTGAAAAGTGTAAAGATTAATGCTAATAAAAGGCTCAGGCTGACTTGGGAAGGTAATGTGGTTCAGGTTAATTTGGGGAGGTAATGTGTTTCAGGTTGGCTTCTTGCATTTTTAATTTTGGCATTAATTGATCTGATGAAACAATTGTCATGTTTCCCTTCCGAAAATGCTCACTGGTTCTCAGCCCTCGTGAGTGCCTTTGGACTGTACGATGCTTTATCAAGAGATTTATAAGATCTTCCTTCTGTACAGTGGTTGACAATCTTCATGTTCAGGCTGCCTTTTTAGGTTTCAACTTGAATCCTCATTTGGTTTCAAAATGTCATTCAAAATTTATGTCTTGAACCCCCCTTTGTTATTTTTCCTATCATGCATTAAAGATGTTATAAAACCTATTGCAAATAAAGATTAATCCTGATGGGCAGGATGAAATATGAAGATAGTCTCTCCACTTTATAAATTCATGTATGATTAGAAGTGACTTTTTAGGCACGTAACGTAGGCTAGGGCTCACGGTTATGAAAGAAGGAGATAAATAGACCTAAACAAGTGTTTAAGGGTTAACAAACCAAGGATCAATTCGTCCTGCTGTCTTCAATCTTGTCTTGCTTGACTTAAATTTGCTTTACTACTTGTCTTTCATCATTTCTTTTTCTGGATCCCTCTAGACCGTCAATTTTTGGGTTTATTTCCATTTATAGTATTTCTTGTGCTTCTTATTGAATATGAATCTTTGAACTAATTGCACTTGATCAACCTTGTAACTTGAAGCTCAATGATTTACCCATCTTGATTCAATTTCTTTTTTTCTTCTTTTATTTTCTCTTTTATTTTCTTTTTTTCTTTTTTTTCTACTTTTTTCTTCTTCTTTTTGATGGATGAGTATAAGACTTCCATTACTTTGAGTACCTTCTTTTCTTCTTCCATTTGTTATTCTTGACTAGATTTAATCATCAAGCACCTCATATTTGATCTACCTTGCAGTATCTCGTTATTTCTCACCTTATTTCATCATGACTTGCTTCTATAACAAAATTTGGATTGATGATCATTATACATGCGAACAGATGTTCTTCACCTTTTCCCTCAAGTGTGAATGGTGATCCTTGGTTTGGGTTAAATCAGAAGAAAAATACTATAGGCTCAAAAGGGGACCACAAGGGATATATATATATACATATATTAAAAGGATAAACGAAACAATGTTGTTCATTATCTTATACATAGAAGTATTTGTAAAAGAGGTATCCCGAGGGGGACGAGTATTCAGGATTAACCTTATTTATATGAAAACAATATAATTAATACATGATAGAATTATTTCAATGATTCCCTTTATTTCTTCTTCTTCTACGTGGTCTTAGTGTGCCTTTGATCTGTAATACTTCGTCTTGTCTTTCTTTTAGGAAAGGTCCTCGTCGTGCCCTTAGGATTTATTGAGGCTGGGGAATTGATGTCAAAGTTCAGTCCCGATGTTACTTCCGGGTGAGGAGCCCAATAATGGTTCTTTTGGCTTTGGATAAGATATGGAAGGTTTAATCTTGCCTCTTGTCAAAAGCTTATAATTAATGAAGTAGTAAAAGAACCTTTAATTCATTTGATATTCAAAGAATTAAAAGATTAAAACTTGATTCATTGCTCATGACCTTGGAAAATGACGTAAGTTCGTTTAAAAGTCCTTTCAAAAAACTGAGAAAAGGGACAAAAATATGTTCAAACAAAATGTTGCGAATGACAAAAAGTTTCACGATGAATTAAATGATTTTTCACATAATTAGGATGCCCCATTATTCTTCTGATGCAGTGGCGTTTGACTCGATCGTGTGTTACACATTGCGCTCGGATTCCCTACTCAAGCTCATCATCCATTGTTCCACCAATTCTTGTGTCAACGTCCCATTTTCAACAAACATCTCTATCTCCTTGAACAAGATCCTACAATTCCCCTTAGCATGCCCCAATGCCCCTAATTGAAAATCACAGTTACTATCTGATCGTAGTTATGGGCAGAAGAGTTTGGTGGTAATTTCATTGGCTTCAGTTTGAGGTATTGACCTTTAACCAAATGGGGATACATATCCAAGATAGAAGTTTGGAATACTATCAAAGTATTTTTTGATCTTGGGTTCATTCGAACGACTCGAGTATCCTGCTACCCCTTTTCTTTTACGGTTGTGGAAGCTCTAGATGTGACATTCTATCACCTCATCAGCCTTTTCCTTTTGATCAGTTGGACGTTTGAAAGTGACTTTCAAGTTTCCTTTGCTAATTGCATCTTCAATTAATTCTCCAACCATTATAAGATCCTTGAAGCTCTTCGTCGAATTTCCCAACATTAACTCAAAGAAAGAAGCTGGGAGAGAGTCGTGAAACATACATAATAGTTCTTCTTCTAGCAAAGAAGGCTGAACTTGTGCTGCCACTCCTCTCCATCTTAGGGCATATTCTTTAAAGCTCTCAGTAACTTTCATTCTTATCTTTAAAGCTCTTTGTTCAAGCAGTTATACCATACTACAGTTGGCCCAGCAAGGTTGTCATGGAAGAAATTAATCAGCAAATTATCATCATTTAGGTACCCTTTCATCTTTCTGCAAAACATTTTTAGATAAATTAGGGGGCAACTGGTGCCATCATATTTCTCAAAATTAGGCATCCTAAATTCATGTGGGATGACTAAATCAGGGACCAAACTGGGTTCCTTAGCTTCTAACTCCTTGTGAGAGGCATTAACAACCTTTATATCTTTAATAGCTTCCTTCAACCTTTATATCTTTAATAGCTTCCTTCAACAACTTGAACTCACCTTCAAATTGCTCAAAATTGACGAGGCCCATCCCTAGGTCTGAGTTAGATGCTCCAGAGAAAATTATCACTCTTGATGTACTAGTCTGATGAGATTGATTTCCTTTATCCTCAATTTTTCTCTTTACCAGCAGCATGTGGTACCAGCACTTGGATCATTTGATTCGATACGTCTTGCAGAGAACCCGATGCTTGATTCCTCGTTCCTTGTTGTAACCCGACCAACTGCTCTTGCAACCGATTTTGTGATTCCTTGTGAGATTGCTCCATTATTTCCATTTGTTTGTTCATGACGATGAGGAGCAATATGAATGAATGATCTGGTTATTACTAGAGCATTACCTTTCATAAGTTATTTTCGTGTTTTCATAATTAATGCATATAAAATGCTTAAATGAATACATGCGATGCTAGTGCAAATGCTAAATGCAAATACAAAATGTGTCATTCCAGAGTGACCATCTTAAAACAACTTTCATTGAACACAAAGGTCTCGGTACATCAAAAAAACTTTATATATAATGGACAACTTTCACTCCGAACTTTTCTACCTCATTCAAAAGCCAATTTAACTTCCACTCATGCTCGGGTGTTGAATTGTCAATATGCTTCAATTCTCTTGCAAAGCCAGCTAAATCAACCCATTTGTGAGCCATATTGTTTTCTTGGGTCATAGCTTTTTTTATGACTTTGTCCCTTTTCTCTATCTTGAGTGTCAATTCTCGGAGCTGTAGACACTGCTGTTTAATCTTCCTTGTAAGAAAGTCATTGTGGTTATGAAGCTCTTGCATATGATCACTACAATCATCCATAATCTTCATCAACTTCTTGTTCTTGGCTTTAGTGACTTCTAGCTCAGCTTCATTCTCCCGCTTGTGGCGTTGATATGAAATTTCCAAGTTGGCTATGGACAAATTCAACGTTTGATTTTCGGCTTGATATTTTCCCAAATTATCAACAGCTATATTGCACATTCTTTCTACAATCTGTAAATCATGAGCAAATTTCTTGGTTCGACCTTCGTGTACCTTGCAATTCTTTCTCCATTGTTCAGTGTCATTCTTTAGTTTAGTGACCCCTGTTATCCACTCATCTGGGACATTTTCTATACCAGCAAATTTAAAAGCTTGACTGATCCTTATAAAAATATCTCGCATGGGTTTCATCTCTCTGCTCAATTTATTATTTTTTCTCCTTAAATGACGAATCTGAGCTTCATATTTTGGAAAACAATCCTCTTCTTGGATGCCCTCACTGATACCCTTACCTTTGGTCACTTCTGGTTCAAACTCAACAGGATAATCCATTACCAAACTGGGTTATCCTTTCAATTCAAACTCAATACCCCATGATCTAGAAGAAGTTGGACTCGACATTTGAATGTAGAATAATTCTCAATAGAATGTCCTTGAACTCCAGCATGATATTCACAACGAACGTTGACATCATACTAACTTGGTTATGGAGGCTGCAGAGGTTTCACGTAATGCGGGGCCACTTCTCGGGCTTCTAACAATGTATCATACAACTCCTTATATGATATTGGGATGAAATCACAACGAGAGCCAACTCTCAACTTGGGTTAGGCTGGAGTTTTCAGTTTTACTTCCCCTGATGTTGGGAGTAGACTATCAAACACCAACGAGTTCTGACTGCATGGCTTCTTTTTATCCTTCTGAACTTCTATAGTTTCCACTATTTCCTTGGCGTTTCCAAACAGCTTGTTTATACGAACAATGATTGTGCGTGATTTCTCATACTGGCTAGGATCAACGGGCTCTAAAGTAATCTCTTGTATATTTGACACCTCAAGATTGTTTTCATCGAGCTCTTTCTGTTCTGTTGTAGAAGTCTCACTTCCTTTTGCCAAAGCATCTATTCTAGCTATCATCTTGGACATCTTCTCTTTTAACTCTCTTATATCCTTGTACTCTTAATCAAACATATGATCTTTGTGTGCATAACTCTTTACTATTCTCGAATCTTTCATAGGATGCCACTTTTTGACTGTGTTATAGCCTGTTAGATCACGAAATCCTTTGTCCGTCACAAAACCCTCTTACTATGATGACCACTAACAAATCAACACCTTTTGATTATATCATGATCATGCAATGCATACAAAGAGAAAAACAACATAACAAACAAGTTAGTACAAATAAGATGACAAAAAGTAATAATAGCAAAATAAATAAATTAATAAGTTTATGTAAAATAAGAATGCAAATGCAAATGTAAATGCACAAGGTGTTAATTCCAAAAGTGACCACTATAGAACAACCTTCATTTAGACAATAAGATTTCGTTACACCATGCAATCAAAATACAATTTTGATTCTTCATTTCTTCATTTCCTTATATCGTACTCTTCATGGAATCTAACATTACACCCTAAAGTTATCGGCGTATTCTATCACCTTTGATGACGTCGGGTGCCTCCATATTTACTTTCAATGCAAAGTGATCTTCATGTCTTTATGAAGGGTCTTCTCATCCTTAGTATTACTGTATCTATCTCCTGAGGGAACATCTTTGGCCTTCGCTCGTTTGAAAAAATCTTCGATCAACTTCAAACTTCTTCATTCATCGGATGTCTTTCTTCATGAATCCTTTGAACATCTTTGGATCTACTGATTTTGACTACATGGTCAAGAATTTCTTGTCTCATTATGACCAGTCTTCTTATTAGTCAATCACTTGTGAATTAACACCTTTGAATGACATGGAGATGCAAAAACAATAAATCCAAAATAAAAATGGACATAAAACCAAAATGAGTTAGTACACATAGTACGAACAACAAAATAATAAGTATCGAAATCATTAAATAAAACCTACCCTTACATGCTGACTACCCAATCATGCTTAGTAGATCCTACCCAACATGATATCTACCCTCATGCTTTGTTTATAGAACATCCTAACCTCATACCATCTAGTTTGTATGCTTATTTGGAAAAAATAAAACGAACCGCATGATTTCTAGTTTGCATACATTTATTCGAGAAATTAAAATTACACTAAAGAATGCTCAAATAAGTTTTTCCTTGTGTACTCTCATCATAGGATCATATGGTATGGGTAAGGCCGTATATGAGTTATAAGTTTACTACATATTGGGTTCGGCTCTAAAGTAAGGGGTCCTTGAATTGTCCTTTGTCGGTGCCTCCTTGGGCTATCGAACCCTCAATCCTTACCCATCACAGGGTTTCGGATCGAGTTCAATTCAAGGGGACACACTTCCTTATGTCATTGCGGAGGTGAAAACCTCACGAGGATCATAAGGCGTGAGCCCAAGGAACGTTTCACTATCACACACGGAGGTGAAAACCACACGAGGGAGTAGTTACTTACTCCTACTTAAATAGGAAAGAGCGGGGTTTTACCTCATGTTATGCAAATGCAACTGTGCAGTGTGTAAGAAAAAACAAAAACAACACATAATCACAAGACATTAAAAAAGTCAATCCTCTTTAGACATAATTAATCTGAAACCATTAGCAAACAAATCAGTACAACTATTTATTGGTTAATCAAATTTTGAACAAACAATATTAAAACCAAATAGGGGATCAAAACCCAAATTATAAAGAATTTATAACTTTCAATTTCAAAGATAATCAATTAATCGACTATAGCCCTGACTCTCTAAAAATTCCCCAGCAGAGTCGCCAAGCTGTGGAAACGATTTTTTTCCTTAAGAACGCGAGATTTTGAAAAACATTCCAATTTTTAATTATCTTCTTTTTGATTGATTTTTATTAAAAACTGAAAGTGATTTAAAAAACCTCTCGTTTCAAAAATTTGAAAATTTCATCATGATAAAAACACTTGTTTGAAGAGTCGCCACCAATCCTTGATTAGGGTGTGATTGGGCACCCAAAAATGTTTTATCAATTTAAATAAAAAATTAATTTTAATTAAAACAACAAATTAAGGTATGCGTTACTAGAAAATGAGTTTGAGAGTCGGTTAAGCATGGGGAAGGATTAGCACCCCCACAACGCCCTAAATCGGTACCTAGTCGATTAACTAATATCTTTGCAATGAAATTTATAATTTCGAATTTAATTTGATTTATGATCTCCAACAAAATAACAACATATGAATTTCACCATATTAAAAAACACCCAGATTAAGTCAAAATTATCCATCCTTTAAAAAGATGAAGAATATTCGATTATTTAAAAAATATCGAGACCATATCTTAAATAGTTAAAACAACCTTTTCTCGATAAATTTAAATAGTCGAACATTTCTTTTTCTTCCATTACCAAATTTTAAAGTGATGAGTTAATTTCTTAGGTGCCACTGAGAGGATACACTTTTATTTTAAAATCGTTAAAAGCGGACCTCGAATAAGTTAAGACAACCCACTTAAAATGATTTTAAATTAAAAGAGTATTACCCTTAATCCAATTATGTGATAGGTCGAGTTATGCACATGAAGATGTTGTATGTAACAAATACAAGAAACGATGTCTATATACATTTGTGCCATATGGAAAACAATGGTGATAAATGGCAAGGGACACTTGTACATTATAATGCATATGCATTTGGCATGAAGTAATTATACATATATATATTTACTTGCAGTGCACCACGTGTAATTTGGAAAGCAAAGAACTTAAAATAACAAGCCAAACACATAAACCGAATGAAATATAAATAAACAAACCAGACAGACTATAATAAAAGAAAACTAAATGTGAGGACTGATTTAAACTAAATATGCTAATTTTAGAATAATGACTAAATTCAAGTAAATGTAAAACTAAATATATAAATCAGAAATAAATCAGTGACTTAAATATAAAAATATGCATAAATTATAAGGTCCTATATGCAATTTCTCCTATTTAATTTAAGTTAAAATAATATGGAAAACAACTTAAACGGTACCTGAACATTTGAAATAAATCGGAAAATTTAAATAAAGGACTGTTTTGTAAACATGCGCATAAATTGAGAGGGACTTAACCTAATTTACCCCTACAAACTCGATGGCTTAACATTAATTTACCCAAATTATATAATATAAAACCTATTTTACAGTAACCCTAAACTAAACCTAATCATTGTTATCAACCAATTCGGCTGCTTAGCTCTCTCCCCTTTCAAACTCTCCTCTTCTTTTCATCATCTCTTAGCACGCTGCAGACACCAGAGAAGGAATCGGTCAGCGCTTCATCGCTACTCAACAACACTTCCTCCCTCCGATCGCCACCCTAACTCCACAAGGTAAACTAGATCGAAAACTCCTACCCTTTTATTTTACATTTTTTTATCCTATCGACCGAAACCTAAGGTCACTCAAATCACTCCTCCCACACGTGGGCCGGTCCCTGACCAAAAATCGACACCACTCTCCTCTGTACACCATCCATGGTGACCTAAAGAACCGACCCCAAAGGTAAAACACTATTTTCTCATTTTTTTAGTTTTGTTTCGAAACTTATTTTTACTAAACTAATCTCAACCCATCTTCTAAAACAATGCAACCCTAACCGAGATAGAACAGAGTCACCGAGACTCCATCCGCGTTTGTACAGGCCAAGTAAATCATCCATAAACCCCTCTTGTTTATTTCGAAATCACCCACTCACACACCCACACAGACCACACACTGGAGATTAAAATGAATTTTAATACCTCAAGAAATTGCTACGATTTTTGTGAATGGTTGGTATCTTCCTTCGAATGGAAGAGTGAAATAAAGAGAAACTTCCTTTTAATTGCTTCGAAAATGATGGTCGAGAGACCTTTACAAACTGTTTTTCCTCTTTGAATGGTTACTCCTCTTTTGCTGATGTCTTCTCCAGTTATGGTTCTAGTTTTAGTGTGACAAATTTTCTTGTTCGAATCCTCTCTGGTTCCTCTTTTTTGTGATGTCTTCTTCTTTCTCCTTCCTTCTCTGTTCGTGAGTTTTCTCCCCTTTTTAGCTTTCCAGTCTCCACCGAATTCTTTGTCCTTGCTGTTTCTTTTCTCTGCATTTGGTGAGATAATAACAAGTTTAGGTGAAATCATCCTGTGATTTTCGGGTTAGGTGTTTTCTTGACTTTGGTTTGATTTTTTTTTTGTGCAGTATGCTTCTATGGTGGCACGATTGGCGGCAGTGATTTGGCTTGAGCTAGTGTCAAATTTGCTGCAGGTTTCACGTGAAAGGCATGAGTGGTGGCAGCATCTAAAAGAGTCAATTTTGGATCCGAGTCTTGTATTTGGGTTGCAAAATAAAATAAACAATATTAATAATATAATAATAATAATTATTATATCCCGGTCAAAACATATGTCTACGTATTATTTTTGCAAGAGCTCACCGAGGTATATTGGCTAGCTGTCAAGCAAATTTTACGTTATCTACGAGGAACATTAGAGGCTGGTCTTTAGTTTTCAGCTCAAGTACAAAGAATGATGGTACTTAATGCTTTCTCAGATTTTGATTGGGGTGTAGATGCTGATGACAAAAGATCAATATATGGGTACTGTTAAAATGGGAGTCATCTACTGGCATGGATTTTGAAAAAAAAGCGGGCAATATCTAGATCCATTGCAGAAGCTGAGTACAGGAGTCTTGCTGATGTTACATCTGAGGTTGTATGGGTAAAGGTTGTTCTACATGAAATGGAAGTTGCTTTGCCTGAAGAGCCTGAAGTTTGGTGTGATAACACTAATGCGGTTGTTATGGCTGCAAACCCTATTTTACATGAAAAGAGCAAACATATTGAGCTAGATTTACACTTTGTGTGAAAAAAGGTTGCAACACATGAAGTCCAAGTCAACTATGTTCCAACTAACAGCCAGGTTGCAGATATTTTAACAAAACCTCTTCCCTTGGTCAAGTTTGAATTGTTTAGGAGCAAGCTGTGTGTTTTGAATTTAATGAAATTTGTAAGAAGAAGGGTGAATGTTAAAACTATATCTGGTTAGGCAGTTAGATTCATGTGGCTAAGTAGTTAGTTGGTTATGCTGTTGCAACAGCTCTTTAGTGGTTAAGCAAGCTCATGTTAAGCTCTTTAAATAGCATTCATTTCTTGTATATGATACATTGCTTGAAATACAACTGATGCATACTTCAGTATACTTTCTCTCTGTTTAACAATGTGGTGAGACATTTTTTTTTTCTATTGAGGTACGTTAAATTCTGGATAACTATTCCCACATCAATGTGTACTACATCCGACGTTCGGCCAATGCTACTGCTCGTGCTTTAGCTCAATGGTTGTTGTCCACATCTGTCTCAGTTGAGTTTTCAGAATTCATTTCCGCTAATGTACTCCAAGACGTTATTTCTTATTAATGCAAATTCGTATTCCTTTAAAAAAAAATTATAAGGGCAAGAATGGAGGTAACACATCCCGAAGAACACATCAAATTCAGTTGGATCAGTTGTTAATCAAAGTAAATGTTTTTATATTGACATGCACGATTGAATTAGTAGTTGTGGATGGCTATGATACTCATATTATATTATTTTTATTAAATAGTATGGGTGATTATAAGTAGTATATGCTCAAACTTTCTTAACCGATTAACAACACATCCCCTACAGACACAACTGCTCGAACCCGATAACACAAAGGAAAACAACACTCACCTTTACTGTTGAGCTAACTTAATGAATTATACGATACTCATATTATCATATTATATTTTTGGAACCTTTTCTACTTTAATTCCTATGTCAATTAACACATTATGGGCCAACTATCTAACAGATCACATGCAGCTGGAGCCTAACTAACGGTAATAGAAATCAGTTAAAGACCCTTGTGCAGAAACATGTCGAATCCGGTTGGATCGACAGTCACTCCGGCATGCAGAGACTCTTGTGCAGTGTTTGGAAAAACGCAAGGCCTTTAAATTGGACATAAAATGGTGAAAAGTCTGCAATCCAAATTCGGATGATACGGCGAAATGTTGAATGCAAATTCTTTTGGAAATGTAAAAAAAGTTGCAAATTGTTCATATCCATTATAGATCTGTTGAAGAAATACAACACGTTACATTACTTAATTCAGTGTCATCAACAGCAACAAATGATGTGATCTAAAGAATCAGACTAAGCAAGTTGAAGACATTGGTAAATCTAAATGAGCTTGTAATAGCAGTTGTTTCCAAAGAGAAGTATTTTATAGCCTTTGCCGCAGGGACACTTGAAATAAAGGTCCAAGCATTCCCCAATCTTCTCCACTTTCACAGATTCTTCACAATCTACATCATCCTTACCCTACATCAACAATCTTAACATATTAACACCATGAAATCAAAAATTTGTTTTTTGTTATACCATTTTCTTGGAAACCAAACAGAAACTAGAAAGTAACCTTTGGCTCTGAGAGTGCATCTTAAACTTCTTTTATAGTTTCACCCCACCAATTGTTCATTTCTTTCACCCTCTCCTTCATTCTTTTCAATTTCTGCCAACAAAACCTCAAGATTATTCATTTAAAGAAACACATGAAAAGAGTTCCAAGAAGAAGAAAACAAATAAAACCCACCTTGGCACTGGGACTCTCTTCCTGTATCAATTCCACACACGTTTCTTGTGGGCTTGAATTCCTCGACAAGGGCTTATAGGGAGAGAAAATGGGATCAGATATCGACCTGATTAAATCACGGGGTTTGGGAGGCAATGAAGAAGAACCAGTTGCTTTTGACAATGAGGAATCTTCCAAGACCTTGGCTAGTTTTGTAGGCGTCAAAGGTTCAGAGATAGTGCGGTGAAGCTGTCGAAGTGGGATCTTGGAGAGGCCAGAGAGGGAGTAGGGATGATTCTCTACCAATGGCCTTTTCGATTTGGTGTCAGGAGAAGGGCGTTTCATTGGGTCGGAAGCAGCGAGATTGCATGCGCAGGTGGTGCATGAATGGCTGTTTTGGTGGGTGGTGTTCTTGAAGTTGTCGAGGTGGAGGAGGGATAAGTTGATGGAATCCTGGAGTTTATGATCATAATCTTCTTCTTATTCTTCATGGTGTTGAACTTCAAGCTTTGGTTCTTGATTCATTTCACCAATTATTGATTCTTCAAGCTCTTTAATCTTTGTTTTTTTACTTGAGAGTTGTGTTCTTAGTTGAATAGATGTGGGTTTATATAGAATGTTGTTTTAAGGATGATTCTTGAATTTTACTTATGGCATTATTTGAATACATAGTTATATGATAAAAAATAGCATAAGTAGGTTTGACCGAACTACATATAATCAAACATCTTATTTTTTATATTTAAATTGAGAGTAAATATTAGATCGAGTAAAATTGAGTAAAACTTTTAAGCTAACGAGTAATTTTTTAACATTTAAATTTTATTTAATTTTTTAATCAAATCGAGTTAAGTTAAATGTCGAAATATTTGAATTTTTATTTAAATTTAATTATAATTATGGTATATATTAGTTTCTATTTAACTACTTTCCTTAACTATATATATATATATATATATATATATATACTTTTTCATATTTTAATATTATTTAATAAATTAAATAGCATCTACAATTGTAAAATATATTTATTATTTTTTAAAATAATTTTTTTTGGAGATAAAATATTGATGAGGATATAAAGGAGTTAAGGAATTGATTAAAAAAATTTGCAAAAAAAATATAATAAAATATAAAATTGATGGACTAAATTGCAAAAAGAGTAAATTTATTGTTAAAAATAAGAATTGAAGTTACATGAATATTCTATGTGATAGATGAACATTTGATTCAAATTTAATAAATATTCTATTTTGAATTAGGGGTAAGAGGAATTAGGACAAAGTGTTTGATTAAGTTGAGTTGAATCGGGTTAAAAAATTTCGAATTACTCCAGTTGACAAATCATATTTTATCATTCAAACTTTATTTTTTTCCAAATCGAATCGAATTTTATTCATCCCTAATTTCGATCTAATTAAATAGAGTTAAAATTTGACTCAATTGAGTTGACAAATCATACTTTATCATTCAAATTTATTTAAAGATCAAAATTGATTTTTTTATACAATCGGATTTTACTCATCCCTAAGTTCAATCGAGTTAAAAATTTGGAATTAATCGAGTTGGTTTAAAGATCAAATCGATTTTTTTCGATACAATCGATTTTTACTCATCCCTAAATTCAAACTTCATTTAAATTTGTTTTGAATCGAGTCGAGTTTTCGAATCGAGTTTTACTCCTACTTTCAATATCAATAAATACTAAATTCAAAGCAACAGGTGAAACGTTATCTAGACAATCAGCTCCTTAACTGCATTTGGTGAACAACATTCTTATCCATCCGGAAGGCCTTGGCAAGAACATCAGGATCAATGGGAGGGTCTGAGCCGAACACTGCATCTGAAATGGCAATATCCCCTGGGTTTTGGCTATTGAAAGCAGCCAACGCCACTGCACAACTACTCCCTATGTTCTCCTGGAAATGAATCAACCCCGCAGGGAAAACAAACACATCTCCAGGGTTCAACTCTTTAGTGAAGAGACGGTTGTCGGGGCTCGACGTAACGAAGCCAACACGAAGCGTGCCTTCCAGAACGACCAGGATCTCGGTGGCACGAGAGTGGATGTGAGGAGGGTGTTGGCCACCTAAAGCTGAATAATCAATCCGTGCAATAGATATACCTAATGTGTTGAGCCCTGGTATTTGTTCATCATTGGCTAGTGTGACCACTGATCCTACTTGGTTTAATGGATCTCTCGGATTGTTAAACCCTGAAAGGAAGAAATCCTCTGGGGTTGCAAGGGTTGGGTCCTTGCAGAACTTGCCATTAACGAAACTGCATAATTGGAGAAAGAAAAGTTTTATGTGTCAAAATGAACATCTTTTTGAAGAAAACAAAGAACATACCACCATCTATGCCATTCTCATCATTAGTTGCTACACAGAAATCCTGAAGAGGGCTGGGATCTGAAGCTGAGACGAATGTCGAAGCTGAAGCCAACAGGACAAATGCTACAAGGAAATGAACACCTTCCATTGTTGTAAGGAGCAGTGTTGTTTGCTTGAAATTGGCTTGAAAGCTGGTGTATTTATAGAAGGGTTTTTGAACTGTGTTAGGGTGTACATGCATATCTCAGATGAAACCACAAGCATCGAAGATTCTTTTGCAATTTTTGCATGTGCAAAAACGATTTCTTGGATTTTTTTTACAATAAAATAGTGGAGAAAAAAAATGAAGGACAAAGTAAAACATCTCATTCCGACTGATCTCCACCCTATACTCCATGGATATGACCTCATTTTCTATGATTGGCTACTTAATATCAATTGAACACTATTTTGAATATTTATAATTGAGTTAAATACAATAATAAAAATATATTTCATCTTACTAGTTTTAAAGTAGATCAGTATCAACTGAATTTTATTTTTAAATATTATTTAAGTTTAAATAAAATAATAAAATTGTGTATTTGTATAGGAGAATTATGTTAAATTTTAAATATTTTAGGGTTTTAAGTCTTTTACTTCTGATATTGTGATGTTTACACTCGGAGAATTATGTTAAATTTTAAATTTTTTAGGGTTTTAAGTCTTTTACTTCTGATATTTTGATGTTTACACTCGGATATTAAATTTTCATTACTTAACAAAGAGGCTTCTGGGTACATGATCAAGCACCTTTCTTATTTATTATTTTCATTGACTAACTCGTATTTGACCCGTTAATTATTTCATATCTGATTCGTTGATTTATTCGTATCTGACCTATTGAATGATTTGTATATATTGATCATTGACCATTGACTTTAACTCATACTGATAGCTTTGATTTTGACCCATTTACTTTAGATTTCCAACTTGCTTCTTTTGTACGTCCTATTCTACATATTCTGAGTAAGTTAATATTGTCGAAACGATTTTCAAGTAAGGGGCGAGATTTTAAAAAAACCGCATCATTTTTTAATTATAATCTTTATAATTGATTTTAATTGAAAACAATACGATTTTAGAAAATTTCTCGTTTCGAAGAGTTTGAGATTTTATTTACAAATAAAAATGGTTCGAAGAGTCACCACTAATATTTGGTTAGGGTGTGATTGGATACTCAAAAACGTTTTGCCATTTTAAGTAAAAAAAATTAATTTTAATTAAAACAACAAATTTAGGTATGCGTTACCAGAAAATAAGTTCGGGAGTCGGTTACGCGTGGGGAATGATTAGCACTCTCACATCGCCCTAAATCGGTACCTAATCGATTAATTAATGTCTTTACACTGAATTTACAAATTCGATTTTAATTTGGTTTATGATCCCCAACAAAACAATAACATACGAATTAGAATATTCTAAAGCACCAAATTGATTAAATTAAAATTACCAAGTCTTTAGAAAGATAAAGAATATTCGATTATTTAAAAATATCGAGATCAGATCTTAAATGAGTTATAACAACATTTTCTCGATAAATTTAAATAGCCGAACATTTCTTTTCTTCCATTTCCAATTTTAAAGTGATAAATCAATTTCTTAAGTGTATTGATGAGATACACTTTTAATTTAAAATTGTTAGAAGCGGACCTCTAATAAGTTAAGAACCCACTTAGAACGTTTTAAACTAAAAGAATATTACCCTTAGTCAGATTATGTAATAATGCCGAGTTATACACATGAGGATATCATACATATTATGCAAAAGAATGTCATGCGAAGATTAATTAATCAAAATACTATTATTACCTAATCACTAAAAATTATCATGCAATAATATTTCAATATCAAAATTACATATCTTTTATAACTATGCATCATAATCTATATATATTAATATGTAATACATCCATGTGACTAAAATGAAGAGATGAAACAAAACACCTTAAGGAATATAGATTTTAGAAATCAAGTGAACTGTCTAAATTAAATACTAAATAAAAACAAAAAAAAATTCTATTTTGTTAACATAAAAATAATGGAAGTAAAAATAAGCATTAAACCATTTTAATTACCGAAACTAATATAAAATCACTATCGTCATAATATACTGAAACCAATTAACCCAAACATCTTCAAGACCAAAATATAACATGTAAAAAGTTAAAAGTTAAATGTCCAGAACAGCAAAAATTAAATTCCATAATATTTAGGACTAAATAAAATATGCATAAAATAAGGAAACTAAATTAAATACTAACACATTCGATTTAAGAACCAAAGTGAATTACAAATAAAATCTGAATGGCTTACAAAGGAATTAATCATTTAAATAAGGCTTAAACTAAAGATAAAAGCTTCTAATAATGACTAATATGAAAATACCCCTTAATTACATAAATTTCGTGTAACAACCCGGAAAAATTTAGAATAATATTAAATTGAAATTGGAGGTTAATTGTGAAAATTGGTAAATTTTGGGGACTAAATTAAAAGATTTTAAAACATGGAGCTTGTTTTAGAGTTAAATGAAATTCTGAGACCAAATCCTAAATTTATCCTAAAAGTGTCGACAGCTTTGGTGATTTAAGCATGTTTCTGGTTTCAAATTAGAAACCACAAATGTTAAATTGCTTAAGTTTCTCTCCTTCCGTACCCTTACTTCCAAGTCCGATTCTGAAGTCGTTCGACCTCCAATCGTAAAATTGAAACCACCGTCGTGTTCATCTTCGACCCGTGAACAAAACCCAGTAAATCAATTATAGCGAAACGCTGCCAAACGACGTGAATTTCGAGTCAAAGTCTCGACGTTTATTTAGCACTACCGTCGAGAAAATCTTAAATTCATCTCCGATCGTTGATCGGTTTTCGACACCTCCTACACCATCGTGTTCCTTGTGCCGTTTCGAGTCCGCCGGTGTCAACTTTGTTCGCCATCGACGGCTGCGCGTGAGGAGGTGGAACAGTCAAAGATTCGGCTGAGTTGAAATTCGAGCTCTCCGCCGTTCAAAAATTTGAACCGATCGTTGTAAGTATCTCGAAATCGCTCAAAATAATTTTTAGAAATTTTTCTGGAATTTTTAGGCCACCGGAGAAGTCCTCACGCGCCACACGCGCCGCCACAAGGAGAGTGAACTGCTGGAAAATCGGTTTGACCGGTTTTCAATCGGTTTTGACCGGTTTTCGATCGGTTCGAACCAGTTTGACCGGTCTAAACCGGTTTGACCGATCTGACCCGACCCGACCCTACTGACCCGACCCGACCGTTGA
Source organism: Hibiscus syriacus (assembly GCF_006381635.1). Lineage (NCBI taxonomy): Eukaryota > Viridiplantae > Streptophyta > Magnoliopsida > Malvales > Malvaceae > Hibiscus > Hibiscus syriacus. Next base: position 1,504,978 of record NW_024063440.1, read on the forward strand.
CCGTTGACCGTTGACTTCCTTTGACCAAAACATAAAATAGCTTTGACCGAGCATTAAACGACCGTTAATCTTTTCCGAGTATACCTATCCTGATAGTTTTCGACGTCCCGAATCCGTTTCCACTGTCCGTTTTGTAAAATTCGAACCCGAAGGCCTCCAAATCGACGGTCAAAGTGGTTGACTTTGACTTTGACCAAGAATCCGAATTTTCGGAAAGTCATACCTTATGTTTTTCGATGTCCTGATTCCGATTCTGTAATTTGTTTGGTCAAATTCAGACTCAAAATACCCCAAATTGATAGTCAAACCCGAAAAATGCTTATATACTTAAGAATTCTAGCTTTGAACAATTAAATAAGATTTGAGGCTGATTAATTATTATTGTTTGAAGGTACAAGAGACTCTCCAGATCGTTCGACAGCTCGACCCAGCTCTTCTAGACCAGTTAAACCACGTGTGCCAGTATTCACCCGTAAGACCCGTAAATTTTATGATTTTAGAGATCTATTTATATTACTCATAAGTAATATAGTGTTATTGTAAAATATGTTCGAAAACTGTAGCAGAGCGTGGTGAAATCAGCAATCAGTAGATTTGCTATTTGAACCTATTGTTGAGGTGCGTTCCCTACTTATTACTGAACTGTTTTATTGGTTTTAATATGTGGTACTCCGAATTCATTGATTATTGTTTTATGGATGCACCAATTTAATGTGACAATTTATGGAATATGGCTGCTATCTAATTTTTGTTTTGAAATGGTATATGATTACCATGTTTTTGGATTTATGGAATTTATGTCACGGTGCAACTGAATTTTGGAATTGAATTACGATGGAATAGCTCTGATCAAGCTAAATGGGCCTAATGTGACTCTTGAGGGCCCCAAGATGTTTCATTAGGTCGGCTTTCCTTTGCTGTGTGCTTAGGGTAAGCTATATGGACTTATTGACTTGGGATTAAGGATACAAGCTTCATAGCCTATCCTTAAGTCGGCTTTCTTTTTGCTATGCGCATAAAGTAAGCTATATGGAAAATAATTTTGGGAACTACTGATGGTGTACCAGAAAAGGGTTTAAACTATGATTTTCAAAAGTTAAACTCTTTTACGAATTTGTACTGGATTATGATTTGTACCTATTGTGATTTTATGGAAATGTTGGGACACACTGAGCCTAGCTCACCTTTCAAAAATGTTTTCCCCCTTTTAGATACTGTTGGTTAGATACCTCGGTTCGAGCACTTGGAGGATCAACATATCTCTTGAAGTAAATCAGATTGTAATGTTTTTATTTTGCAAGTTGACTTTATTCTGGTGAGATGGACCTATTTTAAAGTATTGGATTTTATAATGATGATTCTTTTGCTATTACTATTTAGTTTATCATGGTTTTGATTTTTAAGATATGTTTTAAATTAATTTATTACTGATTGGTTTTATATTTAAGAGTTGAGTTTTAATAGTATAATTTATTATAATTTCATGTCATGAATAATGTGATTTTACATTGATTGGATAACGGTTTTGGAAAATGTCTTTGTGATCCACTAGACTTAGTCGAAACGCATAGGCCGGGTCTAGGGGGTAACATTTCGAACAAACAGCAAACCAGCAAATAAAAAGGATTAAAACATAAATATAATAAACTAACAACCCAAATTATGAAAATGCCAATTTTGATTGATGACTGAATCGAAACAATACAGAATACAAAAAGACCTACACGATCATTACACCAATTTCCTAAAATGCGGGTGATTCTAACCCTCAAAGTGCCGTCGTTTTGACCCTATACTAAGTGATACCGTTTCAACAAGCCATATAGAATGTTTTAGGGTAAAAATCTTAACCTAATTTATTTTTTCATTAGCTTGAACAAATTCCACACCTCCCCAGCCGTTTCCTCTCATTTCCTCTCCCTCAATCTCTCCTTTGCAACCTAAACTCACAAGCGAAAACCCAAACATACATCGAGACCTCCTAGATTACTAACACAAATCATATATCGAAGGTTTAGAGCGGTTACCTTGGGCAACTGGTTATGGTTCGGACTCCAAGCGACGAGGAAGGTAAGGGTCTTACTTTCGTTTCTTTCGTTGTTTTGTTTTCTGGTTGATGATGGATATTTTGGGTTCGGATCCTTTCTTTGGCTGTCGACGGATAGATTCGAATGGGTATATTTTTTGGGTTCGAATCCCCTTTGGTTCTTGATGGACTGTTTTTTTTCCGATCCCCCACCTTTGTGATTTCCTCATGGTTAATATATGACCCCCCCATTTTAGTTGATGATGATCTGTTTTTGTTTTCTTTTTCTTTAATTTTCGTAATGGCTATTTTTTTTATCGTAACCCCCATCTCTCTTTGCTTCCTCATCCTGCTGTTACAAGGCATATGCGTGATCGGGACGAGCATGGCCGACAGGCGTGGGTGGCGCCATGTTTCGGTGGGTGGCTGACCAGCATGTCTTACTTGGTGGGTTCACGTGTTGGCTCGGGATTTCTGGGCGTGTTGTGAGCGGTTGGATCACATCAGATCCAACGGTAATCCCGTTGTGGCGCTGGAGTCTTTAGGGTTTAGAAAACCCTAAATTTGCCATCAATCTTCTTGAGCCGTTGGATGAGAGCCTCCAGATCCGACGACTCTCTAGGTGCGGCGCTGGGAATCCCTTCAGAGAAAACCCTAACGGGTTTAGGGTTTCTTCAATTGGACTTGAACATCCAAGTCTGGTTATTCTGATTTTTGGGATAATTTGGTCCAGCTTATTGTAATTTGGACTGTAACAAACACAAGTAAAACGCTAATTAGTATTTATTTATTTATATTTTTATATAATAATATATATACTCGCATATATTACTACTATAGAATACTTAACACTATGTAATCAAACTAATAATAACATCAACTAATATCAACCCACAATTTTAATATTAACCGAAAAAGAAAATAATTAAAAAAATATGAATATAAATTCAAAAGAACATCCCGGACTAAATGAGCATCTACAAATATGTCATCTGTTATCTAGTTTAATTTTCTGACATTTTGTTACATAGTCTCTTATATGGAATCTAAGTTATAAATATATTATGTTCATTGATAGAGTTTTCGGACCACACTGAATCTTTCGCTCAGCCTGTTTCTTTCTTTCCTTCAAGACAACTATTGCTTTGTTTATTAAATTGTGATAAGAGTTTGTAAAACTATTATTTTGTATGACTGGTTTTATCTGTATGTTTTCGAACTAATATAATTTATATATATATGATTTTATATTTGTTTAAATATGAAAATTTTAAAATTATTTTCATGTTGCTTCACTGATAACTGTGGCATTCTACACTCAATCGTAACATCTAGGTCGAATGTCGAATTACAATTGAAGTAAGAGAATCCAATTGTGAAAGAAAATAAGTTGAAAGGTTCATATTAAAATATCATCATTGTTACAAGTCTTCATTGAATGAGTATTTAATTAAGAACATGGAAAAATCAAGGGGGTGCTGAAAGGTGATTGTATACCCTTAGAAATTTTAAATTTACAGATAGATATTTATTTTGATTTTTATTGATAATTTAATTTTGCGCTCCTTGAAATTTTATAATTTTACGTCATTTAATTTCTCATAGAACTTTCTAAAAATTTGCACTCTTTACATAAAAAAGTATGTACGTTTCTATTGAAGTTATATGTAGTGCATCAATTTTTTGACGATCAGGAAACACTATTGATAGAACAATGCAGATCATCAGAAAAATTAAATATCAATCATATAATTGTTGTCCCAACTCTCGATGTGGTGCTTGCGATAATTATATTTAGGAGTGTAAAAAGATGACCCGACCTGTAAAATTGACTGAAATCGTCTCGAGTCAAAATTATTTTTGACATGCGCTGTGACGATTCGAAACTGATTCAAGTCGGAATTGGTGTTAACTTGAACTCGAATTGGACCTGGAAATTGTGGATCTGAACCCGACCTGAACCCGAATTGAACTAAAAATATGATACCCGAACCCGAACTGCATCCGACTGATATGAATCCGAATCCAAGATTGACCTAATAAATAACTGGTATTAACCTGTTTTCAACCACACATGTTATGAACCTGACTTGGTTTCAACCCGACATGTAAACGATCCAACTTGTTATTGATCTTATATGATATTACTTGACTTGATATTTACCTAACTTATATATTACCATGATGAAAATATAAGATTTTAATAAAATTATGAGATTTTAAGTTTAATAAATCATACTAATTAATATGATTTTTAAATGTTATAAGAAAATATTAATTATAATAATTATATTATGATTCTTATGTTTAAATCTTCAATATAATCATTAAATTTATTTATTAAGTAATTTATGTATTGAACATTATTAATTAAATTAATTATATTATTACAAATTAGAATAATTTATTAGCATTAAACATTAATATAATTATTTTAAATTTAAATTCTATAGTTTAATTTATGCAAAAAAATTATCTAATAATTATAACATATAAAACATAATATAAAGATTAATTTAATTGATATTGATAATGTAAATAACATTTGATCTAAAATTTGAATAACATTTGATTTATTATAGTTGAATACAATAAGATGGCAATAAATGAAAAAACAAAATTTTTAAGCTCTTGATCTTAACAAAAGTTTTATAAGGCTAAAAGTCTAACTTTGCTACCATAAATTTCTTCATCGAGCTTTTGTATCAAAATATCTACATGCTATCAACATTATTAAATTATTGGTAACTTTTCAGCTTTTCAACTTTAAAGCCACCAAAATAATTTAACATGAGTAACAATATAGAAAAAAATGATAAGGCAACAACATCCAAGAGGCAACAAGCAACAGGCAACAACGAATATTTGTGCATTAAACAAGCATGAAGTCAGTGGTAAATTCAAAGGGAATTCGACGACCAACAATGCTAAACATTTCCGACTTTACCAAACCCTTACAAAATCAAGCATTCAACATAGTTTATAATAAAAAACAATATCAAGCAGAATGAGGAAAAAAGCAGCAAGAAGCATTTAGAATAATGCTTGTTGTAACTTGCAAGGTACCCTACAAAAAACAGAAACATTAGTAAACAATGGTTTCAGTTTCTATTAAACATAATAAATATAATAAGTCATTAGTAAATAGAAGTTACCTGTAAAGGTAAGAAACAAGACAAAATCTCCAATTCCAATGGTTTCACTGACTGTGAAACACCCTAAAACAATTAAAATTAAAATTAAAATAATTAATAAATAATTTGAAATATTAATGAAATTAACATAAAAAAATAAAACAATTTGGATTACCTTTAAATAGAAGACTCATTAACCACAGTAACATAATCTTCATCCTTATCCTTCGACACAAAACTATACAACCAATTATGGGTTGTTACAAAAATATCAACATTTTTAGGTAAGAGTTTAGCTCTTAATTTGTTCAAAAATCGACCTACTAAAGGACGATTTAGATGTAACTGAAGTAATTGGAATAGCCAATATGTCTCTCTCCATGCGAGAAAGTACCAGATATGAAATACTTTGATTTTTCCAATTATCCAAAATATCAAAGTCAGATTCACCAGTATGAGGGACAAGGGGCAAACTAATGTAAGAATCAACATCAGATCGTCCACTCCTTGAAGCAACTAAATTGACATCAAAATTCTAAAAAATAAAAGAGAAAAATTAGTAAATGTAAATAGGAAATAAATAAGATAAAATTCAACTCGAAATTATAATAACTAACCTAAAATAGATATGACTTTCTAAATGTTCAAGGTCGATTGGAACTTGAGTCACTTATGCCTAAGGATGTGTTACTTTGGACAGAAGAAGAAGATAAAGAACCACAAGGTGCATTTTTCTGAATAAAGTATATATAACTCAAGAAACTCATTATAAATGAGACTTACCCTCCGTTGAACCTCATCCTCAACATAAAGAACATTGTACAACTCTTTCAGAAGTTGTAATTTTATATTGAGGAGCAAGTAAAACATCAAAAGACAAAATCATTGAGTGATCAGACCAATATTTCTCATATAGTTCAAGCATGGGTCATGCCATTGTAGAAATACCTTCATAGGGATCATTTTGAGCATTACACAATGAGTTTTCAGTTGCAACAACGTTAGCCAAATACAAGTTAAAAGTGGGATACTTAGAACCAGAGAACATGGTAGTAATTTCATAAAAAAGGCTCAAGAAAATCACATATTATTTGAACAATTTCCCACTCATGATCAGTAATGAAATCCAACTCATTTTACCTATTAACAAACAAGTTAATTGCTAATATAGCCTTAAGTGTCCTATGAATAATCAAGTAAGTATAATTCCATTGAGTAGGAACATCCAATACTAAGTTACCAGAGAAAAAAGAATCACAGTCTTTAACAGCTAATTCAAATGCACAATTAGAAGAATAAATAAACTTAACAATCTCACACAGTTGAATAACAGAAGAATCAATTACCTTCAAACCTTTTTGAACTATCAAGTTCAAAATGTGGGAAACACACCTTATATGAAAGTACTTACCATTTCAAGGAAGAGGAGAAATGCCATTCAAATCATCTTTCAGTCTCCTGACCATTTTATCATTTGCAGAAGCATTATCAAGTGTAATGGTAAATGCTTTTTTTTAAGACCCCACTCACATATCATCTTTTTAAAAAACTTAATGTAACAACTCGAATTTTTACAAAAATAATATTTAATTGAAATTGGAGGTTAATTGTAAAAATTGGAGAAAATTGGGGGCTAAATTAAAAGATTTTAAAATTTGGAGCTTGTTTTAGAGTTAAAGAAAATTTAGGGACTAAGCCCTGAATTTACCCAATAAAATTAGGTAAATTTTGGTTATATATGTTATATGCGTGGGTGGTTTTCTGTTTCAAAACAGAAAACCACCACCCTAAATTCCCTTTCCCCTACGTCCGTTTCCGACCCCGATCTAGACGCCGTCTGAACTCCGATCGTCGTTTTGAAACTACCGTTGTGTTCATCATCGAGCGAGAAACAAACCCTTTAATTTAATTGAAGCGAAACGCTGCCAACGTCGGGAATTTACAGTCAAAGTCTTGACGTTTTTATTAGCTCTATTACCGGGAAAATCTTAAATTCACCGCCGATCGTTACTCCGTTTACGACACCTCCTGCACCATCGTGTTCCTTGTGTCGTTTCGAGTCCGCTGGTGTCAACCTTGTTCGCCGTCGATAGTGGCGCGTGAGGAGGTGGAGCACTCAAAGATTCGACCGAGTTAAAATCGAGCTCTCCGCCATTCAAAAATTTGAACCGATCTTTATAAGTATCTCGAAATCGCTCAAAATAATTTTTAGAATTTTTTCCAGAATTTTTAGACCCCCGGAGGAGGCCTCACGCGCCGCCGCAGGGAGAGTGGAGGGCTAGAAACCGATTTGACCAGTTTTGACCGGTCTGACCCGACCCGACTGACCCGACCCGACCGTTGACCTGACCGTTGACTTCCTTTGACCAAAACTTAAATTGGCTTTGACCGACCCTTAAACGACCGTAAATCTTTTCCGAGTATACTTATTTTGATAGTTTTCGACGTCCCGAATCCGTTTCCGAAGTCCGTTTCGTCAAATTCGAACCCGAAGGCTTCCAAATTGACGGTCAAAGTGGTTGACTTTGACCAAGAATCTGAATTTTTGAAAAGTCATACTTTATGTTTTTCGACGTCCTGATTCCGATTCCGCAATCCGTTTGGCCAAATTCAGACTCGAAATACCCCAAAATGATAGTCAAACCCGAAAAATGCTTATAAACTTAAGAATTTTAGCTTTGAACAATTAAGTAAGATTTGGGGCTGATTAATTATTATTGTTTGAAGGTACAAGAGAATCTCCGGATCGTTTGACAGCTCGACCCAGCTCTTCTAGATCAGTTAAACCAGGTATACCAGTATTCACCCGTTCGAAAACTGTAGCAGAGCGTGGTGAAACCAGCAATCAGTAGATCTACTATCTGAACCCATTATCGAGGTGTGTTCCTGTTTACTTCATAATGGTTTTATATGTTTTGAAATATGGTACATTGAAATCTATGGATTATTATTGTTGGTACACCGATTTATTGTTGATGATTTATGGACTTTGATAACTGGTATATGGATATTGATTTTGGGATGGATTGAACTACAATTGTATAGCTCTGATCAAGCTAATAAACGGGCCTAATGTGACTCTTGAAGGCCCCAAGATGTTTCATTAGGTCGGCTTTCCTTTGCTGTGTGCTTAGGGTAAGCTATATGGACTTATTGACTTGGGCTTAAGGATACAAGCTTCATAGCCTATCCTTAAGTCGGCTTTCTTTTTGCTATGTGCATAAGTAAGCTATATGGAAAATAATTTTGGGAACTACTGATGGTGTACCAGAAAAGGGTTTAAACTATGATTTTCAAAAGTTAAACTCTTTTACGAATTTGTGAGATTTACTGGACTATGATTTGTTTAATGTACATATTGTGATTTTATGGTAATGTTGGGACACACTGAGCCTAGCTCACATTTCAAAAATGTTTTCCCCTTTCAGATACTGTTGGTTAGATACCTCGGTTTGAGCACTTGGAGGATCAACATCTCTTGAGTATCTGATTGTAATATTTAATCTTGCAAGTTGACTTTATTCTGGTGACATGGACCTATTTTAAAGTATTGGATTTTATAATGATGATACTTTTGCTATTACTATTCAGTTTATCGTGGTTTTGATTTTTAAGATATGTTTTAAATTAATTTATTACTGATTGGTTTTATATTTAAGAGTTGAGTTTTAATAGTATAATTTATTATAATTTCATGTCATGAATAATGTGATTTTACATTGATTGGATAATGGTTTTGGAAAATGTCTTTGTGATCCACTAGACTTAGTCGAAACGCATAGGCCGGGTCTAAGGGGTTACACTTAAAGATTGACTCATCATCACGAGGAGGAGGAAAATGATGAAAATTAAGTATTTTAGACTGAAGTTTCCATTTATTATCAACATAATGAGCAATAAGAGCAAAATAAGAACGTGAAGTGCAGGCAGACCAACCATCACATGTAAAACAAACACGACTTGAAATTGAATACATTGAATCAAGTAGCAATTTTTTATGTTTTTCATGCTCCAACATGGAATACTTAGTAACAATATACCTAGATATATCATTAATAGAATAATTAAGGTAACGATGCAAATCGCTAAGTTTTTCATGCTCAACAAAAGTAATGCATAACCATGGCACAAAATAGCCTCAACAACAATTCACAGTATTTGTTTTGATCAAAAGAACTTACCAAAACAGGATTTTCAATAAGATATTCCTTATAAGAATGGCATTTCTCAGTATGCCTTCTAGGGTTAGATGTACCAATCTAAGAATCAACTTTATACATTTTATTTTTGCAATACTTACATTCGGCATAAACAGAACCATCAACAGATTTGATGAAGGTTTAATGCTCTCAAACAGGAGAAGTTCCTCTCCCGAACTCGGCTAAACATTTAGCCTTCCTCTTAGATGATTTATTTATATCAACTGCTTCTGATAGTAGATCATTTACATCACCTTGCAAAACAAAATATGATTAGTATACAAAATTAAATTTTTTAAATATATATAAATAAAGCATATACAAAAAATGAATGGGTAGTTTACCTATTTCAGAATGTTCTCCATTATGATATGTTAGGTTTTCTCCTATAAAACAAATAAATAATATGTTAATTTGAATATTAAAATAAAAATAAAAAAATAAAAAAGGAATGAAAAATACTTGGATAATTCAACTCGTAATACAAACTATCCATGAATCTGTAGAAAAAAAATAAAGGTTTTGAATAGTTTGTAACAGTAAGGGTTAAGGTTAAAGAAAATGAACAGAGATAGAAGATGAAGAGGCTTGGTTTAGGTTTAGGGTTAAAAAAGATGAACATAGATAGAAGATGAAAAGGCTAGGTTAGGGTTTAGGATTAGTGTTGAGTTAATTGATTGATGGAATCGGCCAAGAGGGGGGTGAATTTACAATTAAAATTTTGGTGGAAGCTTTTGCAGAAAATTGAAAAGATTTGCACAGTGATTTATAGTGGTTCGACTTTCTCAACCAAAGTCTACGTCCACTACCTTAGCTATCCACACTAAGGATTTTCCAACAAATTCATTAATTTGTTCTTTCTTTTGAGGCCAAAGAGATAACCTTACAACTCCCTCAAGAATATACCCCAATTCTTGAGAACACTCTTTCTCAAAGAGAAGATTACAAATTTGAAAACTTACAAGGAAAAAACCTCACAAGGCAATATGTTTGCACAATTCTAGAACAAGATAAGAACACTCAAAGATGATTAAAAATGAGCACAAATAATGTTCTTGAAAGCAAAATGAATATTGAAAGAAAAATAGGCTTGAGATGTTTAAACTTGAGGTTTGATGCTTTCTCTTTGATTGTCTCTTGATTGTTTTGTTTTCTTGTTTTTGATAAATGGCTTCTAAGATTGTTTAAATACACCTTCAAATGATTCTGAACATTGGGGATGCTTAGTGGAGTCAACAGAGCCGTTAAAATTTGAAAACAATTAATTAAAGCAGTTGGGAGAGTCAGTGCATCGATGCATACCCATGGTGCATCGGTGCATCAGTGTAAAATTCAAATATTTTCACCGTTGGACCCTTAGTGCATCGGTGCACTAAGAGTGCATCAATGCATCAAGTGCATTCGATGTTTCAAAATAGCCAGAGTGTATCGATACATGGCTTGTATATCGATGCATCAAATACAGTGAGTGCATCGATGCATGGTATGTGCATCGATGCATAAAATGCATTCGATGTTCAATTTAATCCATGGTGCATCGATGCATGGATTGGTGCATCAGTGCATCACTATGAAAAATTGATTTTAGGCTTGATTTTGGTTCAAAATACTTTGTGAAAATTGTTCTAAAAATAGTTTAAGTATAAAACACAATTTTACACATTTAGTAAGGTTTGAACTTGATCTTGAAAGACTTGAAATAATAATTTGATATTCGATTAATTAAATCGAATATACTTAGAAAATCATTTGTAAAATCTTAAAATTCATTTAAACTTAATTTGTTATATCGAAACATCAAAATGTTTTCAACAATCTCTCCCTTTTTGATATAACAAAACATTTGTATTATTTTAAGATTTTCTAAAAATTTGAAATCAATTTTAAAAAATTACTCCCCCTTACTATAACACTTCTCCCCTTTAACACTTTAATATTTCTCCCCCTTTTTGTTAAATCAAAAAGACTTTAAAAAAATGTTTTAAACAAGGTTTTGAAAAGCATAACCAATTGATTTGAAATATATATAGCTTAAGCTACTAAGATCACAATCAAAAGAGAGATTAGCCATTAGTTCCATAATCAATATTCATAAACAAATGTGAAATGACATAATTGGTCATATATATCTAATATGTAAATGATGCAAAAAAAAAATTAAAAATAAAATTTAAGCTCATAATGAAAATTCAACCCAAACCAAATATATATAAAGTTCAAAATCCAATCATCCAAATTATAACAAATTCAAGCATCTAACAATCCAAAACAAACAATCCAGAAACATCAAAATAATCCAAGTTTGAAATAACAAAGAAAGCATGGAGAAAAGGTCTAATCCATCGGAAGGTCGGGAGCAGGAGGATAATGAGCTCGAACTTCAAGAGTGAGCGCGTCCATACGTTCATGCATCTCCCGCTGAAACTCAGTAATCTAAGACTCCATGGAGGCAAACCTCAGATCAAATGACTCCAAGAAAGATCGAAAATATGGTGGCATTTGATCTTCTTGCCGTGACGGTTTCGGTGCAGGCTCATCGTCTGGTACGTGATCGTCGATATCTTGCATAAGTTGTTGAAACTCAGGATCATCATCAGCAGCCGGTGCTGGAGGAGAAGGAGGAGCATGAGAAGAGCTAGGAGCAGTTCGTGAAGAACTTGTTCCCAGAGTTTGCTTACCGGGTCGAAAGACCCAAAGACCGGTATCCTCGTCTTGTTTCCAATCCACTTTCTTCAAGGATGTAAGATTGATTTGATTTTAGAGTGGGATAGGATTGTTGAGAGACACGTTTAGACCGAGTTTGATAAACATGTTACTAAGAAGACATCCATAAATCAATGTTTCGACATGTTTTGAAGGAACAATGTTTATGATGTCCACTAGTTGACTGAATATAATGTGGGTCAGATTTATTTTGATCTTATTTTTAATACAGTGCATCCACCATAAATCCCTAGCACGAAGAGTGGAGTACCTACCTCCGGATGGTCTAAACCACCAAGAGATCATCAAATGAAGAAAACGATCGTGATGAGATAGTAGAGTACTAACACTAGAGTTTGGAACATAGGGATATTCCACATTTTCATTCTCATTATATATCCCATCATCATCTAACCCAAAACGGAAAGCTATAGTCTTGGGGTCAATATTAATATATTGGCCTAAAAGATAGGATCTAATGGCTATAGTTCCACATTGAGTTTCGTTTTGAATACATACCGCATTGGAATAGAAAATGCGGACTAATTGTTGATAGAAGATAGATTTGAGATGAAATAATTTATCAAACTTCCACGTTTTAAGAATCGGAAGGTATTCAAAGTCCATATCTATCATGGCTTGAAGAGAAGGAATACGCTCTTCACGGATTCTATAAGATTGTAAAGAATTTCTATACCTAGAGTACAATTCGTCTCTACAACACTCAGGCATGTTAAAACAAGATCCTAATAGGCTATTAGGAGGAGGAGGAATGGGATTAGGAGGTTGGTTTGAACGAGAACGACTCGATGAAGTTCTAGGGCGTTTGGGATTTGACATGGTTAACGAATCAGATTTAGGAATAAAACCTGCAATTTTAAAACACATGTATGCAATATAATCAATCCCAAAACTCAATTGAGTCCTCAATAATTCAAGATTCTCTAAACCGAATCCTAATGAGCAAGGTTTTGAAAACTATTTGAAAATAATTTTTGTAAAATCATAATATGTATAGTTTTCATGAAAACAACATAATTAAATAAAAAAACATCAAATTTAAAAATTAAATTCAGATTTTTATTTTTTTTATTATTTCGAAAATTCAAAGATTCTTTGAAAATTTTTGAGTTTTTGATGAAATTAGTTGTAAAATCTAGTTTCTAATCATCAAACAATCAATGCATGATATAATGTTCATCCTAGAACTAATTAAAACTAGTCCTAAGTTCAAAAATCAATAGAGGTTTTTGAAATATTACCTTGAAAATTTTGGATTTGAGAGGAATGTGATGTTGTTTTGCACGATTTGATGATAAAGGCAAGATTAGGAGTTGAAGAATGAAAGATTTTCGATCAAAACCGAAGGATTTGGAGCAAATTTGAGAGTAGGAGAGGGAGAGGAGGCGAATGGATGAAGAGTATAGTTTTTAGGGTTTAAAACAAATGAGAAAATAAGCCTTATAAACCCCAAAGCCCGACTGATGCATCGATGCATGACCTTGTGCATCGATGCATGACCTTGTGCATCGATGCACATTCAAGGCGTGCATCGGTGCAACTTCATGGTGTATCGATGCACATTCAAGGATGCATCGATGCACTGTTAGGTGTATCGATGCATTAAGCACAAAAATGTCAAAAATCCATTTTAAACACTCAAAATGCTAAATTAATTGGCTCTAGTGGTATTAGCAACTCATATAATGAAAATTAATCATGTTCAATCAATCAAATTAATCCTTAAACTACATTTGAACATAAAATTAATTTTCATCAAGCAACATAAACTCCCCCTAATTAATAGCAAAGAATGCAATCAAAAATTATTATTATAAGCATTTTTCATTTATTCTTTAAAAGCGCTAAAATTATTTTAAACACTAAGTGAAGATAGGCCAGTTAAACCTAATTCTCTCCTAAGTGTCCAAAATCTTTCTTTGTCTAAAGGTTTTGTAAAGATATCTGCTAATTGGTGCAAAGTATCAACAAATTCTAGAACTATATCTTCCTTAGCGACACGGTCTCGAATAAAGTGATGCCTAATTTCAATATGCTTAGTTCTAGAGTGTTGGATGTGGTTTTTAGTAAGACATATAGCACTAGTATTGTCACACTTGATAGGAATAGTACCTACTTCAATTCCATAGTCAAAAAGTTGTTGTTTCATCCATAAAACTTGTGCACAATAACTACCAGCTGAAATGTATTCACCTTCAGTGGTAGATAATGCTACACAATTTTGTTTCTTTGAAAACCAAGAAATCAACATATTTCCAAGGAATTGGCAAGTACCGGAGGTGCTTTTCCTATCTAATTTGCAACCTCCATAATCTGCATCAGAGAAGGCATGCAAGCTAAAGGTAGAGTCTCTAGGATACCAAAGTCCTAAAACTAGGAGTGTCCTTAAGGTATCTAAAGATTCTCTTAACACTAGTAATGTGATTCCTTAGGAATGATTGAAATCTAGCACATAAGCAAACACTAAACATAATGTCCGGTATACTTGCAGTTAGATAAAGCAAATAACCAATCATTGACCTACATAATTTAACATCCACACATTTACCTCCTTCATCTATGTCAAGCTTTGTCGATGAGCTCATTGGAGTGTTATGTGGTTTTCCATTTTCCAGTCCAAACTTCTTGAGCATATCTTTGACGTATTTAGCTTGATTGATGAAGATGCCATCTTTTCTTTGCTTGATTTGGAGTCCCAAGAAAAATGAGAGCTCCCCCATCATGCTCATCTCGAATTCACTTTGCATTAGCTTAGAAAATTCTTGGCAAAGAACATCATTAGTAGAACCAAATATTATATCATCAACATAAATTTGAACTACTAATAAATCTTTACCTTTATGCTTTAAAAACAATGTAGTGTCAACCTTCCCTTTGTAAAAACCTTTTTCAATTAAAAAGTTTGACAATCTTTCATACCAAGCTCTAGGAGCTTGTTTTAAACCATAAAGCGCTTTTGTCAATTTAAGAACATGATTTGGAAATTTTAAATCTTCAAAACCAGAAGGTTGTTCCACATACTTCCATTATAAAACCATTTAAAAAATGCACTTTTAACATCCATTTGATATAATTTAAATTCATGAAAACATGCAAATGCTAATAACATTCTAATTGCTTCCATCCTAGCTACGGGAGCGTATGTTTCGTCATAGTATATGCCTTCTTCTTGAGTATAGCCTTGAGCAATAAGTCTAGCCTTGTTTCTCACTATATTACCATTTTCATCAAGCTTATTCCTAAATATCCATCTAGTACCTACAGTATATTTATTACTAGGCCTTTAAACTAAAGTCCATACTTTACTTCTCTCAAATTGATTTAACTGTTCTTGCATAGCCATAATCCAATGTTCATCATTTAATGCTTCTTTAATATTCTTAGGCTCTATGCATGAGATAAATGCAACATAATTACAAATATTTCTAAGAGAAGATTGAGTTGTTACCCCTTTGGATGGATCACCTATAATCTCACCATCATTGACATAGTTATACTCTCTTGGATAAGATACTTCCCTTTCTTCAATGGTTGGATTCTCGAGAGGGTCATGAGTTTCCTCATCTTTCGTTTCTTTCTTTGATGATGGTTCTCCAACGTCATGTCTAACGTCATTTGTATTTATAATGCCTATATCATCATTTCACACAAGAATCCTTCCTCGGAAGGAAATTATCATCGAAAACAACATGTATAGACTCTTCTACAACTAAAGTTCTTTTATTAAATACTCGATAAGCTTTAGAATTTAAGGAATAACCCAAAAAAATTCCTTCATCACTTTTAGCATCAAATTTGCCAAGATTGTCTTTACCACTGTTTAAAAGAAAACACTTACATCCAAAAGGATAAAAATAACTAATGTTAGGCTTTTTATTTTTGAAAAGTAAATATGGAGTTTTCTTTAAAATAGGTCTAATCATTACTCGATTAATAACATAACAAGCGGTATTTGTGGCTTTCTCCCAAAAATATTTTGGCAAATTGTTTTCACAAAGCATGGTTCTAGCCATTTCTTCTAAAGTTTGATTTTTCCTCTCAACAACTCTATTTTTTTGAGGGGTTCTAGGTTCTAAACAATTATGGCTGATACCGTTAGAATTACAAAATTCAGTAAATCGAAGATTTTCAAATTCAGTTCCATGATTACTCCTAGCACTAGTTATAGAGTAACATTTTTCATTTTGGATTACTTTTGAAAACGTGATGAATTTTTCTAATGCTTCATCTTAGTATTTAAGAATAGAACCCAGTATCTATAATAGTCATCTACCAAGACAAATGCATATTGTTTTCCACCCAAGCTAGTAGTCCTAGTTGGCCCAAAAAAAGATCTATATGGATCAATTGTAATACTCTACTAGTTGATACATCATTAATGGATTTAAAAGAAATTCACTTTTTTCCCTTTAGCACAAGCATCACAGATTTTATCATTATCAAATTTAAGCTTATGCAACCCTCAAACTAAATTTCCTTGAATTAATTGTTGCAAAACACTCATACTAGCATGCCCTAGTCTCATATGCCATAACCAACTATCATGCTCATCCTTAGCAACTAGGCATAAATTATTCATATCAATAGAGTCTAAATGCACCATGTAAATGTTTCCTATTCTATGACCAACAAGCATAATCCGATTAGATGCAATGCCAATAACTTTATAACCATTAGTTTCAAACATGTCATTGAATCCCTTATCATAAAATTGACTAATACTCAAAAGATTATTCTTTAATCCATTCACATATAAAACATTTTTAATTTGTATGGAAGAGGTATTACCTATTGTACCTATTCCTTCGATGTGACCTTTGAATTATCACTAAAAGTCATCTCTCCTCCATTTTTGGCGTTAAGCTCTATGAACCGCTTTTATCTCCGTTCATGTGTCTTGAGCATCCACTACAGGTACCATGAGTTTGAATTTGTTTCCCGTGCCTTGTAGCAATGCCCTTTTCCTACAAACATAGATTAATTTCTAATTTTTGGTACCCAAATTCTTTTAGGTCCATATTCAGTAGTTTCCAAAATCATAGTCCCCTTAGGTATCCATTGTTTAGGAATCTTATCTTTAGTAGTAATGAGTCCTTTAGGAACCCATATACTTCTAACGATTTTTCCATTAGAGCTTCTTCGGGGACCTTTATGATTGTAGTTTTTAAAACTTTCTAACAAAGTTGGATTTTAAATTTTCTCCATTTCAACAACGTTTTGTTCCAACTTTATCAAAAGAAGCTTTAAGATCATCAATTTTCTTTTGATGATCATCATTGACTCTTGAAAATAAAATTTCCAAATCCGAATTTTTTCTTTTCAAACTCTTCTAGTTTGATTTGCAAATCTTTGATTTTACTTTAAAATCATTGTTGGTCTTGGATATGAGCTTATTTTCATTTTTCAATTTTGAGACATATTTTTATATTTAAAAACAATTTCTCATATCCGAAGCCAACCCATTATTCCTCTAATAACTCATCATAAGATAAATCATCTAAATCAAATCAGTTAGAGGTTACCTTAGAATCTTCCCGAATGCCATCTAACAAGTTTGCTACTTCTTGTTCTTCTTCATCGGAACCTTCTTCATCGCTCCATGTAACCACAGAGCCTTGTGCTTATTCTTTGATTAACCTTTCTCTTCAATTGTGGGCAATCTATTTGACATGCCCGACTTTTTGCATTCATAGCAAATGATAGGGTCATTCTCTTTTAGTTCATTTTAGCTTTCATTTCATTGAATTTCTCCTCGGTAAGGTCTCATCATTTTTCTGAACCGTTTGTCAAACAATGCCATTTCCTCGTCATCATCATCTTCATATAAATCACTCTCATCTTTTGTGGATTTGAGATCAACTCTAATGTTTTTCTTCTTCTCTTTCTCCTTTGGTGTCTCGTCAATATTATCGAGGTCCACCTCATCTTCAAGCATCATTTCATGAGTGAGGAGGGAACCGATTAGCTCTTCAAGAGTTAAGGACTTTAGGTTCTTAGCCTCGATGATTGTTGTCTTCTTGGATTGCCACAATTTTGGAAGTGAGTAAACTAACTTCCTCACAAGCTTTTCGTTTGGAATGAGCTCTCCATAGGATTTGAGACCATTTACAATCGTTGAGAATATATTCATCATAGCTTTGATATTTCATTTGGTTTCACCCTAAAAATTTTCATAGCTATGTGTTAGAAGACTAATTTTAGATTATTTTACTTTCGGTGCCTTCATGAGTGACTTGTAGTTTATCCCATATTTCATTGGCGGTTGTACAAGATGAAACTCTTCCATATTCATTTGGTCCAAGAACACAAAATATGATATGGATGGCTTTGGAGTTGAGCTGGAACATTCTTGTATCTCCTTCACTCCACAATCTTGGATGAGTGAGAGGCTTGATATATCCGTCTTCTACAACATTCCATGCTCCCATGTCACTTTCTTGAATGAAATACATCATCCTATTCTTCCAATAGGCATAGTTAGATCCATGAAGAAAGGAGGCTTGTTGACGGCGTCGAATCGAGACCGGAGTCGACATTTTGAAGTAGGCCATGATGACTTGATAATCGATGTAACTCTTCCCGAATCGACTCAAGAGGTGATTAAACCTTCAAATGAGTAAGGCTCTGATATGAATTGTTAAATTAATCGATTGATGGAATCGACCAAGAGGGGGTGAATTGGTAATTTAAATTTCGGTGGAAGCTTTTGCAGAAAATTGAAAAGATTTGCACATCGAATTAGAGTGGTTCGACTTTCTCAACCAAAGTCTACGTCCACTACCTTAGCTATCCACACTAAGGATTTTCCAACAAATTCACTAATTTGTTATTTCTTTTGAGGCCAAAGAGATAACCTTACAACTCCCTCAAGAATATAACCTTATAGTAAGGGGGAGTAATTTTTTTAAAGTTATTTCAAATTTTTAGAAAACCTTAAAATAACACAAATGTTTTGTTATATCAAAAAGAGGGAGATTGTTGAAAACATTTTGATGTTTCGATATAACAAATTAAGATTAAATGAATTTTAAGATTTTACAAATGATTTTCTAAGTATATTCGATTTAATTAATCGAATATCAAATTATTACTCCAAGTCTTTCAAGATCAATTTCAAACCTTACTAAATGTGTAAAATTGTGTTTTATACTTAAACTATTTTTAGAACAATTTTCACAAAGTATTTTGAACCAAAATCAAGCCTAAAATCAATTTTCATAGTGATGCACCGATGCCAATCCATGCTCGATGCACCATGGATTAAATTGTACATCGAATGCATTTTATGCATCGATGCACACACCATGCATCGATGCACTCAGTGCATTTGATGCATCGATGCACTCAGTGCATTTGATGCATCGATGCACAAGCCATGCATCGATGCACTCTGGCTATTTTGAAACATCGAATGCACTTGATGCATCGATGCACTCTTAGTGCACCGATGCACTAAGGGTCCAACGGTCAAAATATTTGATTTTTATACTGATGCACCGATGCCCATGGGTATGCATCGATGCACTGATGCTCCAAAACTGCTTTAATTAATTATTTTCACTTAAATGACTCTGTTGACTCCACTAAGCCCCCAACGTTCAGAATCATTTGAAGGTGTATTTAAACAAGCTTAAAAGCCATTGATCAAAAATAAGAAACAACAATCAACAAGAATCAAGAGAGAATCAAAGAGAAGGCATCAAAACTCAAGTTTGAGCATCTCAAGCCTATTTTTCTTTCAATATTCATTTTGATTTCAAGAAAACTATTGTGCTCATTTGTAATCAACTTTGAGTGTTTATCTTGTTATAAAATTGTGCAAAATATTGCCTTGTGAGGTTTTTTCCTTGAGGTTTGCAAATTTGTAATATTCTCTTGAGAAAGAGTGTTCTTAAGAATTGGGTATATTCTTGAGGGAGTTGTAAGGTTATCTCTTTGGCCTCAAAAGAAAGAAAAAATTAGTGAATTTGTTGGAAATCCTTAGTGTGGATAGCTAAGGTAGTGGACGTAGACTTTGGGTTGAGAAAGTCGAACCACTCTAAATCACTATGCAAATCTTTTCAATTTTATGCAAAAGCTTCCACCAAAATTTTAATTGCCAATTCACCCCCTCTTGGTCGATTCCATCAATCAATTAACTCAACAATTAGAGAGTATGAACAAAGACAGAAAGTGAATAGGCTTAATTAGGGTTCAGGTTTAGGTTCAAGTTTGGATTCAGGTTCGAGTTTGGATTCAAGTTTAGGTTTGGGACCGGGATTAGGTTTGGGTTTGGTTTTAGGTTCGAGTTTAGGTTTGGGTTCTGGTTTGGGTTCGGGTTTGGATTCCAGTTAGAGAAGATGAACAGTGGTGGGTTTGATATAGACAAACAATTTTAGTTTCGATTTTTGGTGTTTGTAAGGATCAAAGAAGGGTTTTGGGATGGACAATAATGAAATGGTGTTTGGGTTTGGTGTTTGATTGGAAAAAAATAAGTTAGTTTTAAGTTTTGGGTGTTTTTAAGGGTTTGGGGAAGAACATAGATGAACAAGGGTTTAATTTTTGGGTGTTTGATCGAAAAAAGCAATGGGTTTAGGTTTTGGTATTTGTGAAGATAAAATAATGGTTTGGGGAAGAATTGGGTTGAGCATGGATAAACTAGGGTTGAATTTTTGGGTGTTTGATCTTAAAAAACACAAAATGGTTTGGGTTTTGGTGTTTGTAAAGATCAAAGGAGGGTTTTTGGGATGGACACAAATGAAAAAAGATGAACATATGAATTTCTAGAGAGAATTTGAGAGAATCCGAGAGTTAGAGAGAGGCAAAATAAAATGAGAAAAGAAAGGAAAATGGCTGAAATCGGAAAAATTTGCCTTTTATACGGGTTCGTTTGGGTTTCTGGTTTGGGTTTTGACTCGCGTGTTTTTAATTTCATTTGGTATTGTAGCGTTGTCTCCTAGTTTTAATTTTTTTCAATTTAGTCCAAATTTAATGATGCAATGTATTGATTTAAGCTTCATATTTATAATTTGTTCAATTTAGTCCAAATTTAATGTTGCAATTTATTAATTTAAGCTTCATATTTAAAACTTGTTCAATTTGATCATTATATATTTTCCAATTCTTTCAATTAATATATATGTTTATATTAATAAATTAATAGATAGGTTATATATACTAATGAACTATATAAATATAGTTTATATATACTAATGACTATATAATATAGTTTATATATACCATACACTCATATACTTTATACATATATAGTTTTTATATATAGTTCATATGTAAACTATAGTATATAAAACTATATATGTAGTATATACTATATGAATAGTTTATTAATTATGTATCAACTATATAGTATTCATGCATAATATATACTTTGAATTATATAGTAAATTATATAAGTATAAATTATATTATATAGTATAAATATCAACTATAGTGTATAGTATATAAATATCAACTATAGTATAGTTTATATATAATTATAGTTTGTGTAGTTTATATATATATAGTTTTTATATATAGTTCATATGTAACTATTTAGTATATAGTTATATATGTAGTATATACTATATAAATAGTTATATATAGTTCATATGTAAATTACTAAACTATTATTATAGTTTACATAGTTTATATATATAGTTTATACATATAGTTCATATCTAACTATATAGTATATATAGTTTACATATAGTATAAGTTAATATATATTGTTTATAATAATTTATATATTACTATCTATAAACTATATAGTTTATGTATAATTCCATAAATTAACCTTAAACCATATATACTATATATATAAACAATATAGTTTATATATAGTTTATATTAATAAATTATATAATTTATACATAATATATATTATTTATAATTATATATAATATATAATTATAAGGTGTATAATTTATATATAATTCATATATAATTTATATATAAACTATATAATTTATATTAATAAACTATATAGTTTATATATAGTTCAATAGTTCATTATATATAGTTTATATTAATAAACTATATAATTTCTATATATATATATATATTATAATTATTTCAATTTTTTCTTAACTTTTGAAATGAATGTAATTTATTCTATTTTATAGATCTTCTTCACATTTTACAATTATTTCGATTTGATCCCTTTGTGTTGTTTATTTCTTTTAAAATTTTATTTGCAATTTCATATTTATTCAATTTAGTCCTCAAAATTATATTTGCATATGAAATTGGCCCATACTTATCACTTATTTATATTTTTTAATTGGCCCATAACTTTTTAAATGGGTATAATTTAGTACTTTTTATATTAATTTCAACCACACATTTTAAAATTATTTGATTTGGTCCCTCATCACTGTGTGTTGTTTAATTTATTTAAATTTTTACTTGTAATTTCATATTTGTTCAATTTAGTTCTTAAATTTTTATTTTTCATAAATTTGATCCATGATTATTTATATTCTTAGTAATTTACTCTAAATCATATACAATTACAAATTGCAATTGAACGTTTGCGAAATATGAAAATAAATAATTCAAAAATAAAAATTGACCCGATTTGAACTGAATCTGATAGAGATCTTACCTGAATTTTATCTGCCAATGATGTGACCCGATCTAAACGAGATTAGCTTAAAGTCTATCCGAACCTGAATTAACATGGCCTTTAACTGCTTCGGACCTGAACTATTTTGACCCGAACTGACATCGATACGAACTGAAAGTAACCCAACCTGAACCAGAACTATACATGGTGTCAAATCAACCTGAAAATGACCCAACCTGATTTGATATGGACCCGACCTGATCTGAGTCGAAACATCAAATTTACCTTACTTGACATGTATCGGATTTTATCCGACTTGACAAGATCCGACTGAAATTTGAACAATTATCCAATTTTATATCCCTAATTATGTTGTATATTTAAGTTAAATTTTGAATTAAAATAAGAAGAATCTAATTGCGAAAAAGAATAAATTAGAAAGTTAAACCAAAAATATTATGCGATATCCTATTTTTGTCTCAATAATTTGAGTCAGATTGAAGACCAATTGAGAATTGTTCATGTGTTCATAAACTCAAATTGGACGGGTGAAGAGTTCGTTCCAAATCAAGGAATTGTTGGAAGGCTTGTTCAGGTTAATGGGTTTGAATCGGATCTAAATGTCGGTATTCATAAACTCTTATGCCTATTCCCATTCTTTGTTTTCACCACATTTATAAACATGGATCTTTTTATTTTATCCATCTTTTCTACCATTTTCTGGACAAGTGGACAATTTATCTGATGTATGGTCATGCTCCATGAACAGAAGAATTTTTGTGGTGTTAGAAAGGAAGTCATGTGCAAAAAAAAAAAGTTCTTTTATTTTAAAAAAAGGAAAACAACAGTAGTTAAAAAAAACAGGAAAAAAGAGAACAGAAAAAGACATGAGAAAAAGTGAAAAAACAAAACAATAGTAAAAGTGTAGAAAAGTCTAATTTAATTCGAAAGGAAAGGTGTTGTTTGATGATTTGTATCTTTTTATCTTGTTGTACTTAGTTGATTGATGGAGTTGAACTTGTTATTTGTTAGTTCCTTGCTTGAATTTTAGCCATATTATTAGTCTTTTTTCCTCACCATTACCTAAGTGCCGTTACAACCAATAAAAAATCCTTAGATTTATGCATATTGTTCTTATTAGTAGTGGAGATTTTATTTACTTGGAAGCCTATGGTAATATCGTGTCGGTTCTGACATTGAGCGTTTACATACTCAAACATATTGAGTGATTTGAGTGAATATGGGTAAGGTGTTGAGTTAGGTGGCACTGAGGTTGATGAATGACTGGATGTCAAAATTATATTTACCTTACTCCAATTAGTGTTGTATAATCGATAGGTGTCTTGACTTGGATGATTATTGTGGTCTCTACTTATATTGCTTCCTTTGATGTAAGACTTGACAAAGAAAGGTAAATAGAGTTTTTGGTTAATTTGATTAAAACATACTTGAGGACAAGCATGAGATAAGTCAGGAAAATTTGACGAGTGTTCTTAATTGATAAAATATTTTCTTGTTAATTCTTTGATCTTGTGGATTTATTACAGTTTATTTGGTTTTCCTGTGCTTATTTTCATGTAGGATCTTATTTTTCAGAATTAGTAGTAAAAAGGGTGCATTATGTATTTTTTTATTATTTGGTCAGGACTGGAGACATGAGCATGACTTTAGGTAAGACACGGTCTAACGTGGCAGTTTCTAGAAGGTCCAATCAACAGTATTTTCTAGAAGATCTAGTCAGCACCTAAACTAAAATTGTTTTTGCGATAACGATGATTGTTATAGTTGGTTAAATTAAAAGTTGGATTTCCAAAGATTGGCCTTAGAAAAATCGGTTACTAAAGTGAAAAGCAAGTTACAAGGGAATGGGTCTTGTAAACTGTAACCGGAGTGAATCCTGAAGTGAAAGTCCATTTTCGATGATCAGAAATGAATTGAGTCAAGGCTAGGCTTGAGGCTGCTTTTTACCATATTTATATTCAACTTTACATTTTCTATTTTCTTTATTTTCACTTTAAATTACTTTTCCTTATTTAATCCTTTTTATCAAAACCCCTATTTTATTTACTGCATATTGCCTGGTCAAAGCAATTTAAACCGAAATTTAAGAATTTTCTAAGTCCCTGCGGATCGATCTTTACTTCTCTTCACTACGTATTTCTTTCTTATATATTATTGAGAATATTGACTTTATTTTGACAACAAAACGACAATTGTCAAAGGAGCAAGGTAGGAGCTTTAGTTTTCTCATTGCTTTCCTTGGTCGAGTACGGCGATGATTGAGAGGGGAATGACCATCAAGGTGGTGGCCGACGTTGACCTTGTGCCTTGGTTTTTATGGACGAGCGGCGACTGTGTCTTTTGATGAGGTCATCGACATGATATAGAAGAGTGGGAGAGGGAGTGAAAGCTTTGAGTTTTGTTTTTAGTTTAGGTTTAACTTTTTTTTAACCTAAGTGGCATATTAGCATATATTCATAGGATTTAGGTTTAATCCTCTATTAGTCCCTAAACCCTTGTCACATATTTTCATATTGGTCACCTATTCCCATCTTTTTATATTTATTTCGAATTTGGCATGTTTTTTATTTATTTTTAATTTAGTCCACCCATTCATATTGGTTTGTTTACTTCAAATTAACTGCTAACTTTTATATTATTTTATTTTATTCATCCATTTATATTTTTATTTATTTATTTATGAATTTGACGTGGTAGTTTTAATTTATTCATTTTAATCACTATTTATTTATGATTTGCTCGCTTTTACTTTTATTTTTATTACATTCTGGTCCCAAATACTAAAATACGAATATTAAATGTTTAGTGGTGGCCCGCCTTGGGGTATGATCCTCATTATTCATGGTCTGGGTAAAATTTTAATTTTAACTGCTAACTCGCTAATTTTCTAACTTCTAACATCTAACTTATATAAAATATATTCGAATCATTCTAGGACCTCGCGATGACCCGCCTTGGGGTATGATTCACGTTATTTATGGTTCGAGTAACAATTAAAAATATTAACCCCTAACTTATATTTTTTATTTGTTTGGTTTATTTTCGTTATTTAAATTTTTACTATTTAAATTTTGTTATTTTAGTTTCCCCCTTAAAATAGCAATCTTTTCATTTTAATCCTTTAATTTTCAGTTGCAATTTCTTGTTGATTATACTTTATATTCTATTTTTATTTCAATTTAATCACTAGTTTTGCCTATTAATTTTGATTATGTATTTTATAATTATTTTAATTTAGTCATTTTATGTTTATTAACTGCATTTAATTTTTTGGCTTGCCAACTTTAATTTAATTTAATTCAATAGTCTATTTAGGTTTTTAGATTAAATCCTTAGATTTAGACTTATCACATTTTGATTCTAATTTAGGTTACCTTATCCTTAATTACTCTTTAAATTTAGATTCCCTTCGATTTAGTCCCTAGAGATTTTAATTATTTGAATTGCATAATTGATTAAAATATTAATTTGGATTAATATTAGAGCCTTCACTTTAGGCCTAATTTTAAATTTAGTCCTTAAATTTAGGTGAATTCTTAATTTGATCCTCACTTTTACTCGAGGTTCCATTTTAATTATTCGAATCAAATAATTGATTAAAATTAATTAGGACTAATATTAGAGACAACATTTTAGGCTTAATTTCACAATTAGTCCTTAAATTTAGGGGAATTTTTAATTTGGTCCTCGCTTTTGCTCGAGGTTCTATTTTAATCATTCGAATCAAATAATTGGTTAAAATTGATTAGGCTAATAATTAGAACCTCCATTTTAGGTTTAATTTCACACTTAGTCTTTATATTTAGGAGAATTTTTTATTTGGTTCTCATTTTTGCTTGAGATTCCATTTTAATTATTCAAGTCAATAATTGATTAAAATTGAATATATTAATATTTAGAGCCTTCATTTTAGGTTTAATTCCAAACTTAGTCCTTAAATCTATGAGAATTTTTGATTTGGTCCTCGCTTATGATCGAGGTTTCATTTTGACTATTCGATTCAATAATTCACTAGAAATGATTAGGATTAATATTAGAGCCTACACCTTTAGGTTTAACCCCATAGGTTCTTTAAATATCATAATTTGACACTTTAAGGTATAGAGATGCTTTAATTAATTCATTTAGTCTGATTAGGTTCAATAAATGTATGTTTGATTGCACGTTGTTTTAAAAAAAACAAGGCAATGTTCATTTATTAGGGGGTTAGTAGTGTATCTCCCGCTTTTGTCCTAGAGTGACTCCTATTGATTCACAAAAGTAAATAAACATCCTTTTTCAAAACCCCACATCATGATTTCTAAATTATGAAGGCAATGTCCATTTATTGTGAAGCTTTCGCTTTTGCTTGGGGGTGGTTGTTATCAGTCGTGGTAGATCAAAATACTTTTTTTAAAATATGCATACATAGTGGATTTTAAATTAAAATAAAATTTCAAACTCAAAATTTTCAATTTCAAAATACAGGGTAATCAACTAGGTACCAATTTTGGCGCTGTGGGGTGCTAATCCTTCCCCGCGCGTAATTGACTCTCCAACTTAATTTTTGATTTTGCAGACCAAAACTTGGTATTTTTGATAAAATAAAATTGTTTTATTACCTGGTTTCAGGTGTTCCAATCTCACCTTAAAAATGATTGGTGGCGACTCCCATTCTTTTCATAAAATACATTTATTTTCAAAAAAGTCATATCGATCTTCCCCCAAATATCGATTACGACACGTTGATATATGATATTTTAACTGTCGAGACGTTTCTCTACCCGACGACGGAGAGTGCAAATAGTACACCCCAGACGGTTTAACTAGTCTCGAAAAAGTAAGTGCTTATCCTCCGTGAATCAGATAAAACACCAAATTGTAGAGTCGCCACCAATCTTTTAATTTGGTTAGATTGGTCACCAAAATGTCATATTATTTTAATAAAAATTCCTAAGAATAATATTAAATTAATACAACTCGGGTCTGCTTACCAGAAAAATGAGTTCGGGAGTCAGTTACGTATGAGAAAGGATTAGTACCCCCATAACGCCCAAAATTGTTACCGATATTTATTAATTAACCGCTTTGCAATAAATGATAAATTTGTTTAAATAATTTACAAATAATTTAATATAAATGATTGCTAAATAATATTTAATATAAATATTATTAATCTTATTATAATATAAAATATTATAATTATATAGTTTAGATTAATCTAATAAAAGTATTATAATAATTAATCCTATAATTAATAAATAGTGATTAAAAAATAGTAAAATTAATCAACTTTATTCGAAATAATATCAAAATTATGAACTAATTATGTAATTTAACCTAAATACTAATATAGGATTAAAATATAAATATTTAAAATTAAAAGACTAAATATGTAATTTTACCTAAAATATATATATAGGCGGGGTTAAAATATAAATAAATGAAATTAAAAGACTGAATTAAAATGTATAAAACCTGTTTCTGGGACCAACATAGAAGATTACAGTACCAGGGGGACCACGCTTGTAGTTTACCCATACCAAAATTAAAAAGATACCATCCCTAAAACGACATCGCATGAGAAAGGGCATTTAAGTCCCAAAATCGGCCCATAGAGACACATTTCTCTCATTTCCTCATTTTGCTTCTCTCTCAAAGGAGAGAGAAGCTCTGAACTCTCTCTAAAAATCCCTCGCTTGAGGGATAGCCACCACCGAGCGGCAACCTTACGTCGTCGTATTTCGTCGCTGCCGACCACCATCCACGGTGGTCGGAGATATACAATTACACCCAAAATGAAGCTCTCTCAACCCTAATCACTATTCTGAGCTTCTTTTACCATAGAAACCTTCTAATAATCCAGATCTAAGATTTTACCTTCGTTAAAATGCTTTCTTCGACGGCGTTTGGACTTCAACGCTTGGGTAAGTTCTTCTTTACTTCTTTTTTTGCATTTTGTTGTTGTTGTGGATCGTTGTGGTAGACTTCTGTTTGCTCTCTTTGCTCTTGTGATTTTTCCCTATCTTTTCTCTCGTGTTCATTGTTCTTGTTGTTGTTTGCAGGGTCACCTTATATAGGCCTCGGAGATCCTCTGTAATGATGAGGAAATCCGGTGAGTCACCGGACCTATGGCAGTGACTCACCATAAACCGATGTGTTGTGCGATCCTTGTTGATCTTCTGGATCATTTGGGTTAGCTCTGTAGAGGCGACGATCGTTGTGCCATGCACTGGTTGAAACAACGAGAGGTGGTGGCCGGAATAGACATTATGGTTGCAATGAGCACCCTAGGGTTTTGCTGGTTCGTTTTTGACCCTTCGATCTGCCTTTGATCTTATGGTCGAGATGATATGGCAACGCTGGAATTGTGTGAGAAAACCCTAGCTACTGATTTGGGTCTTCTGGACTTGTTAAACTTTCGGTTTAGCTGGAATTAGGTCGGATCTACTGCTTCTGGGCCTCCAGGGTTGGACTTGTATCTGCATATTGTAACCGGGCCTCCTTACTTGTAATTTGGGATTCCGAGCTGTAACCAGGCCTTCGGGCTTTGTAATAATAATAATATTATAATAATTTATAGATTATATATAATATTATTTATAATAATATTATAAAACATTACTCGAATGAAAACTAGTGTCAACAGCTGCCTTTCTTTACTTATTTTTGTGTAAACAAGAATAAAGCAAATATAAAAAGACAAGTTTTCGTCGAGTGAACTTCTTGCTTTGCTGGGAAATTCATTCCACTACTCTTTCATGGAGATCAAATTTTGATTTGATCGTGCTCCTGCTTCACTACTCTAGGCTGAGGATAACTTGCAAATGATTTGCTTCATTACTCTTCCGTGAAGGCTGAATTTGTATGACTTGAACAGAATCTGTTTCACTACTCTTCCATGAAAACAACTGAATGATTGAGAATATAATTTCACTACTCTTCTTTGAAAACAATTGAATGATTGAGAATCTAATTTCACTACTCTTCCATGAAGATCAAACTCACAATTAACTTACTTCACGATTCTTCCGTGAAGGTTTCATACTTTGCTGAAAAATCCTTTCCACCACTGTTCCGTGGATTTCGAATTTTGATTTTGCTTCTTGCTTTTGCTTTACTACTCTTCCGTAAAGATCTCACACTTTTCTAAAAAAATCCTTTCCACTACTCTTCCGTGGAATTCAAATTTTGATCTTGCTTCTTTACATTGAAGTCTCAAAAGAACTATTTCATGGGACTTTTTCCATTCTCAGAATTATGACCTGGTTGCTCCACTTTGTTTTTAATAACACCAGCGGTCTCTATCTGAACTTGTGTAGAAATCTGGTAAAGTTTTCTGTTTTTTGAAAAGAGAATCTATTATCTTTGAAAAGAGAATCTATCGTCTTTGCAAAATGTAGACATAACTATGCCAAACTCATCAAAGATTTAATCAAGATTTCAGCCACGTCTATTCTAATTTGACTCTTGAAGCATATCACAAGAAGGATTTATCCTAATTCCTTTCATGTCTCCACATCTAATCAGATCTTGAATAAGATTATTTAGATCATATCATGTCAAGATGTTTAACAACAATTCATCGTTCAATCTTATTTGACTCTACTAGTTTCTTGTTGTTAAAGTTCCAACATCTCTTCATGGAAAGAAATATTCATCGTTTCTCATTTTTTACTCTTGAAGTGTAAAGACAAACTTCATCTTATGTCAACCACATGATTTTAACATTGGTTCAGCGCTATAATTACTGATTCGTAAAACATTTGACAACACATTCATCATTTCTTGTGGTTTCTACCTAGATTTCTCAATAGAGAACTCTTTGAATAACATTCAGAGCTTTTGTATAATGTCACAATGATATTTCAGTAAGAATACAAATGGGACGCTTTAGCTGGCTAGCATTATATCAAGGAACATTTGACAACACATTCATCATTTTCTCATAGCTAATACGGGGATAATGCGTTCACATGGTGGACAAAACAATGTTGCATAGTCAACTCTATTATTATTGTTTCACCATTTTCACTCTTCATACCTTTCTGCCTTAGTGGAAATATTTTTCTCTAGAATAATAAGGGTCCTCAGCATGCCCCAATATTTTGCTAATATAAATGCTACTAATATGATCGTTCAAAATACCTGGTTGGATCATTTTTATCTAAAAGGGGATTTCATCATGCCCCACATGTTATCTTGTCTGATGTGAGCCTTCAATATATCCAACATTCTGGGTTGTAAAGTTCACTTTTAATGTTCATTCAGGCTTCTCACGAGGTCTAATTTTGATAATGCCCCCTTGTGGGTACTTGTGGCTTGATTTGTACCAAATCTCTTGATCTTGAATGCTCTCATTCTAGTGTTACTAAACAAAAATGTTATTAAATAACTTGAGGGATTCTTTTCATGTTGTCACAAACTTAAGAGATGTTCAATCCTTCTGACTGAGATATGTGCATCTTCTGAATGAGATAACCATCTTTTCCTTGATTGGTAGTTATACAGGGAATATTATAAGTCCAATTCCCCAGACTTTTGATTTCTCAGACCACTTGGTTTCAAGAATGTGAAATGCTTTTCCGTTCTGGCCTTGCTAATTTTTTTCTCAAATAGGTAGAATATGCATCAACTTGATTAGGATCCTCTCTTTTTAGGGACAATCTTGTTTGAAAATGTTCTTCCTTATTTTTTATCGAAGAATGAAAGAATTTTGTAAAATATTGTACCTTACAGGTTCATAATAGAATTAGGTCATAAGCATGAATTCAAAGAATATTTAAAGAATCAATAACTTTCACTACTTCAGAATTATAGTTCTTTGACAAATATCAAAATTAAGAGGTTAGTTTCAGGTTGGCTTTCTTATTATAGTTACATCTTAGTGAAGATGTCAATCCTCTCTTGCTCTTTGTAAATATTATCACATGCCTCACTTTCTTTGACTTGATATCTTTAACCGGATGCGCACAAAATGACACAATCTAGTATAACAGTTACTAGACCTTCTAAAGTACCTCCATTTCAATTCTCTGAAATCTTTGATTCTATTCAAAGCAGTGTGAAAACATTGATCTAATAACGAGATTCATGTGTGCACGTGTGTGAAATAGACTATAACAGACATTTATTTCACTTTCTTACAACAACTTTTTTTTCCTATTTTGGCTAGCTGAATTCAGCTTTATTGAAATTAGCCTTCATTGGGCTAACTTGAAACTTATCCATAAAACCGAGGCTATTAACCAATTACTCTAGAGGGATTGCTTTATTATATAGATGACTCTTACTTTTTTACAGAGAATCGGTTATAGTCTATGTGGTTTGGTGAATTTCAGAAAATCTCATTACCAAACTTCAATTCCAAAGGAACTGACTTTAAACTTAGAAAAAGTTTCATCGTCGAACCTCATTAATAGAAAAGTAATCTAGTCAGCTTCGCAATGTTACAAAATATGCCCCATGTTGTATGCTTCTAAATATCAATACCAAGGCTTTTTTTCTAATTGCTTGCATTGGAGAAAGCTCTCTCATATTTGTGGAAAGGTAATATTTGGGGAATGTATTTTTTTTAGGTATGGTCAGGGTCCTTTTTTTCGGGTATTCAATCTTGATACTTTGTCAAAGATATATGACTCTAATTGTAAAAAGCTTTTAATCTAATGATATTCAAAGAACTGCAAGATTAAAAAATTGATTCAATACTTATAACCTTAAAAACAACACATTTTATTACAAAAGGTGGAGAAAGGAACAAAAACATATTCAAACAAGATGCTACAAGATGAAAGGTACAATAGTGGTAGATAACAACTTCCATTGCCCCATTATTCCTTGGATGTCGAGTATATAGTTAGACCATGATTTCTGTTTATATTTGTACCCCATTTCGTGATCATTTCTTGGGTAGCTTCTTTGGATGAGCTTTTAGGTACAAAAATATCAGCTTTCTCATGAGTTATCTCTTGATCCAATCTTATCATCATCTTCTCTGACTGGAAATTGGGCTCAGTTTGCATTTCAAAACCAATTTCTTTGGTGGAAATTGTTGTATCCTGGTTCTGGATGTTTCTTGCAGCTGTATTTGGAGTAGCATTCTTTAAATTGCTCCATACTTCCCTTGATTTCGAAAGATCTGATATGGGTGTCTCTAAGGTTGTATCTACCTTGGTTCTTTTTAAACCTGTAGGCCAGTCTCGGATTACCTTTCCTTTTGTTTTTTCATTTCTTCTTTTTGCATACATACTTCATCCTCATTAGCTTTACCTTATCCTCCATTTTTTTTCCATACATACTTCATTCTCCTTAGCTTTACCTTATCCTCCATTTGTTTTGAAATTATCAACTTCATTCTTGGAGTCGACTCCCAAATGATTGATCACAATGGATTGACTGTTGGCATCCACTTCTATAATTCCATGAATCATAAGATCTTGAATTTATCGTTTGAAGTTGCCACAATTTTCGATGGAATGTCCTCGGATTCCAGCATGATACTAACAAAAGATCTTTTTATTATACCATCTTCGATAAGGAGATATCAAAGGTTTAGCTAGACATGGGGCAATAAGTTGGGCTTTGTGTAATTTAGATTATAACTTGTTGCATGAGACTGAAGGAAAACAGGATATAAATTCCCTTGATATCACCGTTTCTTTACTATTTTCTTCTTGAAAATGTTTGCTTTGAATGTCTGACTTTTGACCATCATCTTGAGAGAAATGATGACTTGAAAATTTCTCTTTTTCAATCAGCTTCGAGTTTTTGAGGAGCTTAGGTTTCCTATTTTCGAAACATAATAACCTTTCTGCCATAAGGTCTTGGACTTTTAATTTCAACATTATGCAATTTTATGTAGAATGAACAAAATCTCCAGAGTGATAATTGCATGGATTCTTGATATTTTTCCAATTTGGATGCAAATAAGTACTAGGAGGGATGGGTGTTACAAGACCACTTTCAAAAAGAAAGGGTAACAACTCTGAATACAAAATTGGAATTAGAATGAGATATGTCATCCTTTTTTCCTTATTATCATTTTATCCATTTTTAATGGGACTTATTCCATGTTTTTCTTCTTTGAACCAACTTCAATGTCCATGTTATCTGTCATATTTCCTGATTCATGAAGATGAGTTAGATTTATATATTCAATAACAGGTTCTTGGTCATTTGTCATCATATCATTGAAATCCAAACTTTTTCCTAAAACCTTCATCTTTTCATGCTCCATAGGGTCTTCTAACATTTTTCCTCATATAACAAAGTAACCATCATACTCTTTATCTTGGACATCTGTTCCCTGGAATCAAATTGGAACCTTCTTGTTGGATTTTCACAAATTGTTCTTGGATTCTCTCAATCTTTTCAACTCGAGCTAATATTCTATTCATTGCTTTTAATCTTTTAAAGATCTGCCACTGATTCTTGAATGTACTTTCAGAATTCATGACTCCAAAATCCTTTACTGATTATCCCCACGTGATGTTATGCAAAGCATGAATACAAATATAAATGTATATGTAAATGCATGTATGAAAGAGTGTAATTCAAGAGTAATTATCTTAAAACAACTTCCATTGAACACAAAAAGTTTTTTTTTTCAATACATCCAAAGGATCATTACATATAAGGGATATATTTCCCTCCTAATTTCTCTATCTCCTTAAAAAGCCAAGTTAATTCCCATTCATACTGAGAAGTTGATTCGTCATTCTGCTTCAGCTCCCTTGTAAAACCAGCTAAGTCCACCAGCTTGTGGGCTACCTTGCTTGCTTGAGCAGTAGCTTTCTTCAGCTCATCTTCTTTTTCTTGAATCTTACCTGTCATTTCTCGAAATTGCAGACAATATTGTTCATTTTCTTTTCTCAGAGAACCTTTATGTTCAAGAAGTTCTTGTATCAGGTCTCCATAATCATCCACCATTTTCATCAATGTGTGGTTCTGAGTTCTAGTGGATTTTAATTCAATATTAATATCACATTGATGGATCAGATATGAAGCTTTCATGTTGGGTATATCCTTCTTCAATATCTGGTTTTCAGCTTGACATTTCTCCAAATTGGTGATGGCTACATTGTATATTTCTTCATCAATTTCAAAGTCATAGGAGAATTTCTTTGCTTGGTCCTCATGTATCATTTTCCAATACTCAGCATCACTCTCCCTTGTGGCTGCTTCTATTGATGCTCTTACCATAAAAAGCTTTTGGTACCAATCTAACAGGAATTTTATGTGTATACCCTTCCTCAAGATACCCTTCTTTGGTTGCTTTACAGTTTACTTGATCATGAAACCCTTTGTCCATAATAAAAGCCTTTGATTTTGATAATTACTCTTGAATCAACACCCTTGAGTCTGTCATGATTATGCAAATGCAAACAGAATAATTAATATATGCATTTTCAGAATATATACGAAAACTAGTTAGTATTGCTTAATGAAAAAGGAAAGATCCTATATACATCCTAACCTTAAGCTTTCTAGTTTCATGCTTTATTCATAAAATAATAAGTAAAATACTTAACATGCTTTTCCTTGTGTACTTAACCTTACAAGACTCGATCGGGCTAGGTTCCGCCTAGACTTCAGTTCTAGGTTTGCTATATGCTGAGTTTTGGCTCTAGAGTAAGAAGGGTCAACGAATTGTCCTTTGTTTGTGTCCCCTTGGACTACCAAGCCCTCAATCCTGGTTTATTACAGACTTTCAGATTAAGTTTAATTCGAAGGAACACACTTCCTTATATCCATACGGAGGTGAAAACCACACGAGGAACATAAGGTGTGAGCTCAAAGAATGATCCCCTATCCCATACGGAGGTGAAAACCACACAAGGGAATAGTTTCTCATTCCCTTAAAGAGGATAAGAGTAGGGTTTTAGCTCATGTCATGAATGCAGTGCATAGTGGGTGAGGAAAAACATAAAAAGAAATAAAGTAATATATACTCTATTATTCTATTCTAATGACCCAAAATTAAATCTGTATACATAAAAAACAAAAGTTAGTAAAATAATAAAAATAATTAAAACAAAATTAAAACAAATTTATTATTTACTGCAAAGACAACTAATTAATAAATTGGTGGCTAGACTCTTATTTTTTAAAAATTCCAGTGGAATCACCAAGCTGTCGAGATGTGTCTCTGCCCTGGCGACAGAGTACACCCTAGACGGTGTAACTAGTCTCGAAAAAGTAAGTGCTTATCCTCCGTGAATCAGATAAAGCACCAAATTATAGAGTTACCACCAATCTTTTAATTTGATGAGATTGGTAACCAAACAGAAACCAGAAACTAACATTTGGCTATGAGAGTGCATCTTCAACTTCTTTTATAGTTTCACCCCACCAAATTTTCAGTTGTTTCACCCTCTCCTTTTTTTTTCAATCTATGCCAACAAATCATCAAGATTACTATTTTAAAGAAACAGATGAAAGTAGTTCCAAAAAACTCACCTTGGCTATGGGACTTTCTTCATTCATTCCCCATTGTCGAAAGGAAAAAAACTTCTCAAGTAAAAAAAAGATTAAAAGGCTTGAAGAATCAACAATGAATGAAATGACTCAAGAACCAGAATTGGAAGTTCAACACCAGGAAGAAGAAGATGATGTTCATAAACTCCAGAAATCTATAAACTTAT
Source organism: Hibiscus syriacus (assembly GCF_006381635.1). Taxonomy (NCBI): domain Eukaryota; kingdom Viridiplantae; phylum Streptophyta; class Magnoliopsida; order Malvales; family Malvaceae; genus Hibiscus; species Hibiscus syriacus. Next base: position 1,541,247 of record NW_024063440.1, read on the forward strand.
ATGTCCTTTCACATCGACAACTTCAAGAACACCACCCAACAAAACCGAATGAAAAACCCTTCTTCAAAACCCAAATCCAAATGGCCATTGGTCGAAAATCAACCTTGTGGATTTAAGTTTGGGAGAAGGTGTTTCATTGGGTTGCAAGCGGTGAGATTGCATGCGCAGGTGGTGCATGATCGAAGTGGAGGAGAGATAAGTTGATGGAAAAACTGTTGAGGATTTATATAGAACTCCTTTTTATAAGAATGATTCTTGATTGTTAGATGGTGTCTGTAATTGACAAATCAATGAGAGAACGCCATGTTAAATTATAAAATCCAAAGGTGGAGAAAGAGAAAATACCAACTAATCGTATGATGCAATCATTTCAATACAAATTAAAATTTTATTTATAGTTTTCTCGAATCGAACTGAGTTTATAAAATTTAAGTCAAGTGAAATTGTTTGAGTTTTGTTTAAATTTAATTATAATTATTTATAAAATTTATGGTATGGATTAATTTATAACTTGAATCCAATATATAGTTTATAGGTGCACACCTTAATTGTTAGCCCATCAGAATTAGGACTGAAGATTTTTCACCACATCATTGTCTAATTAAAATGCCTTGACAAGAATATCAGGATTCATGGGAGGATTTGATCCAAACACTACATTGGCAATTTTAATGACACCCTGATTCTGGCTGCTCAAACCAGCTAACGCAACAACATTGGTTTTCCCAGTATTGAACTGAAAGTAAACGAGACCAATGGGGAAAATAAAAACATCTAAAAATATCTCCAAGGTATAAGACCTTTGTATTGAGACGATTTTTGGGATTGGATATTACGAAGCCAGTGGAGAGTGTGCCCTCCACAATGAGTAGAAGTTCGGTGGTACGAGGGTAAGGGTGAGTGTTGTCGGGAATCACGATCTTTCCCGCTTCGTGAAGTTAAGATAAACACTTAGAGATTAAGGATAGTAACGAGAGCACAAGAGTATAATTCTCTAATTGGAGATTCTTCCACTATACAAAAGAATAGTAGGATTACAATGATTTGTTTACAAAATTTGACTCACACTTGGTGGCTCACTCAAGCTTGAGGATAAAGACTTCTCAAGCTATCTTTCTTCTCTCTCAAATAGACTCTCTAACTCTCTAGTTTCTCAAGCTTGGATTTTGGATGGTTAGGAATGAAGTCTCTCACCCCTATTTATAGCACTCTACCTCCATAATGAATGGTGGAGATTACTTACATCCAAAGGTGGAGATTAATTATCTAGAATGCTCCACACACTCTAGAAAGATCTACACTCTTCCACTCCCTTTCATATTCTTCCATACTCTTCCATAAGATTTCACACATCTCTAGAATATTCCAGAGGATTCCACAAGCTTCTAGAGAGTTCTACACTTCTCTAGAGTTTTTTGGAATGTTCTAGAAAATTATACACTTCTCGAGAAAGCTCTAGAATTTTCTAGAACCTCTCCAATTAAGGATAAATCCAACAAATCTCCCCCTCTCGACTTAATTGGGAGGTAGTAGCAAGCTGACACCTTGACAACAATCTTCAAACTTCTTTGTCAGTATTAACTTGGTCATCATATCTGACCAGTTCTCATATGTGTGAACCTTGTCAAGATGTATTTGCTTTTCTTCGAGAACTTCTCAGATCCAATGATATCTAGTGTCTATGTGCTTTGTGCGGGAATGAAATGTTGAATACTTTGCTAGATAAATTGCACTTTGATTGTCGCACTTTAAGACATACCTTTCTTGATCTATTCCCAGCTCCATCAACAAATTCTTCATCCACAACATCTCCTTGCAAGCTTCAGTAGTTGCAATGTACTCTTCCTCAATAGTGGACAATGCAACACACTTTTACGGCTTTTATTTCCACGAGACAACTACCCCTGTAAAAGTAGTTAGGTATCCCGATGTTGATTTTCTTGAATCAATATGACCAGCCAAGTCTGCATCTATGTATCCTTCCAACACATGTTTTGTTTTTCCAAAGCATAAACACCTTTTGGAAGTTCCTCATTGATATCGAATGATCAATTTTGTTGCAACCCAATATTCATTCACTGGGTATGCCAAGAAGCAACTCACGACTCCAACTGCATAGGCTATATTTGGTCTTGTGCATATCATTGCATACATGAGACTGCCTACTACAGACGAGTATGAAATTTTCTTCATTTCCTCCATTTCTTTCTCACTTGTGGACTCTACTTCGAACTTAGCTTGAAGTGTCCAACAAGTGGTGTGTTAACTGGCTTTGATTTGTGCATGTTGAATTTACCAACACCTTCTTAATGTATCTCTCTTGGGATAGCCATAACAATCTCTTTGATCTATCACGAGTTATTCGTATCCCAAGGATTTGTTTAGCCGGTCCCAAATCTTTCATGGAAAAACTCTTGCTTAGTTATTTATTTAAAGTATCTATCTTCATGCGATCTTGTTCAATAATTAACATATCGTCAACATATAGCAGGAGTATGAGAAAGTCGCCACTTGCATACCTTTTCGAGAAGACGCAATGATCGCTTTTCATCTTTTTAAAATCATGTTCTGCCATGAAAGAGTCGAACTTTTTGTACCATTGTCTTGGTGCTTGCTTAAGCCCGTATAGACTCTTAGTCAGACGACACACTAGATTTTCTTTGCCTAGAACTTTGAATCCCTCAGGCTGTTTAATGTAAATTTCTTCCTCTAGATCACTACGTAGGAACGTCGTCTTGACATCGAGCTATTTAATCTCCAAATCTTGCATGGCTACTAAGCCAAGGACCATTCGGATGGATGCCATCTTTACCACGGGAGAGAATATTTCTTCAAAGTCTATACCTTTTTCTTGTTCAAATCTTTTGACGACCAACTGAGCTTTATAACAAGGCTTTGAGCTGCTATCTTCGGTCTTGATCCAATACTCGTATTTATTCTTCAAGGCTCTTCTCCCTTTTTGTAGCTCCACAAATTTATAGGTATGATTCTCATGCAAGGATTGCATCTCTTCTTGCATGACTCTTATCCATTATTCTTTATGACTATCACTCATTACTTCGTTATAAGTTTGAGGCCCCCCCTCTTCAGTGAGCATAACGTACTCATCTGTATTATACCAAGTAGATGGTCTTCTATCTCTCGAGGATCATCTCGGCTCTGGTGCTATTGGAGAGCTCTGATACCACTGTTGGAAATCACGATCTTTCCCACTTTATGAAGTTAAGATAGACACTTAGAGATTAAGGATAGTAATGAGAGCACAAGAGTATAATTCTCCAAGTTGGAGATTCTTCCACTATATAAAAGAATAGTAGGATTACAAGGATTTGTTTACAAAATTTGACTCATACTTCGTGGCTCACTCAAGCTTGAGGATAAAGACTTCTCAAGCTATCTTTTTTCTCTCTCAAAGATGCTCTCTAACTCTCTAGTTTCTCTAGTTTCTCAAGCTTGGATTTCTTGGATTTTGGATGGTTAGGAATTAAGTCTCTTACTCCTATTTATACTGCTCCACCTCCACAATGAATGGTGGAGATTACTTACATTCAAGGGTGGAGATTAATTATCTAGAATGCTCCACACACTCTAGGAATATCTATACTCTTCCACTCTCTTCCATATTCTTCCATACTCTTCCATAAGGTTCTAAACATCTCTAGAATATTCCAGAGGATTCCACACTCTTCCACAAGCTTCTAGAGAGTTCTACACTTCTCTAGAGTTCTCCGGAATGTTCTAGAAAATTCTACACTTCTCCAGAAAGTTCTAAAATTTTCTAGAACCTCTCCAATTAAGGAGAGATCCAACAAGTGTGAGGGGGTTGAGGCCTCCATTTGGTGCATAGTCAAGTCGAACAAATGAGATGCCAAGAGTGTTGAGGCTCGGTATTTGGGCAACAATGGTTGGAGTCACAGTCGATCCCACTGGATTGGATGTGTTTCTGGGCATGTTGAGGCCTAAATAGTAGAAGTCTTCTGCTTTGGCAAGCTTGGGGGTCCTTGCAGAACTTGCCATTAACAAACATTGCAAAAATAAAGAGTTGAAAAGAAGATTGTTATTTCCATAATGGTACATTATGCCATGAAAATATTTGAGATTGTATTTGAAGCAGAAGAAGAGAAACATAGCAGCATCCTTGTAGTCATTGATGGCTACGCAGAAGTCCTGGAGAGGGCTAATTAATCTTACAATAGGATGCCGGCATATTTGATCTGATTATTTGTGGATTTAGGAATAGTTTATGAACCAACCGAGCTACTTAATTAAATAGTTAAAATGTGAAAGATACTGCCACTATGGGTTACGAATTGTTTTTCTGGAATGATTTAGTAATTACAAGTATTTGCTTTGAAAGATTCAAGACTTGTCTCTCCGGAACAGTTCAATCTAAGAGATAAACGTGCATGGGTGAGTTAAGCAAACAGAAGCTACAATATTATATTAAATATTGTGAAATCTTCACCATTCTCTAGATATATAGCAACACTGAACCTTTGAAAAAGAGGCTAATCAATTGAATGTTATTTTATTAGTTTTTTAAATATCAATAGAGTAGTTAAACAAGACATTTGCTGCGACCAGTTCCATTTCAAAATATGAATGGGAAGATTGAAATTGGACGAGGATCAGCACTTAGAGTGGTTAAAGAATAATTCCAGGAAATACTTCAAACTAAGTAGGACCAATGGTGAGTCAAGCCAGTGGTGGACAAATTCCAGGACTTAACACTCTTGGCATTTCTCTTGTTCGAATTGACTATGCACCTTACGGTGGCCTAACCCTCCTCACACTCACCCTCGTGCCACCGAAATTCTAGTTGTTGTGCAAGGCACCCTTTACGTCGGCGTTATTACATTCAACCCTGAGAAGCGTCTCTTCACCAAAGTCCTGTTCCCCGGAGATGTCTTTGTGTTCTCTGTTGGTCTCATTCACTTCCAGTTCAACATTGGGCACACCAATGCAGTTGCCTTTGCTGCTCTCAGTAGCCAAAACCCAGGTGTAATCATCATTGCAAATGCAGTGTACGGCTCACACCCTCCCATCAATCCCGAATTCCCGATCTTCTTTCCAAAGTCTTCCAGCTCGATAACAATATTGTTAAACAACTTCAGTCCCGTTTCTGGTGGGATAACAACTAGACGTCTAGACCAATATTTCTAAATTCCATTAAACTTGTACTGTTTGATTTGTTTCTCTCGTTGAATTTAGCATTTCATTTGTTGAAAAATAATTAAGAGGTCTGCATATCTAAACCTCTCTTAATGTTAATTGTTAATTTGTTCATTTCATGTTATTTGATTCATCATCCAAGTACTATAAGTAAAACAATAAAACCTAAACTCATTTAGGGAATCATGAAATATAGAATTTATGTCAAACAATTATTTAGATGATTAATATGCTTTGAATTCATATTTGATTTTTGTTAGAGAAAAAGAGTTTGATGGAAGCCCCTGAAACTAAAGAAAAAACTAATGCCTTCGATTAATCTGTTGATTGGAGGTATTCTAAAAGCTCGGATTAGGTGAATATAGTTATAACCGAGTCTTTAGTCTTTGTGATTCTGTATATATATTTCGGTTTTGATTATGTAGGTTGAGAAGTGTTTTTTTTTGGTAAATCATATACTTTGACTCAAATAATGAAATTGGACGGCAATATCCTTTCCGTAAGTTTCGGTAAATTATTTCGATAATTTGAGTATATTTGGTTTCCCTTCAATTGATGAATTTGATTATTGATATGTGATTATGGAGTTCGAACATGTGAATCAAAATAAATTAAGCATTATGCTCATACTTTGTGAATATATGATCTTTGTGAAGATATAATGACTTGTATGTGAAATTAGAGTTCGATGCATGAAATTGAACTAAATTATGTCCTCTTACTTTGTGATAATAATTCTTTGTAAAAATCTATCATGAATTGATTGTGATATAAGCTTTAATCTTTAATAAATTATATTTTAAATATTTTACTCGAGTCTCGAATACAATTGACATGTCACATAGTTCATAACGCTTTTGTACTGTAACACGTTGAAAACTGGTCTATAATTATTCTAAAGTCCAACCATTGAAAAAACATATTTTTGGGCATTAAATTATTAATGTGAGTCGTTTTGTGAATTTAGTAAAAAATTTAATTTGACTACCCTAGGACATTTCTCCTCTTGCTGACGCTTCACTTCCATCAAAGAAGGCACCTCATCCCCGCAGCACGTAGATTTGGAACCTTTAGAAGGATACTCCATAAATTTTGGTTCATGGACAATCGACGATGAAGCTGCCACAATACCCTCCGACAACGATGATTCGTCCCAGATGTTTTTGAAAAAATCTGTATGATCGTATGACCGTTGACTTTGATCGGTATGACCGTTGACTTTGATCGAAAAAGTTAAAATTTTTGAAAAAAATTATTTTATGTTTTCTACGTCCCGAGTCCGAATCCAAAGTCTATTTTGCCAAATTTGCACCTGATATGTTGTTTTTTAGTGTTTTATATTCGAATTCAAGTTGGTTTCTCAATTTAGTTCAGTTTCTGATGTAAATTCGATTGCTATGTATCTGAGAAATCATTGGACATTGAATTCAAGTTCGAGAGTGATCGAATGTAGTTTAAATGATCGATCAGTGGGGCACAAAAATCGAGATAGTACATTACTACCTTATGCTTGCTTTATGGAACATGTTGGAAATTGATAGATACACGGATGAATATGATTGGTCCCATCTATATAGTAAATTATTTCTAAACTCGATCTGAATATGATAAAAGTCAGTAACCGAATATGGCTTAGATGGCTCGCGTAAGTAACTGAAAGATCGATAGGAATTAATTATAAGTTTAGTGATTCATTAATAAATGAATTAACTTTAAGATCCATAAATTGTGATAAATTTTCTTTAAAGGTTAAATACTGGGATTATTTGGATATGAACTTACCAAAACTAACCCTATGGGGTAAAATTATAAAAATGACCTTCTTTTGTAAAAGACCAAGACTTTCCCTAAAAGTGAATAATAACCTAGAAAGGACATAACTGACCAATTATCATAAAAAAGTACATATTATTTGGATTAAAAGGAATTACCGAAATGTCCTCGAGCTACGAAATAACCTCAATGGTTCAAATGACCAAAATAACCTGAACTCTAAAGGAATTAGAATATATTGAAGCCTAAGTTATCAGAGGTAATACCACTAACAACATTGAATGAAATGACGTTAATACCCTTAAAATGTAAAAAAGACTATGGATTACTATGATAAGGGAGACAACCTGAGAAGTTATATTATGATCCACTTGAATCTTAGAATCACCGATTAAATTCCTGGTTTAATTAGAATGCCCCTGAAGGGTAAAATGATTCGAAGTACTTCGAAGCTCTGGAATAACCAAATACCCTATTCTCTGAAATGAATAAATCAACATTGAATACCAAAATGACTATATTATAAGATCATATTGAACTGCATAGAAGTACTGTATATATTTGAATTTGCGGAGACAACCAAATTACTTTAGAAACTCTGAAGTGACCGGGATAGACTTAACTAATAAATGACCTAATTAACCCCAAAGACTTAGAATTAAAGGAATGACTTGGATAAGTCTGGAAACACTAATGAACCTATATGTTGTATAGTCCATAAGGATTTTGAACCACAAATCAAGCACGTCGACATTTCCTGATATCATTGCAATACTGAAGTGAAATAAAGACCATTGTCATATATGTTCGTCTCTCTAAGATCTATTCAACGATGATTCTGAAGATGATCAATTTGAAAAGAGTTGTTTGTTTTAAAGAGTGAATACCCTTGAAGTGTAATGATTTGACTAGTTGAAAAGTATCAATGCTGGGATTTGTTCAGTTCGAGTTAACTCGATATCACGATAGATCAACACAAATCTTAAATGCCCTAAATCTTCATTTCTTCTTGATTAGATTAAATCACTAAGAATTCTCCAAGAACCTAATACCCAAAATGCCTCTGAATTCTTGAATAATGGAATCACTCTTATCATATCTGAAAACACGAGTAACTATGATGTAAAGAATTTTGAATACCTGTTTGTTTATATAGTGCCCATGAAAAATATCCAAATACTATATGATCCTGATGAATCACGTTTTGAATAATTGATGAATCTGTCAGCTATCAAACCCTTTTATAGGGATTTCATCTCTAAATTTAAGCAATTTACATAAATTTCATGATTCCCTATATGATAAATACCAATTATCTTTGAATAATATTTGGAACATCTAGTGTGTTCCTTGATCACACTAGTGTTTTCTCTGATTTTAAAAACATGTCTATGTTATCTGAAATATAATCTGCCTCAAATTTATGTCTTAAACTTTGATATCTGTTGATATCTGTTATGATCTCTGATCTTTGCTCTAATTTCTTATATCTCCATTTAATGACTGAAATTATTTTTATACGGGGTACTCTGGGACTCTGTATGACTGAAGACTATGGCAGGTTCAGTCACTGCTGGTAATTCATTGTATAGGTTCAGCACCAACTGGTAATTCCCTATGGACCTAAGATGACTCTTGAGTGGGCTTCTGAGCCTAATGGGCCTAGTGGTAAGACCTTATCGATCCTAAGGCACTCCTTTAGGGTGGCTCATCTGCTGTGTGAATTGGGTAAGTCCTTATGGGCCTGAGCACACTCCCCTCAGGCGGGCACCTACGCTTCGGCTAGGGTAAGACCATATGAACCCAAGGTGCTCCCTTAGATTGCCACCTACGCCCTTTGGGCCTAGGGTAAGTCCTTATGGATGCAGTTATGGGGAACTACTTATTAGTGTTTAGTTGGAGGGTTTTACTCTGGTTTAAAAATACATTTTAAACTGCTACTGTTTTAAAAAGATTTATACATTTTCATTGGTTTTGTGGGAACACACTAGACACCCTATTCTGATCTCATGACTTAGTTCTCCAAACTTTTACTCTGAACTAAAAGCTTCATGTCCTTTACTACCTCAAATATTAATAGGACTTCACTTCTAACAAAACTCTGTAGATGTTTGAATCAATAAGGAAAATTATGCTTACCTATTATCTGCATGTCCTTCAACATCATTTAGTAGTTTTGTATTACTGAGCTTCCCAAAGATCACTCTTTTACCTATTTCAAGTTAAAAGGATTGAACTAGTGCAATTATCGACATCAATAAAGGAGTTTCACCGGCTTTGTTTGTGTAGTACAGTGAATGTGATTACAGGTATGTAGATTGTATTTTTTTATATACGAGTATGAAATCTGTTTTATTTCTGAATATCAATAAATTTTACTTTTGTATTTATAATTGTTTTATGATTTAAGCGTTTTAATAAAATTTTTAATTTTTTGGGATTTTTACGGGGGTCACTCCGGTGGCCCTTATATGACACCTCAGATCAGATCGTGTCACCTGTATCGGTCTGTGGCTGTTACATTTAGTGGTATCATAGAGCTTAGGTTGAGTCAGTTTTTATGGGTAGACCGGCTAGTCTACTGTCATAGAATGTCTGGTCAGTACATGCCCCTAGACTATAACCGTACTTCTCTAAGCCGAAACTCCAAGGTCGAGATCCTCTATGTAATGAGATAAACTAAGTTTTCTATTCGTTAGAACTCGATCTATGCATAAAAAGAATACCAGTAATGTTTCTCCAAATTCTGTAACGTGCCTCACGATTAATGTGAGAGTTACTCATCCGAGAAATTTTGATCCGACTCCAGAAATGAAATTGGAATATGTTACCGCTCTATGAACCTAACCTCATAGCCAAGGTCGAATTGATTCCACAAGGATAATTCTGTTTAACTTTTTTTTATTGGAATGAGGGAAAGTTTTGACTAGAATGTACATTCAGCTGGTTAAGGATTAGTAAAGGAATCATACTTTTGTAAAAGCTACTTGAAGATATTGAAGAACTGATAGAAGCTTCATTTTTGTATTTTTGTGACTTGAACGAATTTTGAGGATGAAATTCTTTTAAGGAGGGGAGAATTGTCACACCCCAATTTAGGGGCTAAATTTTAATAGTTATAAGTATCGAATTAAGGTCGTAACAAGGGAAAAGTTAGGGACTAAATTGTAAATTTTTAAAAATTGTAGCTTAGTTTTGAAACATGTGGAAAATTTAATGACTTGAACTCCAATTATCCCATTTTTTTACTTAGTGAAAAATAAACCCCCGTTAAAGCAACCCTAAAATTATCAACCCCAAATCATAACCCATAACCCCCAAATTTCTTCTCCCTGTCGGCCTCTTTACCGCCTCAATCTGACATCGTCCGGCCGCCCCAGCCTACTTCACTACCATCAAAACGACCGCTACCCTGCTCTGATAAAAAACCCGACCCTTATCCCGCCCTAAATCACCATCGTTCATCGTAAAAATGACCGTAAAACTATGTATTTTCAACCCTGCCGCCACCAATTTTGTTAGTTCCGGCCAAATTGTCGACCATCGTGCCTCACCTTCCTCACTATTGCAATCACTGATGTCATGCGACCAAAACCTGATATGGTTCATCGGCATTTTCATCGATCACCGATGTGGGTAAGAATTTTCGTCATTTTTTTATTTCGATGGATTTTGGTTGATTTTTGGATTGATTGTTGGTTGTTTTTGTGTTTGGTTGCTTTCTGGTTAATCGGTTATTACCCCTATCCTCGTCGTCCACTGCACGTGTTTTCATGCACCTCCAATGCGCTTGGGCTTTGTTTCAACTGAGTATTCTAGAAGCTAAGTCAACTTGGACCAAGTTGACCGAGTCAACTCAAATCGAGTCAACTCATTTACGTTGACTTTAACCGAAAAAGTCAATTCTTCTGAAAAGCCCTATTTTATGTTTTTTGATGTCCTGAGTCCAAATCTGAAGCCCGTTTTGTCAAATTCGCACACGGTAAGCTATTTTTCAGTGTTTTATCTTCAGATTCAAGTTGGTTTCTGAATTAAATTCAGTTTTTGACATAAATTCGATTGCTATGTATTCGACGAATTATTAGACATTGAATTGAAGTTCGAGAGTGATCGAATAGAGTTTAAATGATCGATCGATGGGGCACAAAAATCAAGGTAATACATTACTACCTTATGTATGCTTTATAGAATATGTTGGAAATTATTAGATACAAGGATGAATATGATTGGTCTCATCTATATAGTAAATTATTTCTAAACTCGATCCGAATATGATAAAAATTTAGTAACTGAATATGACTCAGATGGCTTGTGTAAGTAACTAGAAGATCGATTAAAATTAATTATAAGTTCAGTGATTCATTAATAAATGAATTGACTTTAAGATCTGTAAATTTTGATAAATTTTCTTTAAAGGCTAAATACCAGGATTATTTGGATATGAACTTACCAAAAATAGCCATTTGGGGTAAAATTACGAAAATACCATTCTTATGTAAAAGACCAAGACTTTCTCTGAAAGTGATGAATAACCTAGAAAGGACATACTTGGCCAATTATCATAAAAAGTGCATATTTTTTGAATCGAAAGGAATTATCGAAATGTCTTCGAGCTACGAAATAAGCTCAATTGTTCAAATGACCAAAATAACATGAACTCTAAAGGAATTAAAATATATTAAAGCCTAAGTTATCAGAGGTAATACCACTGACAGCATTGAATGAAATACAAATAATACCCTTAAAGTGTAAAAAGGACTATGGATGACTATGATAAGGGATATGATATGAGAACTTATATTATGATCCACTTGAATATTTGAATCACTGATTAAATTCCTGATTTATTTGGAATGCACCTGAAGGGAAAAATGATTCAAAGTACGTCCAAGCTCTGGAATAACTAAATACCCTTAACTCTGAAATGAATGAATCAACCTGGAATACCAAAATGAATATATTATAAGATCATGTTAAACTGCATGGAAGTACTGTATGTATTCGAATTTGAAGAAAAGATTGAATTGCTTTGGAAACTCCAAAGTAAATAAAATAGACTTAACAAATAAATGACCTAAGTAACCTCAAAGACCTAGAATTAAAGGAATGAATTGGATAAGTCTGGAAACACTAATGAACATATATGTTGTATCGTCTATAAGGGTTTTGAACCACGAATTAACCACATCAACATTTCCTGATATCGTTGCAATGCAGAAGTGAAATAAAGACCATTAGAATATATGTTCGTTTCCATAAGATCCATTCAGCGATTATTCTAAAGATGATCAATTCGACAAGAGTTGTTTGTATTAATGAGTGAATACCATTGAAGTGCAATGATTTGACCGGTTGACAAGTATCAGTGCTGGGATTTGTTCAGTTCGAGTTAACTCCATATCCTGATATATCGACAGAAATCTTAAATGCCCTGAATCTTCGTTTCTCCCTTATTAGATCAAATAACTATGAATTCTCCAAGAACCTAATGCCCAAAATGCCTCTAAATTCCTAAATAATGGAATCAGTCATGTCATATCTGAAAATACGAGTAACTCTGATGCAAAGGATTCTGAATACCTGTCTGATTATATAGTGCATGCCTCTGAAAATTATCTAAATACTATATGATCTTAATGAATCACGTTCTGAATAACAGATGAATTTGTCAGCTATCAAACCCTTTAATAGAGATTTTATCTTTGAATTTATTCAGTTTATAGAAGTTCATTACTCTCTATCTGATAATTACCAATCACCTCTGAATAATATTTGGAACCTCTAGTGTGTTCCCTGATCACAAAGATGTTTTCTCCGATTTTCAAAGTATGTATTTGTTATTTGAAATACAATCTGACCTCTGATTTCTGTCCTGAACTTTGATATCTGTTATGATCTCTGATTTCTATTTTGAGCTATGATCTCTGCTCTGATTTCTAATATCTCTATTTACTTATTGAAATTATTTTTTACGGGGTATCTAGGACTCTGATATAAATGAGGACTCTGGCAGGTTCAGTATCTGCTGGTAATTCCTTGTATAGGTTCAACACCATCTGGTAATTTCTTATGGACCTAAGGCGACTCTTGGGTGGGCCCCTGGGCCTAGTGGTAAGACCTTATAGACCCTAAAACATTCCCTTAAGGTGTCTCCTCTGCTGTGTGCATTGGGTAGGTCCTTATGGGTATGAGGGCACTCCCCTCAGGTGGGCACCTACGTTTCGGCTAGGGTAAGACCTTATGGACCTAAGGCACTCCCCTAGGTTAGTACCTACGCTCTTTCACCTAGGGTAAGTCCTTATGGATGAAGTTTTAGGGAACTGCATATTGGCGTTTGGTTGGAGGGTTTTACTATGGTTTAAAACTATGTTTTAAACTGGTTCTGTTTAAAAAGATTTGCAATTTTTTACTGGTCTTGTGGTAAGAAACTAGACACCCTATTATGATCTCTTGAACCTAGTCCTCCGAATGTTTACTCTGAACTGAAAGCTTTATGTCTTTTACTACCTGAAATACCAGTGTGACCTCCGCTCCTAAAAAAAATATGTAGATGTCTGAATCAACAAGGAAAATTATGCTTACCTATTATCTGAATGTCCTTCAACATCATTTGGTAGTTTTGTATTACTGAGCTTCCCAAAGCTCACACTTTTACTCCCATTTCAGGTTAAAAGGATTGAACTATTGTAACTATCGACATCACTAAAGGAGTTCCACCGGCGTTGCTTGCAGAGTACGATCAATGTGATTAGGGGGCATGTAGATTGTATTTTGTTTTATATACGAGTCTGAAATCTATTTTGTTTCTGAATATTGGTAAATTTTACTTTTGATTTTATAAATTGTTTTATGATTTTAATCATTTTAACAAAATTTTTAATTTTCTGGATTTTTACGAGGGGTCGCACAGGTGGCCCTAATATGACACCTCGGATCGGATCAGGTCACCTGTATCGGTCTGTGGGAGTTATAAGCGTGCTATATTTTAAATTTATCTTGATCTAGATATACAATTGTACTTTATAACATAGTACTAAATTGCGGCCGCAACGTAATGTAACGCCCACATCGTAACGTTTATGAAGGTTATCGTGACGTAATATCGGTGCAACGCGATAAGGGAACCACATCACGATTATTGCGGTTAAAAATCATTACGTAACACCTCAACACACTATAAATTGCGTCGCAACTAATCTGAAATATAAAATTACATGAATTGTTCTAATTTAATTATTAAAACTGAATTATAAATATATATCATTGATAATATCGTAACAGTTATCCTTAAAATTATTTACTTAAATTTGAATTAATTAAATTATTTATTAACATTATTTTAAAATTAAATTAATTTCAATTTAAATTAAATTTTTATCATATCTAAAATTGCGTGATTAATTTTAACTTAAATTTTTATATTACCATTAAGTATCATAATTATATATTTATTTATTATTATATAAAATTTGTATAAGAGAGGAATTCACTTTATACTATAATAGTACATGTAGTTTATCTATTTACTATGAAACTATAAAATTTTATCTAATCTATAATATAAAGAAAAATAAATAAATAATATTATAAATAAATAAATAAATAAAGGAATATATTCATTGAAAAAAAAAGTGATGGTGTGTGCGTGTAGAGGTAGAGGCGCAGAAAAGTAAATAAGTGATAAGCATGGTTACATAATTTGGTATGAGACCAATGCAAATAAATAAATAATATTATAAATAAAATAAAAATGGAATATATTCCTTGATAGTGTGTGTAAGAGATAGGGCACTTAAAGCAAATAATTGAGGGCACTAAAATTAATAGGCACATTTTCATTGACTTAGGGTCTAAAAGCTTCCTGCTGCAATAGAGTTTCATATTTAGTGAGTTATGGGAGTACTTCTCATATTTTTTATAAGAGAGTTTGTTTCTATGGTGGTGCATTTTCTTTAAAGATCTTTCAGTTAGTCTGCTTAGTAGGAAATGTGTTTTGTAGTGAAGTGACTCGCAAATTTTTTTTTCTGCAAGTAAGTTATTTTATTATTATTTTTTATTAATTAATTTATAAATTAAACTTATCTTAAAAGTTGAAATTAGGATTTTTATATGGTTGTTATGAAATAATTTTTTTTAAATATTTAATTAATAGTCAGTTACATTCATATTTTGTTATCTAAATATTTGTTCATTTTTTAATCTTGTTAGTTTTAAGTTTTATAATTATTATTTTATTTTTTGAATACTCTATTAGCTTATTTAATTATATGCAACTATAAGAAAAATGTCATGTTCAAAAAGTAAACAAGGAGAAGCTCATAGTGGTGATTATGGTTGGAGGTGGGGAGAACATGTTGAAGACAATCGTAATAATGTCATATGCAAATTCTGTATCAAAGGAGGAATAATAAGATTGAAAGAGCATTTGGTTGCAAAAAAGGAAATGTAGCACCTTGTCAAAATGTCTCGGCTGAAGTTAGGAAAAATATTGCTCAATAACTTAAGGAATATCATAATGAAAAAGCTTTGAAACAAAAGAGAAAAAGGAGAATTAGAGGAAAGAATAAGATTAGAAGATCATGGAAACTATTGCAAGACAAGAAAATACTAAATCCAAAATTGAATGGGAAGAAAGACAATGCCGAAGAGCAAGAACTGGTCAAGATTCAATTTATGAACCTGGAGGAGGTAGTACTACTGAGACTCGAGACTTTAGAAGATCATTTAGTACTATTGATTCAAGAAAAAGTGGGAGGGAACATCAGTGGATTAATTTAAAAGTTAATATTGCATGAAGCTTTACCAGCAAGAATTGCAGACTCACCATTTCTATAGCCTGTACTTCAAGCTGAGGTTGAAGTTGGAAAATCAGTTAGGGATCCTTCAGTTTATGAGGTAACATGAATTTATTAGGATGAAGAGTACAAAGAAATACAAGAATGGGTGAATGGCTTTAAGCCTATATGGGAAGAAAGAGTTGTGACCATTATGTGTGATGGGTGGAAAGGAACTAGAAACCAACATATAATCAATTTCTTGATTTATAGTCCTAGATGTACCATCTTTAAAAAATCAATTGTTGCTAGCAGTTTCACCTCTCGTACTGCTGAGTATTATTTTGATATAATGGAAAAAATGGTGGATGAAATTGGTGAAGAATTTATTGTTCAATTTGTTATGGACAATGAAGCATCAATCAAAGCTGGTGGTAAAATGTTGATGCAAAAGAAAAGACACCTTTATTGGTCAGTATGTTTTACACATTGCTTGGATCTTATTTTGAAATAAATTGGTAACAAAAAAAGTGTGAAAAGTGTCTTAGATCAAGAAAAAAAGATCACATCCTTTATATACAATCATATATGGACGATTGATTATATTACGAGGTATACCAAAGGTATATAACTCTTACGCCCTGGGATCACTAGATTTTCTACCAATATCATTGCTTTGGAGAGCATTGTTAGAAACAAACAAGCATTTAAAGAAATGGTGATTTCTTCAGAATGGAAAAGGTCCACATATGCAAGAAAACCAGCTGAATTAGAGATGATAGAAGTCATTAACTCCAAATAATTTTGGAAAAAGTGGGTGATGTCTTAAAGATCCAAGAACTGTTGGTTAAAGCATTAAGGACGTGTGATGGAAATGAAAAACCAACTATGGGTTTTATTTATGAAGCCATTGATAGAGCAAAATTGGTGATTCAAAGGGATTGTCACTATTACCATAAATATTGGGAAATAATTGATAGACGATGGAGTAAACAACTTCATAATGATTTACATTTTGTTGGTACGTTATAAAACTTTAAAATTTAAATTGTGATATATTGTTTAGATATTTATTATGCTATTTTTTATGTAGGATATTTTCTAAATCCACAATTTCTATATGGAAGCAATTCCACAAGTGAAGTGATTCGTGAAACTAGGAATGGAGTTAGAAATGTCATATAGAGGATATAACCCAACTTCAATGATCAAATTCTTGCCATGAACCATGTATATATTTTTATATACTTAAATTGTTTCAAAAAACTCATAAATTATCATGTTTAAACTACTAATCCATTTATTTTTTAGTTGTTAGCATATCGAGACAAATGAAATCTTTTGGAACACCATTAGCTCAAGCTACAATTTTGAAGACTAACCCTGGTAAACATAAAGAATTTATCCTCTATAGTTTTGTAGATAATAAATATATTTGTATAAATACTTTATGAATCATATCTTATTATTTATGTTTTTTGTAGCTGAATGGTGGATTAATTATGGAAATTGTGCACCGCAACTTCAACGCATCGCTGTCAAAATTTTGAGTCAAACAACTTCATCTTCAAATTGTGAACATAATTGGAGTACTTTTAGTTTGATCCATAAAAAAAAAGAGAAATAGACTCAAACATAAAAAAACTTCAAAATTTGGTTTATGTCCATTATAATATGATGTTGAATTGAGACACATGCAAAGAAAAAGTGCACAAGAATTAGAAATAGGTTTTAATTCGATTAATCTTGAAAATATTTTTGAAGAATATAACCTACTAAATGAATGGATTGAAGAAAGAGAGAATGCTACACTTGATAGTGAAAAAAATTTCTCATGGTTGCCTAAGGAGTTACTTAATGAAACTGATGAAGAAACTCAAGGTGAAGATATGAACAATTTACCTACTCCATCTAATGAGGAAAATGTTCAACTATCGACGTCAAGTTATGATAATGATGACGACGACGACGACGACGATAATGATGGTGGTTGTGATGATCATGGTGGTGATAATGAAGGTACATACCAACCAGAATATGGACACATTTATTCTATTGCTTTTCATGGAGATCAAGGTACGTCCAAATATCCTTATGATGAAAATTCATGTTTGTATAGAACAAATGCATCACAAAATAAAAGAGATAATGATGATAGAACTCATAGGAGCATGAGATAACACTTTTATGATTCATTTGCAGGTTCATCATCATATAGTTCAGCTACAAATGATAATGAAATTAGTGAATCATCTCATGGTTCTCATTCTTACCAACCAAATTCATGTTATCCACCTTACCTTTAACAAAATCCAAGTTATGGATTTTTTTGTCATCATTTATCATACAACATGTTTCCTACCAATGATGCATCTTATGATGCACATAATGTGATGTATTCTTCACATGGAATAAGAAGGAATCAAAACCAAGACAATGACGAAGATGAAAATGCTTTAGATCCGCCATGTCATTCATTTTGGTGGTGAACTTAAAGATATAAAATTTTTATATTTGTAGTTATGAATTTTTTTTTCTTTCTAAGTTATGTAAAATGAACATTTTATGTTCAATATAAAAAAATTGATATGATTTTAGTGATATTTGTTTATATGTTATTCATTAACATTATAATTGTTATTACCCATTATCCATTATGATAAAACTTCTATGGTTTATATTTGTTTTTAATAAATTTTTATCTATAAAATTTAATTTTTATTTTAAAAAAAATATTAAAAAAGTATATTAATATTAGAATCTTAAAAGATACTGTAAAATGTATAAATATAATATTTTAGACGTACTGTGATTTTTGAGGAAGATATCACGCTCACAACAACAGCAACACGTTACGTAAGGTCCGTAACATCTGCAATCATGACACTACAACTGCATCTGCAACAAAATCCACAACCACAATTTGATACTATGCTTTATAATGATTGACTATGCTTATAATATCTCGGAAATGTATTATTTGTAATGGTAACTATGACTATACTTATAATTTTGCCATCAAAATAAGAAATTAGCATTATAAAATGTGAAACTTTATTCAACTGTAGGAACTTGAACGGTTAAATTAACATAGATGTTAATTAATTCTTCACTGTTTTCATTTTGTACGACTTTTTCAAATCCAGTCTAGACTGCATAAACAACATGGTTGAATAATTATGAAAACTTCAAAGAACATTTTTATGTAATTTAAGCAGCCTATAGTGAGTAAAATAATGCAATATGAACCAAATCATTTGAAAACTTCTCTTGTTGAAAACCCTTTACCTGCTGCTGCAAGTAAAGGAAAATAGAGACCAAGTCATTGGTTTCAATCTATAATTAGCCATGCTTATCTTGTAAAGTTTCCCACTCTTCTTCAAAGCAATATCAAATAAGCAGCCGTGTTATTCTTAATAATTTTGTACTGGATGATATATATTAACTAACAAGTCTTTCGTGCAGTGTTTGTTAATGGGAAGTTCTGCAAGGACCCAAAGCTCGCTGTAGCGGATGACTTCTTCTTCTCCGGCCTCAACATGCCCGGAAACACATCGAATCTAGTTGGATCGAATGTAACTACTGTCAATGTTGATCAAATTCCAGGACTTAACACTCTCGGCATATCTCTTGTTCGAATTCACTACGCACCTTATGGTGGCCGAGACCCTCCCCACACTCCGCCGTTGCCTTTGCCGGTCTGAGCAGCCAAAATGCAGGGGTTATCACCATTGCTAGCACTGTGTTTGGCTCGAACCCACCAATCAACCCGGATGTTCTCATAAGGGCCTTCCAATTGGACAAGAATGTGGTTACACATCTGCAGTCACTCTTCTAAAGAGACACCTCAAAAACCAGAAGCTTGTTGCTTGTTTTGAATAACTTTTCCACTCATTTTCCTGATTGAAGTCATATTATTTTACTTTAGTATGAATCAATAGATGAAACTCCCCATAATTCACTTTCATCTCTCTTGAGATTTTATTTGTAAGATCACAAAAGTAATAAAACGTTTTCATCAAATATTTAATAATCTGGAAAACGTTTTCATCACATAAGTAGTACAGCTCGTAAGTAGTAACACTTTCTCATTAGTGATAACAGCCCTAAAGATTTAATGCAAAACAAATAACATAATCTTATATAAGTTGTTCACCATTTTGTATCCCGAAATGCTTGTGAAGTAGGATCATCCCATAACAGAAGTAGCACTCTTAACACCTTCCTGGAACTTGAAAATAAAAGGATGAGTAAAATATATTAATTACTTTTAAGATTAGTTTACACATCAAAGGTTCGTTTCCCTCCCCTCTCGTTTCTTTGTAATGGGAAACCCTAACCCAGCCCAGGTGTTTCCTAATAGCAGTTCTAAAGTCTAAAAACACATATCCAGCCTCAGCCTCCTCTCACAGGTTTTATTTTATTATATATACCACACTCCTCGCCGCTGCCAAAACCATCTTTTGTCTTTTAAAAATAATAATTCAAGTCATAATGCCGTTGCAATCATCAAGAACCAAACCGCGCCCATCACCGCCTCCAACCATTCCCACTTTCATAACCATTTTTTATAAACAATTAAAATATTATTTTTAAAAACGATTATAACTTTTATTTTGGAAAATTGGTGATTTGGAATTAAGTTGGATGATAATGGATAGGAGTCACCATCGACCTTTGGGTTAAGTAGGTCGAATACCTAAAAACGTCTTTTAAAACAATTTTAAGAAAAATCATTTTATAAGACAAAAATTAGTCTTGTAACCAATGATTCGATTTAAAGAGTATAGGAGTCGGTTACGCGTGGGGAAGGGGAAGCACCCCCACAATGCCCAAAATTAGTACTGTGTCGCTTACACGTTGTCGTGATGGTGGAAGTTGTGAATCAAATATAAAGTTAAAATATGATCCTTTTATCAAACATTGATTAATTTGCTTCGAAATAATTAATTAGAAAAAATTCTTTAACTCGAAAAGAAATATCCAAGTTAGCAATCCTCCGTCGGGAAAGCTAATTCGACTATATCTTATCAGTAAAAGAATATTCCATCCTCATTGATATTAATAACGCGAATCAAATATAAAATGGAGAATCGACGTTTGCATGAAATAAATTGTTATTTAGAGTAACATGCATTGCATTGTTCGATTTAAAATACGAAAATGAATTAATTAACAAAATAAAGTTGATTTCAAGTTCACATTTTGTTAAAATGTCGTATCGGATCGCATCACTTCGACCAAATGAAGCTTTCCACTCTCATTTTACAAATCGGTGTTCTTGAAAAACATTCGAAATAAAATATTTACAATAAAATAGAACCAAACATATCCATTAATTTAATTACAAAACATATAAAATATATACATATGTAAAAAGAATCAATCATAACAAGTAAATATTACATATCAAATTACAAATAATAAAAACAATAAATAACCATATTAGATTTAAAGGACCAAAAATAACAAAAACAAAAACTTAAAGGACTAAAATAGAAAAAATAGAAACTTAAGGGACTAAAATAGTTAAAAAACTAAAGGGATTAAAATAGCAAAAACAAAAACTTAAGGGACTAAAATAGAAAAATAGAAACTTAAGGGACTAAAATAGCAAAAAAACTTAAAGGGCTAAATAGAAAAAAAAACTTGAAGGACTAATATAGTAAAAAATAAATTTGAAGGACTAAAACAATAATTAAAATAAACCAGAGCCCAGATAGCAAACATTAAATAATACAAGCACCAAAAATGTAAATAACCCATTAATAACATTCGGGACTGAAATGAAATAAACCAGAAACAATACATGCCAAATAATAATTAAACTAAATGTAAAGCAGTGACCAAAATAAAATATTTACAAATGTCATGGTCGAATTCAAACATCAAAGAAAGTATATAACACATGAAATCAGTGACTAAACATAAATATAGAAAACTCAGTTCCCAAAGTAATATATCACACGAATTCATTATTTACCAAAATAATATAATACAAATAGGTGAGGACCTAAACTGTTATTTACCTTGAAAAATATGACAAATACAAATGGAATTACAAAAGTCAAGGACCTAGAGTGCTATTATCCCCTAAATCAAAAACATGCTGAAACCCTCTGATAACTCCATAAAAGACTTAATTTCCAGTCTTTTCACTTAAGTTATTGGTCGTCTAAACAAAGTATGCATAACATTTTAGTTGCGTATAGGTCATATTAGCTTGTGGTGGATAAATTTTGCTTAGGCAAGATTTATTTGGTTTGACTGATGTTGCTGAGGAGAAAGGGTTGTTTGGATTGTGTTTGTACAGGAAACCTACAGAGGAAGAACATTTCAGTTGTGACAACGTAAATTTGCAAAGGCCAACGGAACAGACGAGAACGTGATGAGCAAATTTATCTCGCTGAGGCAAGGTTTATCTGAAGAAGTCTGAAGCAGGAGTGACGAAACCGCCGATGTCATATGCCAGCTGGATGACCTACTTCACGTGTCAGCTGGATGACCTACTTCACGTGCAAGCATGCCTTAATTATACTGATAGCCGCCTTTCCTTTTTTAGTCTAGACATTTAATAACAATTATTTAAGGAAACTCCAAAAGCATGCAAAGCCTTAAGAGAAATTTCCTTATAAATAACCAGTCGTAGCCGACAAAAGAAGAGATGGCAAGGAAGAAGAGAGAAGAGCTTTACCTAAGGCGTGAACGAGCAACTACAATATTTCTTCACCGTCTACCCTCCGACCTTCCTTACTGTCCTCCATAGCTAGACTTTAGCAGAGCAGTGATCAGGCCTCGAGAGAGGGTGATCACCAAGGCAGGCGTAATGTTGATCAGAATCGTCGCGACAGAGCCCTCGATTTTGTGATTTGTTCTTCCTTTGTTCTTAACCTTTTATCTATTTGGGGTTGTACTACACGTTCAATTCTGGATGATCTTTGATAGCACCATGAATGTCTTACTTGGTGTTAAATTTGGTTTTGCCTTATCAATATTTTTATGTTTTATGAATGATGAATTATGTTTTGCGTATGACTGTTTTGCTCAATATTTAAATATTTTACCTTACGCTATAAGAGCATCGAGAGATCGCCTGGGGTACTGGTAAACATGTCTTGGCAATATAAGAGCATCAAGAGATAACCTTTTGTCTAGATAGTGATTCTTAGATTCGAGAGAATTAAGATAGATCCACGTGAGCAATAGAATGACTTCGATATGGTGAAGTTCTAACTTGTTACCTTAGAGATAAGGAGTGAGTTTCAATCGACTAAAAGGGATAGACGCTAGAGTAGGATAGACAACGCTTGTAGTTTATGCTGAGAGGTATTGCTACAACAACAGTTTGACAAACCAAGGGTTGTAGTTAACGCTAAGGAGTATTGCCATAGCAACCGTCTAAGAATACCTAGTAATCCTGTCGGGCAGTTTTAGCAAGTCATAATAATTCATTTTAGACTTAGAAATAATTGTTGACAATACAACGGTTTAACATAAGTGCTCTGTGATATATCTGAATATGTGAGGTTGTTTGCATTATATCTGAATCAACACTTGTCTAGTTTTATTTTACTTTAGCATTCTGTATACTTATTTTGCCTCGACCAAACTTTTCTGCAATTGTTAAATCAAATCTTATTAATATTAGTTCTTAAGTGGATATTTAGTAGGATTAGTTTGTGACATTAGTTCTAGTTGTGGTGAAAATATATTTCTCGACCAATCCTTGTGGAGACAATACTCACTTACCCTATATTAATTGAATTGATTGTGTATACTTGCACAGATTTGCTTGCC
Organism: Hibiscus syriacus; assembly: GCF_006381635.1. Taxonomy (NCBI): domain Eukaryota; kingdom Viridiplantae; phylum Streptophyta; class Magnoliopsida; order Malvales; family Malvaceae; genus Hibiscus; species Hibiscus syriacus. The sequence continues at coordinate 1,564,763 of NW_024063440.1, forward strand.
TTAACATATACATTTACAGGCGATCAAGTTTTTGGCACCGTTGCCGGGGATTGATAACTGACGAATTTTTTTAGCCATAACAAGTTCTTTTTGTGTCAACTTATATTTATTTAGTCTAACTTAGTTTACTATTTTCTTTTGTAGGTTTTTATCATTGCATGACCCTGAGATCTTCTGGTAAGCCTTTGGAACCATTTGACCCTGAAGTTGAGCAATCACTCAGAGAAAGGTTTCGAGCCCAAAGAACCAGAGAACAATTGAACCAAACTCAAATGCAAGACAACATGGGAGATTTAGGACCCGACGCATCTATCAATCTTCAAGTTACAAGGCCAAGAGCAATACGAGATAATTTAAACCCGATTCTCGATGATATCAATCTAGGCATAGCGTCACCTGATATACAAGCCACTCACTTCAAACTTAACCAGTGATGTTTAACATGCTAAACTCTATTGGACAATTTGGTGGTTCGCCCAATGAGGATGCTAGGCAACATGTTCACACTTTCCTTGAAGTATGTGACTCGTTTTGGCAACAAGGAGTATATGAAGATGTGCTCAAACTGAAAATTTTTCCTTACTCCCTATGCGATAGAGCAAGAGCCTGGCTCAGCGGAGTTCCTTCAGGTTCAATGGAGTCATGAGTAGATTTATGCAAGAGCTTCTTACTGCGATACAATCCGCCCAATATGAATACACAGCTTCGCAATGACATTGCTAGTTTTCGCCAAGGAGATGATGAGTCAATGTACGAATGTTAGGATAGGTACAAAAGCCTACTTCGCAAGTGTGTTAACCATGGCTTTCACGATTGGACACAAGTGGTGATGTTTTATAACGGAGTCAATGCACCAACTAGAATGATGCTAGATGCTTCAGCAAATGGCACCTTATTAGACAAATCACCTGAAGAAGCTTTTGACATCCTTGACAGGATAGCAAATAATGATTATCAATTTCCAAATACAAGATTGGGAACCGGCAGAAAAACATTATGAGCATATGAATTAGAGGGTAAGGATTCGGTAGCTCAACTTTATTCCATAACCAATATGTTGAAAATTTTGCAACGTCCTAATGAGATAAGAGAAGTCAAGGTGAAAAATAACATATGCTTATTTTGTCACGACAACCATCATGAGAGCGAATGCTCGGAAAAGCATGAGTCATCCAATTTTATGGGTAACTACAATCGGAGCAACAATAACCCCTATTCAAACATGAACAATCCTGGCTGGAGAAAAGCATCCAAATTTCTCATGGAGTAATCAAGGAAACAACAATAATCAAGCAACAAATTACAGGCCACAACAAAATAATTCTGATCATCAACATTTTCAAAATCAGCATCATCAGCAGCCTTGGCAAAACAATAAAGGTATAGCTTCTTCCTCTAATACTAATTCAAATACTAATTCCTTAGAGTTATCATTGCAGGAATTTATGGCTTCGACGAAAGATTTCATGGCCTCCACAAAGTCCTTGATGCACGAACATTCTACAACAATTCAAAATCAAGGAAATTTGTTACAAAGCCAAGCAACACTTTTGCAAATCCATAGTTCATCCCTAACAGAATTGGAGAATCAAGTGGGACAAATTGATACGGCATTACATTCTCCCCACAAGGAACCTCCCTAGTGATACAAAGATCACTAAACATCATGGGAAGGAACAATGCAATGCACTTACACTAAGGAGTGAAAATCATGTCAACCAAGATGATAAGGTTAGGGGAGAAAACTCCAACAGTTTTCGCCATGGCATAACACAACTAGAGGTTCGAACTGAAAATGTTGAACGAGAGGAAGCACCTGAAGAGAAGGATAGAACTGAAGGTTCAAAAACACATCGCTCAAACAATGAGGAATTCATGGCCGGGGCCATAAATATTTCAACAACAACAGAAGATAATGCGAGACCTCCACCACCATTCCCTCAGTGGTTGAAGAAGTATGATGATGACAACCAGTTCAAGAAATTCATTGATATTTTGGATCAATTGTGTATCAATGTACCCTTACTGGAAGCCATCGAACAAATGCCTTCCTATGCCAAGTTTCTTAAGGACATCGTTACAAAGAAACGAAAGGTAGAACGTGTTGCCTCAGCAACAAAAATCTGTTCAACAGTGAGCAAACTCCCACTAAAGCAAAAAACACCTAGCAACTTTATAATACCATGCTCAATTGGTAATGACTTCATTAGACGAGCTCTTGTTGATTTGGGATCAAGTGTAAACTTGATACCAAAGTATATATTTATGAAACTAGACGTGTATCACACCTGTCCAACCTCAGTCATCTTACAGCTAGCCAATCGGTCATATGTGCGGCCAGAGGGCATAATAGAGGACGTCATAGTAAAGGTGGATAAATTCGTATTTCCATTTGATTTCCTTATACTGGATTTCGAAGCTGATGAAAACACCCCGATCATCCTGGGACAACCATTTTTAGCCACAGGGAGAATCCTAATAGATTAAGAAAATGGAGAGTTTACAATGCAAGTAGGAGAGCAAAGCATCACTATCAATGTGTTCAATTCCATGAAATATGTGGACAATCCAGAAGAATACCAATGCATTAGATAAGTAGAGGAGAAGACAATCATTGGACGAGGTGAATCACTAAGACTTGATGAATATAACACTTTGTACCATGACCTTACAACCGATATGCATGAACAAGACACATTCGAGTTATGTTCAAAAGAGGATTCAGAGATTCATGGTCCTGACAACAAAAAACTAAACATTGAATGCCCTAAAAATGACACCAATGCACGATACGGAGGAAAGACAAATGATCAATCGAGACTTCTTCATAATAGATCGGGTATCAAATTCGAACCCTTAGATTATGATGAAGTTAAGTCCCAAGAACATGCACCAAAACTGGAATTTAAAACTTTTCTATCACATTTGAAATATGCGTATCTAGGAGGTGATGAAACTTTACCAGTAATAATTTCTGCCAACCTAACCTCCGAACAGGAGAATAGTTTGTTGAATGTTTTGTCACAACATAGAAAAACTCTTGGATGGACAATGGTAGTCTTGAATGGAATCAGTCCGACCATATGCACGCACAAAATCAACCTCAAAGATAACCATAACACTTCGATAGAACCCCAAAGAAGGCTCAATCCAATCATAAAGAAGGTAGTCATGAAAGAAATCATAAAATGGTTGGACGCATGAGTAATATATCCTATATCTGATAGTTCATGGGTCAGCCCGATGCAGTGCGTGCCAAAAAAGAGAGGTGTGACTGTGATTAAAGGTGAACAAGACGAACTCCTCACCACAAGAATAGTTACGGGCTGGCGCATATGTATAGATTACAGGAAGCTCAATAAAACCACAAAGAAAGACCATTTCCCCCTCCCCTTCATCGACCAAATACTTGATAGGTTAATAGGAAAAGCATTTTACTGCTTCCTCGATGGATACTCAGGGTATAACCAAATAGCCATAGCACCGGAGGACCAAGAGAAAACCACTTTCACATGCCCATATGTTACCTATGCATTTAGAGGAATGTCATTTGAATTATGTAACGCTCCAGCCACATTTCAAAGATGCATGATGGTAATCTTTTCAGATATGGTGGAAGAATACATAGAAATATTTATGGATGATTTCTCCATCTCGGGTGATGATTTTGACTGATATCTCGGCAATTTATCCAAGGTATTAAAATGATATGAAGAAGCCAACCTAGTGCTAAATTGGGAGAAATGCCATTTTATGGTGACCAAAGGAATAGTGTTGGGTCATAAAATTTCATGCTGAGGCATTGAAGTCGATAAAGCCAAGGTGGACGTGATTGTTAACCTACCCCCACCCACCAATGTGCAAGGTGTACGCAGTTTTCTTGGACATGCAGGCTTCTACAGGTGGTTCATAAAAGTTTTTTCTCAAATCTCTAAACCCTTATGTCTTTTGCTTCAACAAAATCATCCATTCAAATTTACTAATGATTGTGTGAATGCCTTCACAGATTTGAATAAAAAACCTTTCGGCGGCACCAATCTTTGCCCTGCCAGACTGGAATGAACATTTCGAGCTAATGTGCGATGCTAGTGACTACGCAGTCGGAGCAATGCTAGGGCAACGAAAAAGTAAAATCTTTCATGCCATATACTACGCGAGCCGTACTCTTAATGATGCACAAGTAAACTATACCACCACTGAAAAAGAACTTTTATAGTAGTATTTGCATTCGATAAGTTTAGGAAATACCTAATAGGAACGAAGGTAATTTGTGCATATAGATCACACATCTATTAAATATCTGATTAATAAAAAAGATGCAAAGCCTATACTAATTCGATGGATATTATTACTACAAGAGTTTGATTTACAGATTAAGGATAGGAACGATATAGAGAATCAAGTGGCATACCATTTGTCTAGGCTAGATAAAAAACCTGATTGTCTTGACATAAAAGAAATTAAAGAGGATTTCCCTGATGAGAAAATATTAATTGTCACGGCTGCGCCATGGTATGCTGACATTGTTAACTTTCTTGTTAGTGGTATTATTCCTCCTGATTTATCTAGCCAGGGCAGAAAGAAGTTTCGACATGATGTGCGATAATACTACTGGGATGAACCGTTTTATTCAAGCAATGCGAAGACCAAATAATCCGAAGATGCATTCCAGAAGAAGAGCAGAGATATATTCTACACCAGTACCACTCATCACCATATGGAGGGCATTTTGGTGGAATGAGAACAGTAGCAAAGGTGCTCTAATCTAGATTTTATTGGCCAACCTTATTCAAGGATGAGCATGAATTCTATAAGTCATGTTATAGATGCCAATGAACAGGAAACATATCAAAAAGGCACAAAATGCCATGGCAAAATATTATGGAGGTATGGGGAATAGACTTCATGGGACCTTTTCCCACATCTTTTGGAGATTTATACATTCTCTTGGCAGTGGATTATGTATCAAAATAGGTTGAGTCCATCGCAACACTTAAAAATGATTCCAAGACGGTGTTAAAATGTTTGCACAAAAATATATTCACCCGATTTGGAACACCACGAGCTATTATCAGCAATGAAGGCACACATTTTGATAACAAATTGATTGCCAAGGCACTGAAGTGATATGGAGTATGACATGAGATTGATATGGTGTATCACCCTCAAACAAATGGATAAACCGAAGTGTCTAACCGGGAAATTAAACAGATCCTTGAGAAAGTGGTCAACCCAAGTCAAAAGGACTGGTCGCCGAATCTAGATGAAGAACCATGGGCTTATTGCATAGCATTTATGACACCATTGAGAATGTCACCATTCAAACTGGTCTATGGAAAAGAATGTCATCTTCCTATTGAATTATAACATAGAGCCTACTGGGTCATCAAGAAGTTAAACATAGATGCTCAGCTTGCTAGAGAAATAAGACTCTTGGAACTGAACGGGATAGATGAATTCAGAGTACACGTATACGAGAATGTCCACCTATACAAGGAGAAAACAAAATGATGGCAAGACAGAAAAATATTACCGAGGCAATTATAGTCTGGACAATAAGTAATGCTCTACAATTCACGTCTTAAGTTATTCCCAGGCAAGTTAATATAACGATGGTCAGAACTATTTATAGTACACCAAGTCCATGACAATGGAACAATTGAAATCCAGAACCAAAACGATGGTTCCATATTCTAAGTTAACGAGCAGAGACTCAATGAGTACAAAAGAGCCCCAGTCATGCGTGACAAACCGGCATCGTTGCCACATGATGCCCAAGAGTTTGCTATACTTTCTTGAAATTCGTTTCCTAGGCAACGAAAATTTGAATTCTGTACATAAATAAATTAAGTTATTTTCTTATTTCATTATCCGTTTTATTTAATTTTCTTTCTTTATTATAGGTAAGCAAAGAACACGTGGCAGCATGGGGAGCTAGAGCATGCATGAGAAGAAAAATAAACCCTATAATACATGGTTTTGGTGGCATAATAAAGAGGGAAAGAGATCTTTCCCCCCACTTTATGTCCAATAAGATATTTATCATTCAATGCAAAAATATTTCCCTTGCACGAAAAGGCAAAAATAACCCGAAACCACTAATTGCTTTCCAAAGAAGAAAACTGCCTAACTTTTTCTTCTTCATCGTGCCTCATTCTCTCTCTACAAAACAAGAAAAACTTTCTTTCTCTCAACAAATTCCTCCCCTTTTCCACCACTGATTTCAGCCAAGAACAAGGAAAGCCCCATCCCCAACACAGAGTTTTTGAACAATTCCAAACTACCGAAGCAGAATCACGTTTCAAAATCTTTCAGAAACACCAAGTATATTTGGAAGATGGATTCGTCTTCCCAGCCACGGATGAGGAATCGTTTGGACCGAAAGTGATGGACGTGATACGGAAACACAACTGGGAGAAGTTTGTTTGCCATCCCAACGCTGTAGCATGTCGATAGTAAGGGAGTTCTATGCCCATCTCGAAGACCCATTCAACCATACAGTGTACGTTCGAGGGAAGTTGTTTTGATTTTCCCCCTCCATGCTCAATAGATACTTTAACTTGGGGAAAGTGGAGGAACAAGACAAGAGATTCATGGCTGAGGCGGATCAAGAAATGTACAATGGAGTACTACATGATTTATGCTTCGGGTGGGCCAAGTTTGAAGGAAATGCCCCTACGAGGAAATGAGTAGATCACCGAGCCCTAAAACTGAATGTGAAGTTGTAGAACCATTTTCTCAAAGACAAGCTAATGCCAACCTCCCACAATACCACTGTCCTCGTCAAAATATTGATGCTCTGGTACTCGATCATATACGGGAGAAATATCGGCGTTGGAGAACTCATCTTAGAGCAGATCCATGAATATGCCAAGAGGAACCGAGGTAACTTACTGTTTCCCAACCTGATAACTGCACTGTGCAAGAATAAAAAGGTTCCTGAGGAGCCCTTCGAGGATTTCATTAAATCCTAGGAGGGCATCACCAAGAAAAAGGTACCTGAGTTGATGAGTTTTAATGACAACAACCCGCAGGAAGGTTTGGAGCGGGGAGCAAAATTAGGTTCTGTAACTAGAATGGTTTGTTGTGATCACACACACTCGAGAAACGCGTGAAAAGATCGGACTCCTGGAGGACCATATGGAAATCTATTTCAAGTATGCCAAGGCGAGGACATACAACTCAATGCCTTCTTCAAGGAGTTGCTCCCGAACACTAACACCAGACTACCAACCTTGCCTAGTGTAATCCTCAAATACAATGCGGGCGACAACACATTCCATGCCTCGACGTCACATGTCCCTCCAGAAGTTCCCCCATAAGTGCCCACTGATGTGCCACCACTTGCAACCCATGTCCTACCCGTACCAAAAGAAGGCCAAGGAGACACAGAAGAGTTCCTCAGCTCCTCCTCCTTTTGCACCTCCAAGAGTAGTCAAGATAGATTCAACATCGAAGTAACTCGAGCACGATTCTATACAGTCCCAAGTCAGTCAAGCAATACCGGTCCCAACAGCATATCCTAGTCTAGCACCAGTTTTCGCACAACCAACTCCTACTACCGAGCAGTCAACTCTAGCATGTGCCTCGTCCAACAAAAAATGCTACAAGAGAACGACATGACATAAACTTCAGTCATCAACAGTAGCAGCAGTAAACTCAAGATCCGAGAGTCCCTCTTCTCCCAAATGACGTTGAATGAGGGCGTCTAGCCAAGCCACCCCACCACAATGCATCCCTCAAGTTTGGGGGAGGTATTGTACCATATTCTATCATACTTTGTTAGAAACCAATTGATGATAATTGGTTGAAAATTTTGATTGTCATGACATAGCAGGTTAAGATTATTGTTAGGAATGAATTAGGGATGCCTGATGATGAACAAATAATTTGATTGCCTAGGCCATAATTATTTGTTAAGACTGTCTAAAAAAGAGAACCAACCTTAGGCCTGATTATTTGACGTTTATAAACACGATTGTAGGCTATCTTTGCTTAAGGAAATCTGTAAATTTTTGCAAATGAACTTTCTGCTTACCGAGACTTCAAAAATATTTTAATGGTGAAGTGAAATCTCTCTAGTGTTTAAAAACTTGAAAAATAAGAAGGAAATTAGAAGGGGCACTCCTCTGTGCAATGACATAAACAGAAAAACTCCATAAGAATTTAAGAGTAGCCACGACATATGAGTAAATGAAAGTAGTCACAGGATGACTCTGCCCGACTAGCTTGGGGGGTGAAAGGTATGCTCCCTTTCACCTAGAGTGTGGAACGGTAGGTGTGATGAGCTGCTGACTCCCCTGTGAAAAAAAAGTTCATAAATAACTAAGAGTATAAACTAAGCCTGACAAATAATTTGTTGCCTTAACAAACCAGAAGTGTTTGCTTAATTTTTCTAATTACCTTTATGCATGGACTGGTTACAATCATGCACACACTATAACAAAGAATACTGCCTAAGGAAGGGACTTGACTGATATGACTGTCGAACATGTTGAGGCCAAACAATTTTTGTTGAGGGCTGAAATCTCAAACCCTATGATTTTTTAACATTGCTTGCCATGATAATTTTGATTTTCTTCTCGCTATTGTACATTGCTTGAGGACAAGCAATACCTTAAGTTTGAGGGTATGATAACTCCGTAAAAAGACTTAATTTCCAGTCTTTTCACTTAAGTTATTGCCCGTCTAAACAAAGTATGCATAGCATTTTAGTTGCATATAAGTCATATTAGCTTGTGGTGGATAAATTTTGCTTAGGCAAGATTTAGTTGGTTTGCCTGATGCTGTTGAGAAGAAAGAGTTGTTTGGATTGTGTTTGTGCAGGAAACCTACAGAGGAAGAACATTTCAGTCGTGACAATATAAATTTGCAAAGGCCAACAGAATAGACGAGAACGGGAGGAGCAAATTTATCTCGCCGAGGCAAGGTTTATCTGAAGAAGTATAAAGCAGGAGTGACGAAACCACCTATGTCACATATCAGCTAGGGGTGACACGACTCCTACATGATGAGGAGGTTTGGTCGGTGGATGACATAATTTCCTATGTGATGAGGATGGTATGCCATCTTTAGGGATGATAACACGCTTCCTACGTGATGAGGACGACTAGTTATCTAAGGGTAACACAGCTCCTACGTGATGAGGAGGTCTGGTCGGGGGATGACACAGTTCCTATGTAATGAGGATGACATGCCATTTTTATGAATAATGGTTTCAAGGGAAACTGACTCAAAGATGATGCTTCAAGAGAAGTTGTCTCAAGCAAGACAAAATTCATTTCAAGGAAACGATCTCAAAGATGTATGTTTCAAGAGAAACTGTCTCAAGGGAGACAAAACTTATATCAAGGGAAACAATCTCAAAGGTTGGTGTTTCATAAGAAACTGACTCAAGGGAGACAAAATTTGTTTCAAGAGAAACAAACTCAAAGATTATAATTTTTTTTCCAGTGAAACAACTTCAGAATTTCTGTTTTAAAGAAAAACAATGTCTCAAGTGAGACGAAATTTGTTTTGATAGAAATTGTCTCAAGCGAGACAAAATTTGTTTTTAAAGAACTGTCTCAAGAGAGAGAACATTTTATTTTTCCAAGAGAAACAATCTCAGTGACGATAGACAGTCTACTTGTTCCTACACGTGGAGAGGCATTCAGAAGATCTGATCGTTCACATCGGGATGTGAATCTTTCTTACTTCAACATTGATTTTAAGCATGAGCTTTGTGTCTGAGAGCCATATGCCAACTACCAAGATCCACTCCCCAGAGATTGCCTTGTTTGAAAAATGTTTTTATTCTTATTTTATTTTCAAAAGTATGAAAATATCAATTAACAGGATGTTGAAAATTGTTTAATCAAAGATTTTGAGAAAATATTGCCCCTTTCAAGGTTTCACAATTGACAAATTATAAAACAAGAGTTCATTGGATATTAAAGAATTAATTACACTTTTAATTCTTCAATAAATTATAGCTATATGACAAGTGTCAAGATCAATGCTATCTTTGAGGTATGGTTAAGTAAGGAAAGGAGAAAAAGTCTCAGGTTATTTTCTTTGGTAAAAGGTTTGGTATTCTTATTTCCTTGATGGTCACTGATATGATGGGGTAGCTGTGTACTCTTCTACTGGAAGTGTTCTTCGACTCCCAGCTCTCATGGTCACACTCGGGTTGTGTGATGCCTTATCAAGGGATTTGTGTTATCGCCATCTATACAACAGTTGTACAGTCTTCATATTCGAGTCGCCTTTTCAGGTTTTCAAATCGAATCCTCCTTTGGTTTCAAAACGTTATTCAAAATTTAAGTCATGATCACCCCTTTTTTATTTTTTTCTCTATCATGCATTAAAGATTTTAGAAAACCTTTTTATAAATAAAAGATTAATCCTGATGGGCGAGATGAGATATGAAGATAGTCTCTTCTGTTTAGAAATTCATGTATGATTAGAAGGGACCTTTAAGGTATGTAATGTAGGCCATGGTTCACGGTTATGAAAGAAAGGATAAGTTGGCCCAAACAAGTGTTTAAGGTTATTGAACCAAGGATCAATTCATGTTGATACCTTCGATCTTGTCTTGCTCAATCTGAATCTGTTCGTATGTCCTTTATTTTCCTGATGCTCCATGATCTTCCGGTGAACTGATTTTGGAATGATTTTGCTTGATCAATTTCATAGTTTGAAGCTTGATGCGTTATTTGACTCGAAAAAATCTTTGCATATGCTTCTTATCTTTTTTCTTTTGTGCTTTGCTTTGTTCTTTGCTCTTTTTTCTCTTTGCACTTTGTTTTTTTCTTTGTTTCTTTTCTCTTTGTGTTTCTTTCTTCTTTGATTTGATCATTGAACTCTGGATTTGGTACACCTTTCGGTATCTCATCAGGATTGATAGTTTTCACTCATACGAGCAAATTTCCTCCAACTTGCCCCCAATATGAAGGGTGATCCTTGGTTAGGGTTGAATCAGAAGAAAAAATAATTTAGGCTCAAAGGGGACACAAGGGTTATATTTTCTCCTTTTTTGAAGGGATAAAAAAAAAGTCATTCATCATTTCATACATAGAAGTCCCTACAGAAGAGGTATCCCTAGGGGGATAGATATTCAGGATTAATTTTATTCACTTGTAAACAATGTAATTAATGCATGATAAAATTATTTTGAATTAATTTCATTTTTATGCCTCTCGCTCTCAACATGTCTCTATATTCATGCTCCCTTTCAGAAGATTAATGTGAGATGCCACAAGTTATATCTTATTGTATGAAGGTTCATGTTCCAGTGAACATCTTGTATTCCATGCCTTTAAGTTTTATTCGTAGAAAAAAATGTTGGTTTTGCATCTAAGAAGACGATGGTGACTTTATTGGCTTAGAGAAAGGTATGTGTAAGACTTTTAGGTCTCAAAAAAAGATAAATATGATATTTCAAGGTCTCAAATAGAGGTAATGTCAAAATTTGATCTTTTGGTAGTGACCATGAAATATTTCGGGTAAAGAATTGAGAGATTTTATTTTATTTTGGATGGTATAAGAAAGGTTTAATCTTGTCATATGTCAAAAATCCATAATTCTTGAATAATTAAAAGAATCCTTAATTCATTTGATATTCGAAGAACTAAATATTAAAACTCGTTCAATTATTCAACCTTAGAAGGTAGTATAAGTTCAATCATTAAAAGATTAAGCAAATATGAAAGACAAAACAAAAACAAGTTCAAACAAAACAATGCTCTCAATACAAATGGTAGATGCAATGCCCCTATCCCTCTTCGATTGTCCATGTCCCCTAAATCTATTAGGTTATGGATCTTGTGTTTCAATGTCTTACTGTTTTTAGTGGAATGTCTGGAGCTTTCTATACAGCTTCAACATCATAAACCTAAAGATATGGGGACTCTTTTCTCATATCATCCTGGAAGGCTCAACCTTACAACCAGTTGAACAAGCTCCCACCGTACTGATTTCAACTTCTTCTTTTAATTGTTCAAATCTTGCTTCTATTCTTAATATGATTAGGACCACTTCATCAAATCCTTCGCGGATTAATTCCATGTTTTTATGAATAATGCATGTGAAAATGCATAAAATGCAAAGATGCAAATGCAAAAATATTGATCCCAATGATGAATATCATAGAAACATTTTCACCAGAGATAAAAGCCTTCACATTACAAGACAATCCACTTTACAAATATTTCTTTGCTTAGATGTTGAGTCTGAAGAGGATCACTGATTCATCTCGGATCTTCGTCCTCGAAAATGATGCCCCTCAAGCGCTTTGTAACCTAACTCAGTTAATGCCCCCTACGATGGTGAAGTCAGTGCGTCACTCCTTGGCGATTAGCGATGAAACGATTGTAGATAAGAATCTACTGCTAGATTACTACTCAGATCAATAGATCATCATATCAGTCTCAAATTTTGCACGATCTTTGAGCAAGTCTTATTCTAGTACTCTGAACTCCTTTTAGCCTTCAATGTATGTCTGTATATGCGACTGCTTAATTGAAAACTTTTTATCTCTTCTTGTGAAAATTTTCTCTTGAATATCACCTTGTAAATCAACATTTTTCGCATTATGTCATGACGATGCAATGCATAGAGGATAAAAATGACACAAAAAAAAGAAAAGAAATAAGTTAGTACAAGTATGATAATTAATAGAATTAATAGATGTTATTTACAGGTAAATATAACACCTACCAAATCATGATATCTTCCCAAGCATGCTTTTATTAGATAACATTCCTACCCGGACATGCTTTATACCCACAATGATTTTTCAATAAATTGTTCCTAACCACATGGTATCTAGTTTGCATGCTTTTATTCAATAAAATTTAAAGCAAAAGGTAAGGGTTAGAAACGCTCCTCCTTTGTGTACACTTATTTTGGGTACCTACTGACGAACAGATGTTCGGTATGACTATACCTAGGGTGACCATTCTACGGTTCACTATATGCATGGTTTTGGCTCTATGAGGAAACGGTACTCGAATTTTCCTTGATGTCGGTGCCCCCCTTGAGTAGCTAGACCCTCGATCCTCACCCATTACAGGTTTCGAATGGAACGAGTTCAATTCGAGGGGATTCATTGCCATATACCCATACGAGGAATAAATCCCTACGAAGGTATAAGGTATGGATCCCATGGGTTATTTGCTAAAACTCATGCGAATAATAAATTCTTACAAGAGTAAAGTATTCACCCTGACTTATTTGGATCGAAAGTCGTGTCTAGAGCTCATGTTTTGCAAATGCATGTGATGTGTGTGAAGAGGAACATACCTACCTTTGACTCAAAAGACGAAAAAATAAAAACTCTCAACAAAACTTGGACAGAGCTGAAAGAAAAAAAATTAAAATGTTAGAATAACAATTAAAACTGAAGAAATTAAAAACTTCAATAAATGTATCATAAGTTAACTAAAGATTTTGAACTCATAATTTCCACCATAACGACAATATGTAAGTGACCTACAACCTGACTCTCTAAAAAAAGGTCCCCAGTGGAGACGCCAAGCTGTCATAACCATTTTTTGATAAACAATTAAAATATTATTTTAAAAAACAATTATGAATTTTATTTTGGAAAATTAGTGATTTGGAATTAATTTGGATGAAAATGGATATGAGTCGCCATCGACCTTTGGGTTAGGTAGGTCGAATACCTAAAAACATCTTTTAAAACAATTTTAAAAGACATTTTTATAAGACAAAAATTAGTCTTGTAACCAAAGATTCGATTTAAAGGGTCTGAGAGTCGGTTATGCGTGGGGAAGGGGAAGCACCCCCACAATAGCCAAGATTGGTACGTGTCCCTTACACGTCGTAATAGTGGAAGTTGTGAATCTAATATAAAGTTAAAATATGATCATTTTATCGAACATTGATTAATTTGCTTCGAATTAATTAATTAGAAAAAAATTCTTTAACTTGAAAAGAAATCTCCAAATTAGCAATTCTCCGTCGGGAAATCTAACTCGATTATTTCTAATCAATAAAAGATTATTCCCTTCTTATTGATATTAAAAAAGTGAATCGAATATAAAATGGAGAATCAACATTTGCGTGAAATAAATTGTTATTTAGAGAAACATGCATTACGTTGTTCGATTTAAAATATGAAATAAATTAATTAACTAAATAAAATTGATTTCAAGTTCACATTTTGTTAAAATGTCGTATTGGATTGCATCACTTTGACCAAGTGAAGCTTTCCACGCTCATTCTAAAAATCGGTGTTCTTGAAAAACATTCGGAATAAAATATTTACAGTAAAATAGAACCAAACATATTCATTCATTTAATTACAAAACATATAAAATATACAAATGTAAAAAGAATCAATCATAACAAGTAAATATTACATATCAAATTACAAATAATAAAAACAATAAATAATCATATTAGATTTAAAAGACCAAAAATAACAAAAACAGAAACTTAAAGGACTAAAATAGTAAAACCAAAAACTTAAGGGACTAAAATAGCAAAAATAGAAATTTAAAGAATTAAAATAGCAAAAATAGAAAGTTAAGGGTCTAAAACAACAAAAACAAAAACTTAAGGGACTAAAATAGCAAAAGCATAAACTTACAATGCTAAACAACAAAAAATAGAAACTTAAAGTACTAAAATAGAAAAAACTGAAACTTAAAGGGCTAAATAGTAAAAACAAAAACTTAAAGGACTAAAATAGCAAAAAAACTTAAAGAACTAAAATAGTAATTATAAATAAACCAGAGCCCAGATAGCAAACATTAAATAATACAGGCGCCAGAAATGTAAATAACCCATTAATAACATTCGGGATTGAAATGAAATGAACCAAAAACAATACAAGCCAAATAATAATTAAACCAAATGTAAAGCAGTCACCAAAATAAAATATTTACAAATGTCATGGTTGAATTCAAACATCAAAGAAAGTATATAACACATGAAATGAGTGACTAAAACATAAATATAGAAAACTCAGTGCCCAAAATAATATATCACACGATTTCATTAATTCTCAAAATAATATAATACAAACAGGTGAGGACCTAAACTGTTAATTACCATGAAAAATATGATAAATACAGGTGATATTACAAAAGCCAGGGACCTAAAGTGTTATTATCCCCTAAATCAAAAACACACTAAAACCCTCCCCATATGCGACGTCGTTTTGCCTATGCTATATATATATTTCACTAAAGCCAAAATGGGATCATTTTCCCATTTGTTTCATTTCCCAGTTTTGAGAGAGACAGAGAGAGAGAGATACAACCAGAGTAAAGAAACCCAGAATCCGACGACGTCTTCGCCATGCTGGTCGTCGCTGACCGGTGGCAACCGTCGTCCGCCGACACCGGAGGAGGGAGAAAAAGACACCACCTAAAGCACTTTTCCTTTCTTAGTTTAAATTCGAGGTCATTTTTTCGATATAGTGGTTAGATCGGAGTAGATCTAGAGATGAAGGTAAAAAAATTTCTTCATTTCTCCATTATTTTCTTTTCTTTTTCTTTAAAGTTTTATCTCTTATTTGATCTCTGTAAACTCTCTTGTTTTTTTCATGAAACCCCGAATCCTCTCATTTTCTTTGTTTTTCTATATTTTCTTTCTATATTTCTCTATGGTTTATTTCTCACCGAATAGTCCTCCCCCTCTTCTCTCTCTAGATTTTTTCAAACCTCGAATCCCTCCTCTCTGGAAACTCATATATCTTCTTTTATTTTCCTCATATAATTGATCAGTTGCTGGATATGATAGGGAATGATTTCCCTATGCATAGGTTTGAGTGACAACCCCGATTGCTTCAGGATTACATCATATTTTTTATTATTTTTTTCTGATTGCTCTAATTTTTACTGACTGATGTGGTAGTTGTCACTGTTGGTATTGATCGAGGGTTGTTTAGCGGTGACTCGGTGGCTCAGTAGCGACTCATGCAGGTATGACTAAGCGATGATGTGCACGCGCATCAATGGAAGCTGGAAGGCCAAGCGGCTGCGGCTGGGTTGGGTAATATGGGCTCTAGGTGAGTGTTGGGCTTCGAGACATTGTAATGGGTCAGTTGGGTCACTTGTAATCAGACTTTAATTATTAAGCCTATAAAAATAAGTGTAATAATAATAATAATAATAATATTTTTAGTAGACCCGGACAAAAACGGGTGTCTACACCCACTATTCTTCTTCTTCTACCTCCGAGTACACTTAAAAGTTCAACCACCTTCTTCCCGCGTGCCGCTTCTCCCGGTCCCCTCAACCTCCATGGAAAAAGCTCTTCTCCTCCGTCTTAGCCTTCCTTTGGCTTCTCCTCCATCTCTACCCTTTCCCACTCTTCTTCTTCTTCCATCTTCTTTCCGCATTCCGCTTCCCCAGTCACCTCAACCTCCATCTTCACCTTCCCTTTCGTTTCTCCTCCATCTCTACCATCCCTTCCCTCTCCTACGACAGCAAGAACATCGCGCTTCCGTCTTGCTCTCCCCATAACCCCCGGAAGAGGACCTGTTTGCCTACAACGCACCCTGGGTCTTTTCACTGTTCTCTCCATAAAGGATTATCGCTGTCCAGGAATCATATGAATGCTCCTGCAACGTCGTTCAAGCCGGGGAATCCTTTGAGTTTGAGGAGATCGGCCTTGAAGAGTTCGTTAGTAAGAATCGGAGGAGCGGAAAGAGAGTTGGTTATGAGAACTTCAAAGTTCGTTAGTAAGAATCGGAGGAGCGGAAAGAGAGTTGGTTATGAGAACTTCAATGACACTTATAAGGCCTTCTTCTCCACAACAACAAGGCCGGGTCACTCATCACCCGAGGCCTAGCCGGCTTTCCATTATGTCTAAAGCTGATGATTCTTCAACTGTGGTGGGGTTTCTTTCAGACGAGCTTACTCAGTCATTTGGTAAACAGGGCTTGGTATAATTCGGATTTTCTTGAGGTTCTTTCATGACTGTTCTTGATTTTGTTTAAATGACGTAATTTTTTAATTTGGTTTTCCTTTTTTGGGGAGAGATCGAACAGCTTTCATCTTATTGCTTTTAGCTCTCTTTGCTTTGGTAAAGTGTAAAAGTGTAACCTGCTGCTCCTTGATTTCACATAAACAACTGAGTGCCTTCTGCTCCTTTTGATCTTCGCTTTCTGTGTTTATTGATCTCCTGCCCACTCACATTCCCTTTATCGAATCCTTACAGGCAGATAGGATTACTCCTGCTTGCTCTTGGCCTTGGCTGCTTAGAGACATGCCTTTAGTTCGTCTTAGAGAATGGAATTAGGAATTCTATTTTAGTCTTATTGTATTGTAGGTCGATCATCTCTTCCTTTTTGAATTCCATCTCTTGTTTGAAAGAGTTGCTTTGGTAAGGCTCTATGTTTCATAGAGATGGAGGCATACTATATAAGAGATTGCTAGCAGGGATCATTTTTCATGTAGAGTGAGAAGAGGAATTAGAATGATAGACTACTGATGCGCTTGCAACTCATACTCGAGCTTATGAACCTATTTCATACCCTTGCCCTTGGCTTGTCCTTTCTTCTTGTCGATTGATGAACTTGCCTTCGTTGATGGACGAGCCTCCTGCTGTACACATTATGAAATTTAGGATTATTCAAGTTGAGTTGTTTGAAAATTTAAATAATAAAAATTTTGAAAACGATATCTCTAAATCTTTAGTTATGTAATTTAATTATTTTATAATTTTATAATTTAATCTTTTATTTTTATCTCTAATTATTATGATATTATATTAGATTCAACTTTCTATTTATCAGTTTCATTTAATAATTTTATCTCGAAATTTTTGCAAGTGTTGTCCCGACATTGATATCAACATCACCTTTAATTTTGTACCGTTATTGTTATTCATAGAAGAGTTTCAAATAGCAGCCGAATAGCAGTATTGCGGCCGTTATATCGCGGTCGTGGCGGTATCCGAAACCGCTATCACAGAAAATAACGGTGTGAAGAAAGATCACACAAATAGTGGCGGATATTTTAATTTTTTTTTTTAAAAAACAGGTTTTTTATTAAAAAAAATATCAGCTCCTTCGAAAAAATTCACGATCGCGATTTCCGTAATGACCACAATAACATCAGTTATATCTACAACCGTGATAAACGCGACGCGACCGAAAATGTGATCGCGAACGTTATTTGAAACCCTTATCCATAGAGTCATAGCATGAGCATGAGAGTACAAGTAAGCAACCTATGTCGACCCAACTCACTAGGGGAATATCTCTGTTTCCTTTACATTCTGCATTTAATTTTTTTTTATTTCTTTATCTGCATGCATTAAGGATAATGCACATCTTAAATTTGGGTTCGTTCATTCATTTTGCATTTGCGCACACATAGACTAGGAAAATAAGTGTATTAGACTCTTTATGAGATTAGAATTTTATAGGTTATTGTTGATACAATTGATTGTATGGCTTCAATACTTATAGATGTTAGAAATTTGTTGAACCTTGAATAAAAATTGTAGTAATATTCAAACTCCCACAAAAAAATGCTAGAGGTGCATATATGGCTCTAGTAAAAAAAAGAGAAAAAATTACTAGAAGTGTCTATCTGGCTCTTGTAGAAAAATATTATAGGTGCCTATCGGGCTCTAACAAGAAAAAAAGGGTGCTTAATTGATGTTCGAAGCTTTATTTTGTAAATCAAAGAATTCCCTAAAAGAATGAATAATTGGAGGGAGATGTAGCGATAATACCCAAGTAAGGTCGCATTTTTTTTAATTTCATTTAGTATTGACTGGATACACCCAACACGCACACAACATCGAACTTGTAAGTTTTAGTCTTGGCAAGAAGACATCACACTTCTGAATTAAAAAAATTACACAATGCTATGAAAATTTCTGGTAGCAAAACAAAATTCTGAGAACTGAAAAGTGAGTTTAAAATAACTTAGTTTGGCAGCATAGTTTTACTTTGTTATCATTCCATGCTTTGCAGATGCTTGAGAACAAATAAACATTTACGTTTGAGTGTGTCATAACTTTAAAATAGTTATTGCTTAAAACATTTTTACTTATTTCTATCTTTGTAATACAACAATTTAGAACCATATTTCAAGCATTGTAGTATAAATTGCATCATATGCATCATGATAATGAGTTGGTATTGGCCTAATGTGGCTAATTTTATTGTGACAATCTGATACTAATGAGCGGTTATGAGTTTGTTTCCCCTAAATGTTGGTATTCTTTTCCTCCATTTAAGATTAGAGAGTTTTTTTAATGAGGCCTACAATCTAGGTAAATTTTTTGTTATAATAAAATTTATCTTACTGAGAAAAAAAAAACTTTTGTATTAGTTTAAAGTTTCAACACAATACAAAATACACCATAATAAATTTAATCATACTACAAATTTCAACTCATAACAATAGTTCAATGTACTGTCATAGTTTCAAAGATAAATTTTTAACAAATGTGAAGCAATTATTATTCTTTTATTTTCCCTTAAAATATATCTATAATCTAATAATTGTTATATGATGGATAATTATTTTTTCAAAATTCATAATTGTAAACGTTTATTATTATTTTTAGCAGTTTAATTAACTGAAATCATTTAACTTTAACGATTTAATTAATTAACATATAAAATATAAAAGTTATTCAATTAACAGTTATGATATGCCTGCCTCTAGTTCTTGTGTTAAATTTTATATGCACTTACTTTCACGATTGAAAATCTTAGGAGACAGATGTGTTCTTAAGGTGACTCGAACACAAATAACTTAATGTGAATATTTTTTTAAAACTCTAAATTTTAAACCCTAAAATTAAATCACCTAATTAGATTTGCTTTTGTTTTTAAATGGAAATTTAAGTTAAAAGTCCACAACTGTACTCTACTCTGATAAAGATTACAAATAAAAGAGCTATTACAAACAAAGACTTAGGTGTAGGAATATGATAATTCTCCAAAAGAGTTTTACTTTTATCCCATTAAAATTGTCCTTTATTGATTTTTTTTTCTGATCAAAATTTTTCAACTTTGACTCTTTATTATTTAAAATTTATTATTGATAAAATTATGAAAAAATATATTTTTATAAAATTTAAATTTGTTTAAAAATTTAGAAATTTTGACTTTTGAGAAGTTAATAAGGGACACTTTTAATAGGACAGAGGAAGTATTATTTTAGTTTTTTACTTATGTTTATGTCTGTAATTCCACAATTTAAGATCATATTTTAAGCATTTTAGTATAAATTGCATTTTATGCATTGTGATAGTGAATTGATAAATATTGGCCTAATGTGGTTAGTTTTATTGTGAAATTGCTTATTAATAATTTACCCTAAACTAATCTATTAATTATTACAAAAATTTGAGTTATTCAAGTTATTTGAGTTCTATTTTACAACTCGACTTGAATTTGAATTTTTTTTAGTCGAGTTGAGTTTATGAAATTTCAACTCAAAGTGAATTCAAGTTGAGTCGAATTAAAAAATTAATTATTCAAGTCGAGTCCAATTTTTTTTCCAGTTCTATGTTTGGTGTTGTTACAGTGGCGTTGCTCATCAACTTCCAAAGGAAGGACTACGTTTATCAGCAGATATCGTCTTTGAAATGTTGTCTCTCTCCGTGTATTTGAATTTTAGTGTTGTTTTGAATGGAATAAAATGATCCACTTCAAAAAAATCTTGCTAAATTTGAGATTATTTAAAAACGTAATTTAATATCTTTAAATTTTAATGTACTATAGTTTTTCCCTAAGCTTTCTCCTAACTTTTGCACCACTTGTCCCTTGTTTACATCTTAGTTTTGGCTGATGACGGTACCATGTTTGGTGTTGGTCATCGAAATTCAGTATTTCTTATTTTTTAAATTTTTTTATTTCACATCTTTACTTTTTATTTGTAATTTTAATTTCTAATAACTTCGTCTTTTATGACACGTTTTTCTCTATATTTTGATACATTTTAGATATTCTTTATTGGTCATTTGGTGTTCTCTTCATTTAATTTTTTGAAGGTTAGATTTGATGTCACCTCGACTGATCAAGATGACGCTTATTTATTGTCATATTGATCTTCACTGCTTTGAACCTCCGAATTGGATTTGAATACACGATTTACATTTGAAGATAGTTTTTCACGACACTCGACTTTGATTTGTGATTTTCTGTAACCCCCTCAGACTGATGCGGATAGCCCAATCCGATCTGGAGTGTCACATTAGGGCCACGGGAGTGTCCCACTGTAAAAATAGCGGAAAATTTAAAACTTTAATTAAAACATGCAAATTATAAAATCATTTATCAGTATTTAGAAGTAAAATAGATTTTCAGACTCGTATATAAAACAAAATAAAATCTACATGCCCCCTAATCACATGTACCATACTCTGCATGCAACGCCGGAAGAACTCCCTTACTGATGTTGATAGCTGTACTGGTACAATCTTTTAACATGCAATGGTGAGTAATATAGTGAGCTTCGAAAAGCTCAGTAATACAGAACTACCAGATGATGCTGCAAGACATGTTGATAAATGGAAATCCATATCATTTCTTATTTAATCAAAGGTATACCGATTTTCGGAATAATCTGGAGTTCCACTGGTAATTCAACGAATAGAAGCCATGAATATCTCAGTTCATAGGAAGCATTCATAGTATCACATTTTCAGGAGATCAAATAGGATGTCTAGTGTGTTCCATCAATACGATAATCATAATAGGTACACTAATCAAATGATAGTTCAGTAAATCCCATAAACCATACTGTAGTAGAGCTTTTTAAACTCGTATTTTAAAACCATCGTACAAAGAGTTAACCTAAGGGAAATCTTAGGGCCTGAGAGCCTATCCAAGAAAGTTCGGCCACGGGGCCTACGTAAGAACACATCTTAGGGCTACGGGGCCTACCCGAGAATGATCTCAGGGTCGTAGAGCGTACCTTAGAGTCATATTAGGTCCATAAATATTTTCCAGCTTGATCAGAGATGTACTTTACAAATCTGTATCTCCAAGATACAATTATACTATGATACAAATCTATAAGCCATCACCATTAAGTCGGTGCATCCATAAAATAGTAACCGTAAATTTCAATGTACCTCATGTTAAAACAATAAAACAATTTTTCAAAATATAAGAAACACACCAGAGAATCCAAATATTTTTCAGCTGCATTTTGTAGTTATCAGAATGGATAACATGAACTTGTGCAATTTGATCGGATTCCAGGAATAAGATCTTATTGAAGAGAATCGATTTCTAACCGATCTAATCAATCATTTCAGATTGATACTTTAGAATTCCACTAAGTTTCCATGTGCATCAGGAAAACGTTCAGGAACCTTTATACATAATAATTCTAAATTCAGATTTACTACGAGTGATTCCATTACCCAAACAATCAGGGGTATTCAGGAATATACTTTGAATTCATAGGATTTCAGCCCAACTGAACCAAATGAAGTATTCGAAATCTTTTCATTATGCGTTACTTGCATTTTCAAACATGACCGAAGTGATTTTAGATGAAAATATAGAATCGAAGATTCAAGTCATTTACAATCTATGACTATCGATCGTATTATCAAACAACTTGAGTTACATAACTCCCAAACTGATGCATGTTAACAAGTCAATTCATTATCCTTCCAGTGTATTCAATCTTTAATACCATAATGCAGATCAATAGATCATCCCCATAATCATCTTTGAATAAATCTTCCAACGGTCTTTATTTCATTTCGACGTTTCAATGATATCAGGAAATACGGACGTACTTGATTCATTGTTCATAACCCATAAGGACAATTCATCATGTAAGTTCAACAGTGTTTCCAAACTCATCCAATCATCTATTTAATCCTCAGTCATTGAGGTTACTTAGTTTGTTTAGTAAGCAAGTCTATCCCAGTTACTTTAGAGTTTTCCAGAGTAATTCAGACGTTTCTGAATTTTGGATAAATATTGTACTTTCTTTCAGTTCAATTTAGTCATATAATAATCATTCTGATATTCGTGGTGGATTTTATCTTCCGGATACCCATTTCTCACTATCGAATGTGCTCTAGCGTTGAGCTGAGCTGAGTAATTCCAAAATTATCATCAATTCAAACTTGAGGAAACGAACAAGCATTCAAGTGGTTCATATGCCATTCAAGTAGTGATACAGCACTAGCATTTGTTGACCGGCTTAAGTTGCGTTCCATAACCTTTAAAAGCAATACAACTTCCATGTTTATTTGTATTTCTTAAATAATCCAAGACATTTACTTAGTCTAGGACATAAGGGTATTTTGGTTATTTTGGTGTTCAATGTTTTTCCATTCATTTCAAAGCTTGAGGATATCCATTCATTCCTGGGCTTTGTGATACTCTTGAGTCATTTCCATTCCAGGGGTATTTTGGTCATTTTACAGATCCAACGTAATACAATCATTTCCTTCTGTCCGATCTTATTATCAAATTCAAACTTATCATTTATGTCAGTCCCTTTGAACTATTCTGACAAAATATCACCATCGATAAATTATTATTCTTCATGTACTTACTTAAGTCGGAGATTTCCAGGTTAAATGCCTTCTCAGATGTTACTAACGGATTATCAAAATTTTCCATACAAAAATAGGATCTCAACAATCAAAGCAGTAATTTATTGATTTAAAAAACAAATTCTCATGTTACTTCCTCATTCAGAGTCAACTTGGACTATTTTTACCTCTCAAGGGCATTTTCGTAATTTCTTAACTAGATAATTTCGGTATTAACTCTTAATGAAAATAATTATACTTTAGAGATCCAATGGTTAATTGTTTTCCCGAACATTCTTTGATCTCGAAATGATTCCTTAACAGACTTATAGTATCTTGTACAAACTCTTTTGGGGTTAAAAACCAGTTATCCAAATTTTCTAAGCAAAACTAGCATTTCTTTTGCACATCTGTAATTTTATCGGATCAATATGTCTTTTCAGAGTTATTTACCAACTTCCAGGAATAATTAATGTCATCTTACAACATAAGGGTATTTTCATAATTTTACCCTACCAGAGTATTCTCATAATTTCCCATCCAAGTACCTTTAACATTTAACCTTGATTATATATAATATAAGTTACAAATCCATGGCTGATTTCTTTATCACTAATCACAAACTTGTAATTTAATTCTAACAATTCCTCAATCTCTTATATTAGTCATTCGATCTGTATTCAGTTACAGAATTTCTACCACATTCATATCGAGTGTATAAATTATTCAACTCCACAAAAGTGACCAACATTATCTTATTCATGCATTTACCAATATCAACATATTCCATAAAGCATAAAGAGGTAGTAAAGTATTACCTCGATTTTCGTGCCATACTGATCGACCATATAAATTCCATTCGAATGCCCTCAATCTTGAAATCATCTTCCAATATTTCCTCAGATCCATATCAACAGAAATTACATAAAAATGAAGTTTAATTCTGAAAAGCGGATCGAATCGGATGATAAACCAGTGAAAAACATTTTCAAATTTGGTGAAACGGACTTCAGATTCGGATTCAGGACGTCGAAAACATAAAATATGACTTTTCAAAAATTTGGAATTTTTGGTCAAAATCAAAGTCAACGGGTTTGACTGGCAATTACGAGGCCTTCGGGTCTGAATTTCGAAAAACGGACTGCGGAATCAGATTTGGAACGTCGAAAAACGTTAGGATAGGTATACTTGGTCAAAGTGAAAGGTCGTTTAATACCCGGTCAAAGTTCTGGTCAACTGCGGTCAACGCCGGTCAACAGTCAACAGTAGACGACACAAATATTTACTAAACTAACACCCGAATTTTACACAAATAGCACCCAAATATAATTAATTACAAAATTAATACCCAGACGATGCCCACTCTCGGGGGGTGGCGCGTGCGGCGTGTGAACAGTGCTACGGTGTCGGAAAATTCCCGAATATTTTCCTAAAAATTATTTTAAACGATTTTGAGCCACTTACAAAGCACGGTTCAAAATTTTGCACGGCGGAGAGCTCGATTCTGAAACGTCGGAAACTTTGACCGCTTCACCTCTTCATGCGCTATCACCGACGGAGACAAGGAGAACACCCAGCAGACTTCTAAGGGCACAAGGAACACGATGGTGCGGGAGGTGTCGTAAACGGATGACCAGATCGTCATGAATCAACGAAAAATCAACTAAAATTGAGTTATTACCGACGATACTTCCGACTGAAATTAACAACGAACGGCGACGATTCACAACGAAAGGTTTGAAGGGTTTTGTTCCTCGGTTTACAATGAACACGATGGTGGTTTCAGTTCGTCGATCGGAGGTCGGACGACGAGTAGATCAGAGTTGAAAGGAGGGTTGAGGGGAAGAAGAAAACTGAAAATAATATGGAAACTGAGCACGACAAATGAGGTTTATAATTCATCCCATAAAAAATGGTTAAATCACAGGTTTAGCCACTGAATTTCCTGCACTCTATAAAACGGTTTCCCAACTTTGAACTTTTACAATTTAATCCACTGTTTCTTTCAAAATACCAATTAAATCCACCACTTTATAATTCCTAAAATTTAGCCCCTAAATTAGGGTGTTACATTTTCAGTGGTCTTTTAGTAGTTTGTTCTCTTATTGTGATTCGTTTGTCAATATAGTAAGATTTGTTCATATTTATATTTTGTTTGAGCTTTTTGGATAAGTTTTTAACCTTTTCTTTATATGATCACTGTATGATCTCAAATATCTAGTTTCTTGTGTCAATAGTTATAGGAAATGTGTTAATTGTATGTTTAGTTTACATTTATGATTATAAATATTCATTGTAATTATAGATATTTTCTTTTTTAAAAATAAAATTAGTTGTTTCTTTTTATTTTTTGCATAACAAATATCTTTTAATTTTAAAAGCCAACAAACTAAAACAATCAATGAATTGACAATATTATTAAAATAATACTTTTTTAATATTTCTTTATTGAAATATCACCCAAATAACATTAATTTTTTAAAATGACATTCATTTGTGTCATATAGTATTAAGGTGTTACCACAAAGATGCGCTTTCGTCCTATGTGGCCAGGGACAACACTCTATTAGGGCTGAAAGGGCTTCCGGCTCCTGTAAAAATTTTATATATTCGATAAATTTTGGTCTACTATTATTTTGGTTCATATAAAAATAAGTATTTAAATTAAAAATATAAAAATTTATTAAATATTTAATTAAGTAGAGGTCGAACTAATGATGGATAATCTTATGTTCTCATTTCTTTTGCTCGGCAAAAGATTTTATTAAATATTATATGCGCTTAAACCTGAGTTGTGTGCCTCATTAAAAACTTTACTAAACCTAAATCAAGGAAAAGATTACACCCAACCAGGTCAAAACTAAATACATGAAAATCCAACGCATCACAAGGAGAATACATCATCTTACTTTAAATCAACCTGCTGCTCACTATCCTCAATAATAACAAAGATTTAAGCAAACACAAAAAATAAACACTTACCATTACTCCCCCACCTTGAATAATTCATTTCTACTTAGACCGCTTTCGCAATATTTAATCCTTGAACAATTCAGTTCTCAATTTTTTTTTGTCTAATAACAATTAAGTTATTATAAATTTAAATATTAAATAAATAAACATTGTCTTCTACATTTTGAGTTTATCATTATATTTCTAAAATTTCAATATTTTGATCTCCGCCAAATATTTAATCTTGGTTTTGTCTTTATATGTTACAATACGGGGTCAAAGATGCTATATTGTGACGGTTCCTTCCTTTAAAAAATAAAAAAATTAAAAATAAAAGATGTGGTTCGTTTAAAATATTTAGAATTTGGGAAGCTGCGAATTTGAAACAATGTCTTCCTTTTAAGAATTTTATAAATTGCCAAATTAATAAAAAATAATACATTAAAAGGAAGGTGCTTCCGTTAAAATAAGGGTAAATTATATTGTTTCTCATTGTACTATATTTTCTCTCCTATTTTCCTCACCCAATTTTTAATTTTTCTAATTTGCTCACTGAACTTTGTGAATTGAATCAATTTTTTCACTCTGTCATTATCTATTTAACGGTGTTATGACATGGCATAAGAAATGTCACAAGCATCAAAACGATGTCGTTTTTGAAAAACTCAAATATAAACCAAAACGATGTCATTTTGAATCCATTGTGATGGTCGTTCGGTCCCAAATTTCATAGGTCGGTTCATCTCGACCCCCTAAGTTCGAATCTGGTGGTTGTTTCACAAGAAAATATCCCAAAACCAGTGAATCTGGATTGAAATTTTTCGACCGAATTACCACTATCTACGGTGGCCGACAGTAGCATCGGACCACCTTTATTTTTTTATTTTCTCATATATTTTATATTAAAAAATAAAAAAGACTGACACATCATCAAAACGCTAGAGAGATAACGGCCGAGTGAGAAAATTGATTCAATTTGTAAAGTTCAGTGAGCAAATTAGAAAAATTGAAAGTTGTGTGAGGAAAATAGGAGAGAGAGTATAGTTCAGTGATGAACTGTGTAATTTACCCTTAAAATAATTTATAATTAAATTTTATTGATTTATGTTGTAATTAAAATAATTTATAATTAATTAAATTATGCATTATAACTTTAATTATGATTTAACCTTAAGACATTAATTAAATTATATATAATATTAATTCAAATTATAAAATTAATTTCAGTTAATTTTAAACTATTTATTTTCGATAATGTGACAAATCACTTAATTGGAAGTGTTTGTTATATATTTTTAGATAGAAGTTGCTAATTTTACCAATTAAATGGTAGTATATGCTATATTCTTATTAATAATGGTATGCTGTTAACTTTTTTTTAACACATGTTATTAACTTTTTTCCTGATTTAATGATTAACTAAATAATGATATATATTACTATATTATTGGAGATGACTATTGAAGACATCATAATGTGGCTTCTCGACTGTGTACTGCAATAACATTGATAAGCTGATCTTGTTTGCAATTAGATCAACTATCAGAGACAATGCATACACCATGAATATATTCACTGCTGCCAACTCTTTTTTCAACACTCCTGTAACATTCATTAAGCAAGGATGTTCTTACCTTTTCAAATGAAGGTGATTTTGTAATCATTTCATGCCACTGGGGACTTCTGAGATAATTAAAACCAATAACACTTGAACAAAGAAATCTCATTATCTTCATAACAAAAACTTCTCTTATCATAGTTTCTGAAGGACATTTCAAGTGGTGATATATTATGAACGTATATTTGTTTTTTGATGATTGTATGTTGTCGCAATCTTCCTGATAACCCTTCACCTTCTGCTTCTTCAACTTTTTTCCTCACATTCACATAAATATCTCAATAATTCATGAGTATTCTACATCGTTGGATACTTACTTTGTTCCTAGCTTCATGACCAAAGAAATGAGTGTGAATTTTGGTGTAAGTGCTTGTAAATTTAATCTTACACCGATTCCAACACCATGACCATGCACCTCCCAGATTCTTGCCTGGTGCACTATTAAGCATCGTAATCACATCAAGAAAAGGTCGAATACCTTGCTTATCTTGCTTCTCCTTTGCTTTGATCTTGGAGTAGATATGAGATGCAATTCATGTTCATCTTCTTGTTGATCTTCCTCTTCTCCTTCATCATCAATCTTTAAGTCTAAATTATCAGATGATTTGAAATTTTCACGTTCATTTAAATTTTGGTCTCTCCTTTTTCCAAATACCATGATGGAATTAGTGAGATAATTAGAGAATAAGATATTTGGTAATAGAAATAGGAGTGAATTTGGTGATGACTTATTTAAGATTAGAAATATATTTCTCTTCTTCCATTTCTTAATAAAAGTATAATCCATCAACGATTAGGAATGTCAAAAGAAAAAAAAAGAGAAGCTGATATATTCAGCCTTTAAAGGTGTTATTAATTGCTCTTTTCTTCCTAATGCTAATATGTTCGACCATTCAAGAAAATCATCATCCATTAACAGCTAGAAAAGTCTATTGTTTTATTCTCATAAAAGATGTGCACTACAACTTAGATTTATCTTATTCCCAATATTCTATATTTATTGCAGCTTAACTTTTTCCAAAAAAAAGAGAAGCTAGTATATTAAGCCTTTCAAGGAAAGAATTTGTGTTATCAATTGCTCTTTTCTTCTCGATGCTAGTGTATTCTACCTTTCAAGAAAAACATAATCTATAGGCTAGTAGCCTAAAAATGTCCATTGTTTTATTCTCATAAAAGTTGTACATTGCAGCTTAGATTTATCTTAATCCCAATGCTAGTATATTGATTACAACTTAAGTTTATCTTATTCTTGGTATTAGTATAATAATTGTGGTGTTAGAATATCGATGATTCCTTCTCTTCCCTCATTATTGAATTTGTTTTCTTCTGTTGTGCTGGATTTTTGGTTCACCGATCTGATCATTCCAATACGCGTTCCATAACAAATTGACACATGAATGAACCCTGAATTGGAATGGACGAATTCAAATGAGACTAATGGGGGATGGAGAGCAAATTAGGTAACATTAGTTTATCGAATGGTATGGTGATGGAAAAATCATGAGTATTTTACAGTTTGAAATGCCTACAAGTTCTTGTTACATATCAATGAGTATCGGGCATCTATCCCTAGCACCGAGTAATGTTTTTATTTGCATTTATGGTCCCAATGTATTACATATTAATCTGATGGCTTCGATTTGGTTGTACGTGGTCATTCAAGTTATTATATGCTGGTTGATCTCCATTTATGCCTTATGCAAATGATGCTTTCATAGTTGAAGCTTTTGCTTGCCTCTCTCTACACATGAGTCATAATAGAACGAGACTCTCATTTTGTGATTGTTCAAACTTCTACTGCTGAGCTGGATTTCTCATTTGGAGGTGTGATTATGTCTCAAATTTGTGCTTTATTTGCCCTCTTTTTCCTAGTGTGTATTCCAACCTTGGTGTTGGTCACCAGTAGTCGGTATCTCTTTTTTTTTCTTCACTTTATTATTTTGCATCTTTATTTTTTATTTGTTTTTTAGTTTCTAATAACTTCATCTTTATGACAGTTTTTCTTTATCTTTTGACACATTTTTGAAATTTTTTATTGGTCTTTTGGTCTTTCTCTTCATTTAATTTCCTTAAGATTAAATGTGACGTCGCATCGACTGATCATTTGTTATCCCACTAATTGTCAAAATGATTTCTTAAAAAACAAATTTATTTATTTATTATGTGATTTAAAAAATCTCATATTGATTAATTTGGAGTCTCCTTTAAAAAATAAAATAAAATATAAAAAAGGGTTCGAGGAGTCGTCTATAACCCCCTCAGAGCGATGCGGTTAACTCAATCCGATCTAGGGAGTCACATTAGGGCCACTGGAGCGACCCACCATAAAAATCTCAGAAAAATTAACATTTTTATCAAAACATGTAAACTCATAAAATGATTGATCAGTATTCATAAATAAACCAAATTTTCAGACTCGTAAATAAAACAAAATACAACCTACATGCCCCCTAATCACATGTACCATACTCTGATAGCAACGCCGGAAGAACTCCCTTACTTATGTCGATAGTTGTACTGGTTCAATTCTTTTAACCTGAAAATGTGAGTAACCGAGTGAGCTTTGAAAATCTCAGTAATACAGAACTACCAGAAGATGCTGAGGAACATGCAGATAACATATAGGCATAATTTTTCTTATTGGTTCAAACATTTACAAATCTTTATGTTGAGCGGAGATCCTACTGATATTTCAGGCAGTAACAGACAATAAGCTTTCAGTTCAGATGGAAATATTTTGGATGGCAGTTCAGGAGATCAAGATAGATTATCTAGTGTGTTCCCGCAAAACATTTAAAATAGTTATGCTTTTTTATAATCAATACAGATCGCAGTCATTAAAACATCATAGGAGTTTTTAATTTAAAAACTCTGAATCGTCCTCCAACCAAATGCCATATGTAGTTACCCAGAACTACACAACCTAAAGGAGTCCCTTAAGGCCTGCGAGCCTACCTAAGAAAATTCTCGGGGCCACATAGGCCTACCCAAGAAAAATCTCAGGGCCGCAGAGCCTAGCCAAAGGTTGTCTTAGGTCCATAAGGAATTATCAGTCGTTGCAGAAACTATAAAAGGAATTAACCGCATTGCCTGAACCTGCCACAATCTTCATACCAGATCCCAGAGTACCCCGAATAAAACATTTTTCATCAGTAAACGGATATATAAGAAATCAGAACAGAATTCATAGCATAAATCAGAGCAAAATTCAGATCAGAAATCAATACAGAATTCAGAACAAAAATCAGATAAAACATTCATATGATCAGGGAACACACTAGAGGTTACAGATATGGTTCGGAGGTACTGAATAATCTTATCAGACAGAGAAACATGGATCTTTAGTTTACCGATAGAATACTGAAAGCTAGAATCACTATTGGAAGAGTTCATTAACTGATGGGATCATCAATTATTAAGAATTTGATTTGAGATGATAAGGAAGAGACGAAGATTCAGAACATTACAATCTATGTCGATAGATCGAATTATCGAACAACTCGAGTTGAACAACTTCCAGAACAGATGCTTGTCGACTGGTCAATTCATTTCCCTTCCAGGGTATTTACTCATAACTCATAGATTTTCGGGTCAAGTTCCTTCTCAGATGTTACAAACAGGTTATCAGGAACTTTTTGTACAAAGACAAGATCTTAAAAATTAAATCAATAATTTATTGGGTTAGGTACGAATTCTCAGGGTACTTTCTCATTCAGAGTCAACTCGGATTATTTTTACCTCACAAGGGCATTTTTGTAATTCCTTAATCATGTGATTTTGGTATTAAACCTATTAACAAAATTAATGAGAATTTAATAAATCTGAGGTCATTTTCTCTTCATATTACACATTGTACTAGACATTATTTCTTACCAGTCTTCTCATTCCTTTATGTAATTCAATAGAGTCTTAACCAATTTATCACTTAAACCGTATTCCGTTCGAGTCCATCCATAATCAAACATGCATAATAGACCAATTATATACATCCATGCATTTACCCATTATCAACATGTTCCATAAAGCATGCAAAGAGGTAGTAAAGTATTATCTCGATTTTTGTGCCATATTGATCGACCATTTAAATTCCATTTGATCTTCAATTCAACTTCCAATAATTCCTCAAATACATATCAATATAAAATTCATCAAAACGGAGTTTAATTACGAAAAACGGATCAAATCAGGTGGTAAATCAGTGAAAAACAACTTACCAGGTTCTAATTTGGCAAAATAGACTCCGGATTCAGATTCAGAACGTCGAAAAACATAAAATATGACTTTTCAAAAATTTTGACTTTTTCGGTCAAAGTCAATAGTCAATGGGTTGACTCAGTCAAAGTCAATGAGTTGACACGGTGAGTTGACTCAGTACAGGTCAAGCGGGTCGGGCAGGTGGGTCAGGTCAGTGGGTCGGATCTGGGAAACTCATTTCAAGCTGTCCACCAGGCGGTGGACTTTCCCCACTCTCAGGGGTGGTATGTGGGGGCACGTGCAGGGTCGGAAAAATTTCACAAAAAATTCTAAAATTATTTTTAAGGCATTTTGAGACACTTACCAAGCTCGGTTCACAATTTTGAACGGCGGAGAGCTCGATTCCAAAATGTCAAAAAATTTATCTTCCTCACCCCTCACACGTCGATGAAAATGGAGACAAGAAGGAGATCGATGGACTCGAAATGATGCAAGGAACACGATGGTGTGGGAGGTGTCGAAAACGGGTTGCAGGATAGACCGTAATCGATGGAAAACCAACGATGATCGAGTTACAACCGATGAAGCTTCCGGTTGAGATTTACGGCGAGCGATGTAGATTCACGCGAAATAGAGGTTGGGTTTTGTTATCCGTTCAATAGTGAGTCTATTGGTGGTGTCGGATCGAAAAACGGTGACCGGACGGTGGAGAAATCAGAGCTAAAAAGGGGTTGATAGGGGAGATAAAATAGGGAAAATTAGGGTTGCTTTTTCTCTGGTTTGAAACTAGAAACCAAACATAAATTTTCTCTGCCGACACAAAATGAGAAAATTTGGATTCAAGTCCTGAATTTTCCTACACTTCCTAAAATCGTCTGCCAACTTTGCGATTTTACTCTTTAATACTCAATTTCTTCCAAAATACCACTTAAATTCAATACTTTATAATTTCTAAAATTTAACCCCTAAATTGGGGTATGACAACATCACCAATATTTGATTAGGGTGTGATTGGGCCCCAAAAATATATTTTTCATTTTAATAAAAAATTAATTTTAATTAAAACAAAAATTTTACGGTATGAATTACAAAAAAATTGAGTTAGGGAGTCGGTTACATGTGGGAAAGGATTAACACCTCCACAATGCCCTAAATCGGTACTTAGTCGATTAATTAGTTGTCTTTGCAATGAAATTTATGAATTCGAGTTTAATTTAATTAAAGATCCCTACAAATAATATCATTTGAATTTTAGGATGAAACATAATTTAATTATTTCCTATCAAGAAGAAATGACATCTCATGCCTTAAAGCAGTCAATTCCTTCTCCAATTGAAATAAAGAAATATTACTATTCCATCCAAAAGTTCATTATTAATTCCAAATTCAAATGCGTAAATAACAATAAACTAAATTAAAATAAAACAAATTAAATTAAATTTAAGGCTATTTTTTAAACACATTCCTTGAATTTTAGTACGAAAAACAATAATATTTAATTATTTCCTATCGAGAAGAAAATACCTCTCATGCCTTAGAGTAATCATTTCTTACACCAAT
This sequence comes from Hibiscus syriacus, assembly GCF_006381635.1. Taxonomy (NCBI): domain Eukaryota; kingdom Viridiplantae; phylum Streptophyta; class Magnoliopsida; order Malvales; family Malvaceae; genus Hibiscus; species Hibiscus syriacus. Next base: position 1,598,577 of record NW_024063440.1, read on the forward strand.
CAAAATAAAGAAATGTTACTATTTTCATATAAAATTCATTATTAATTCGAATGCATAAATGATGATAAAAATAAAAATTAATTAAATACGAATTACCAATCTTTTTAGAAAGAAGAAAGATATTCAATTATTTAAAGACGTCGAGACTAGACCTTTTATAAGTTCTTACAATCTTTTTCTCGAAGAATTTAAATAGATTAACATTTCTTTTACTCTCATTCCCAAATTTTATGTATAGTCAATTTTTTTAGGATTTGACTAAATGACATACACTTTCATTTTAAAATTATCGAAAGTAATTTTCTTATACGTTAAGGAAGTCACTTCACAACAATCCTAAAATGAATGGATATTACCCTTAGTCAGATTAGTTTGATTCGGTGAAGTTATGCTCATGAGGATATCATACAAATTGATTCAAATTAAACCCTAGACCTATATGTACAAACAAATATATTTACATACATATTTATATGTAATATACAAATGATATTTAAAAATTAATATTTAATATAACATCAAAAAATAGTACATGAAAACTATACACAAATGAAAACTATAACATTAAAAAAAGTACATATATGTAATATACATACATATTTTAATATGATCATACAAAGGAAAGAAACACTAAAACATAACAATATAAAATAAAGGAATTAAACCAAAAGCTATAAAAGTCTCAAATCAAGGACCAAATTGCATTAACTCTTAAACTAAAATGATCCCTAACATAATAAACCCCAAAAGATAAAAAATATGTAATCACATATCCCATAAAGCTTGAAATGACAACACTTTAATCTCATTAAATTAGATTTAATGAAACCCTAAAATCCCATTATATTAACCATTCTAACTCTCAGCTTTTCCCTCTTCTCCTCACCCTTCTCAATTCTTTTTTTTTTCATTTTTTCTCAAATGAAGAAAGGAGAAACAAATCCCCACATGCCACCGTAAGGCTCTCCCCGATGGTCGTGAACCGGCATTGACCGAGAGAGATAATGATCCTAAACGAGCCCACTCTTTTTCTCTAGTTTAAATCTAAAGCTTCATTTTCTTAGAAACAAACAACTAAGACTAGATCTAGGAATTTACCTTTGGGCAACTCAAATTCCGGCGAACAATGGTCTCTCCAATGGTCACCAAAGCATGATAAGACTTTCTCTCTCTCTCATTTGTTTTTTTCTTTTTTTGAATGGTTTATCTGTGTTTTTTTTATCAAAAATCTCCTTTTCCTCTGTTTCTTTTTTTACTTTATTTTAAAAATATCGAATGCTCCTTTTCTTTTCTTTTCAAGATTCCCTTCATTTTTCCTTTTTGTTTCGGATTAAACTGAACTCCTCTTCGAAAAAGGATTCCCTTTTTTATCAATCCCTAATTAATAGTAATTTGATGAGGCTATCAAAGGCAATGAACTCTGGTTGGTGAAGAAAAATCAAGATTTTTAATGTCCTAATATTTTTTTGAGTTTAGGTTGTGATTTGATGTGGTTTGGTTGAATTTTTATATTTTGGTTTGATTTGGTTTGGTTTCTGGATAATTTTGTTTTATTTATTCATTGTTTACTGGATCTCTTGGCAGCGGTGGCAACGAGACATGGAAACCCTAGGGTTCAAAAAACCTAATTGTTTTGGTTCTGTTGGGCTAGGGTTTAGGCTTGTTGTAGGGTTTGTTTTGGTCTCGATTGAGCCTCTTGAGTTGTAACTGGGCCCAATTTAGGCATGTTGTAATGGGCCTATAAAAGAAATAAAAAAAAAATAAAAAAATAGTTAAATAATAATAATTAATAATAATATTAACGATTTTGACCCGGATAAAATGAGTGTCTATAGCTGTCTCTCTTTACCCATTCTCGTGTTAACAAGAATAGGGCAACGACGAAGAAATCGGTCGAATCTATGCTTTGAAATTTGATATTGTCTCAAGTGAGACTGGATATAAACAACATCTCAAGAGAGATTTTTGAAGAGTAAATCTAAAAAGAGATTTGCTTCGTTTCTCTTCAGGGTAGATCAGATCTGGAAACATTGATTCACTTCACTGCTCTTCACGGAAGATTGAGTCGAGACAGATTTATTCCACTGCCCTTCAGGGAAGATCAAATATGAGAAAGGGGATCTTCTCCACTACTCTTCAGGGTAGATCAAATATAAAAACATTGATTCACTTTATTGTTCTTTAGGGAAGATTGAATAAAGGTAGATTTGTTTCACTACTCATCAGGAAAGATCAAATCTGGAAAAAGGGATATGCTCCACTGCTCTTTAGGGTAGATTAGATCCGAAAACTTTGATTCACTCTACTACTCTCTTCAAGGAAGATTGAATCGGGTTTGGTTTATTTCTCTTGTCTTCAAAAAGATCAAATCTAAAAATTAAATATTACCACTTGTTAGTATATGTTTGAGAATTTGAAAACTTCATACCTGTTGGTTTTGAATTCAAGAGAATCTTTGAAAATTAATTTCTCTTGTGGAAACTTATCTTGTATTCACCAGATATGGGAATTTTCCTTGACTTGAGTGTCATTTGAACTTCTCTCTTTTTGGACTTTGAATTGGTTACTTTTATCTTGGTGTTTCAACATCTTCAACCTTCAACTTTCTTTTAGAATACATGTAAGTACTCAGTTGCATTTATCGTCATCATGCATTTTATGAATGTCATGATCCTATTAATGCCTAATATGTATGTAACGATGCAACTTTTGGTATATTTTCATCTTCAAAGGAGAACCCACTCTTGTTGACTGCCTTGTGATTCAGTCAAATCTTGGGCACAAAAATCACCACCATTTCACCCCAACTGACAATCCTGATCACATATAATTTGGTTGAGTATGATCTTATTTTGTTTTTTGAAACCAGATAACATTCATGACCAATTACTGAATCAGTGACAAACGTATTGGATTATCCCCAACTTGCTAAAACTTTTTATGTAGCCCAATGTTTTAATTTCATGTAGCCCAGTATCATGCAAGCCTTATGCTAAAGCAATTGTTAGCTTTAAAACACCTACACTTTTTCAAAACCTTTTGCACACTAATACACGATGATCTCATGTTTGTCAAGTTAAACTACATGTTTTTAATTTCAAAGTAGGATGCTTACAATAAGGTGTTAACAACAAAAAGATCTCTTTCTATTTATATTAATGTAAAGAGTTTTTTGGGTAAATACATGGAAAACTTTTAACTGGAAAAAAGATAAAGAAAATAAAGTAGGTGTCCCCAAATATCAATATTTCAAATTCTTTTAAACTGACACACCGCAGATTGACTCAAGCATAGCTTCTATTAAATAGATCTCGAGGATTGTAACAATGCGTAAGGATGTGAAGCTTCCTCTAGACTACCAAATCTCCAAATATTGGATTCTATAAACCAGTATTGAATCTCGTATGCATTCAATTTATTCTCTACTTGTTTTAATCGAGACATTTTCAATCTCTAGTCCCAACCCTGATCACAATTTGATATTATTGATCAAATCAGGAGCTCTTTAAAATTAATTCAGAACCTCCACCATGCACGAATCATGAATTTAAATGACACTCAAGCCACCCTTTGCGGGTTTTCAACTTGAGACCTCATTTGGTTTCAAGACGCCCTTTACAGATTTTCATCTTCAACTCCCTTTTATTTTTTCTCTATTTATTTTTTTCTTTCTCTTTTTTCCCCCTTTTTCTTTCTTTTTTTAGGCAAATTCTTCTTGATCGCATCACAGTTTATTAGATTGGGTAATTCTAGTCTATCCATCTTAGTAAGGATCAAAGCTCCTCTAGAAAATTCTTTCTTCACAGCATAAGGTCCCTCTTAATTTGGCATCCATTTACCTCAGAAATCTTTTTGAATTGAAAAAATCTTTTTAAGTACAAGATCTCCTTTATAAAACTCTTGTGGGCGAACCTTTTTATCATGTTCCCTCATTATACACTTCTGGTATATATGACCATGACATCTAGCTTTCAATATTTTTCCTCAATCAGATTCAACTGCTCATACCTGGCTTGTACCCATTCTACTTCATTTAGCCTAACCTCTAATAGAACTCGAATTGACGGAATTTCTACCTCAATGGGTAACATAATTTCCATCCTATAGACTAAAGAAAATAGGGTTTCCCAGTTGATGTTCGTACCGAAGTTTGATAAGCAAATAGAGCAAATGGTAACTTCTCATGGAAGTCTTTATAAGTCTCAGTCATCTTCTCTATAAGCATTTTGATGTTCTTATTAGCTGCATCTACTGCCTCATTCATCTTCGGGAGATAAGTGGTGGAATTATGATCTTGAACTGCTTATAGACTGATTCCATTATCTTATTTTTTAGGTTCAAGGCATTATCAGAGATGATTCTTTCTGGTAAACCATATCCACATATGATCTCTTTCTTTAAGAACTTGCAAACTGTAGATTGAGTTACATTTGTATAGGATTCTATTTCTACCCATTTGGTGAAGTAGTCTATTGGTACCATAATGGAACGATGACCATTTAAAGCCTTGGGAAAAATTTATCCAATGCATCCATGCCCCACACAGAGAAATGCAATGATGCAGTCATCACGTGCAATGGATGAGGAGGGGTATGGATTTTATCTCCATAAATTTGGCACTTATGACATTTTCTGGCATAATTGATGCAATCGATCTTCATGGTTGACCAATAATAGCCGAATCTCATTATTTGTCTAGCCATCGCATGTCTATTGGCATGGGTATCACAAACTCCCTGATTCACTTCTTCAATGATCATTTTAGCTTCTTTAGCATCAACAAACCTCAATAAAACCTAATATGGGCTTTTCTTGTACATGATCTCACCATCAAGTACATACACTACATCCATCATTCTAATAGTTCTTTTATTATTCTCAGTTGCCTGCTCAGGATAACTTTGATATCTAATATATTGCAAGATATCATAATAACATGGATTTCTATCTTCTTCCTCTTATATACTATAGTAGTGGGTTGGATACTCATAAGCTTACATCTCAATGGGTATTATATTTGAATGTTCATTTACTTTAAAGGCTTCTGCCAAAGTAGCTAAGGTGTTCGCCATTTGATTTTCTTCTCTGGGAAGGTAATTGAATGTCACTTATTCAAATTCTTTGATAAGCTCCATGACCAATTTATGATACTCCACCAACTTGGAATCTTTGGTTTCTTTCTCTCCTCTAAGTTGATAAATTACTAGAGGTGAATCCCCATATACTTTGGGTATATTTACCTTGTGCTCAATGGCAACTCTGAGACCCAAAACACATGCTTAATACTCAACCATGTTGTTTGTGCAATCAAAATTCAGTCGACTAGTGAAAGGATAGTGTTCTCCACTATGTGAGACCAAAATTGCCCCAAGACATTCGAAGCACCATCAAAGTTCAACTTCCAATGTTCATTGGTAGAAGTAAATGCCTCTTCAACTGAAATGACCATCAAATCTTCATATGGTAAATCAAAACTTAACGGTTCATATTCTTTAGAAGTCTTACTTATGAAAACATCTACTATAACACTCCCTTTAATTACTTTTTGGCTCACATATTGGATGTCAAACTCAGACAATAAAATCTTCCAATGAGCCAATCTTCCAGATAGATCAAGTACACCTATAAAATATTTCAGAGGGTCAAGTCTAGAGATTAACCAGCTGGTGTTGATACAACATATATTGTTTGTGCCTTTGAGTAACCCAAACCAAAGAACAACATAACTTTTCGATAGATGAGTACTTTGCCTTACAATCAGTAAACTTTTTACTGAGGTAGTAAATTGCTTACTCTTTCTTCTCAGTTTGGTCATACTTCCCTAAGACACACCCCATTGAATTCTCAAAGGATGACAAATAGAGAATTAATGGTTTGCTTGAGATATATGGTACTAAGATTGGGGTATTTGACAAATGTCGCTTAATTGCTTCAAAAGCTTATTGGAAATCATCACTCCATACTCTTGGGTTATTTTCGCGGAGAAGGTGAAAAATGGGATCATATTTCTCGGTTATTTGTGAAAAAACCGAGCAATGTAATTTAATCTCCCCATGAATACTCACACTTCTTTTTGTGCTTTTGGGGTGGTAAATTTTGAATAGCTTTGACTTTGTCTGGATCTATTTTAATCCCTTTTTTGCTTACTATAAACCCCTTTTTGCTCACTACTAACCCAATTTGCTCACTACAAACCCCAAGATCTTACCAGACATAACCCCGAAGGTACACTTGATTGGATTGAGTTTCAGTTGACATTTCCTCAATCTCTGGAAGAGTTTCCTTAAATTCTCTAAATGTTCTTCCTTTTTCTTGGCCTTAACGATCATATCATTGACACAAACTTCTATTTCTTTATGCATCATGTCATGAAACAATGTTACCATGGTTTTATGGTATGTTGCCCCCTCATTCCTTAGCCCAAAAGACATCACCTTGTAGCAAAATATGCCCCACATGGTGACAAATGTAGTTTTTTCCATATCTTCAGGGTACATCTTTATTTGATTATATCCAAAGAACCCATCCATGAATGAAAATATGGAATTTCTAGTTGTATTGTCCACCAGTGTGTTTATGTGTGATAAAGGAAAATTATCTTTTAGGCTCGACCTATTGATATCTCTGTAGTCAACGCAAATACGAACCTTCCCATCCTTCTTTGGTACCGGGACAATATTTCCACCCACTCAGGATACTTCGCCACTTGAAGGAAACTATCATCAAATTGTTTCTTTACTTATTCTTTAATTTTCAGTAGCATCTCAGGTCTCATCTTTAGGAGTTTTTGCTACACATGTTTACACTATGGCTTTATCAATAATTTGTTTACTACTAATTTAATATATAAACCTGATATGTCCTCATATGACCAAGAAAACGCGTCTTTGTACTCTCGAAGCAGTTTAATAAAACTTTATCGTCCCTCAGCAAACAAGGTGGTACCAATCTTTATTTATTTCCTATCTTCATCTGATCCCATATTCAAAGTTTCAGTAGGATCTTCATGAGGCAGAATCTGCTTATCTTCCCTTTCCACTATTTTAAGAAGTTCAGAAGGTAAGTTACATTCCTCATCATTATCACAATCCTCAATTTCCCCTTGACATATGGACGTTCAAAATCAATTTCTGGGTCAGTGTCATTAGTATTTATATTATTGATATATGGGGTCCTGAAAGAATAAAAAATACAAGGATATATAAATATACACATACAGGAGAATCTATCCCATATCAAGATAATTACAATGAAATAATATATATATAAGTAATACAGAATGAAGAAATACATGGGATAATGTTTTCCATTTTGTGAATTAATAGGAATGCATATTTCATTGAAAATTAAAAACAGATAGATTAACCCTTTACAAAAGATCACCTATTGCCTTGGGTTTAGATATCAGAGAAAGTTTTCATGTATTATTCTAAAAAAGCTTTGTAAACTACAGGTAACTCCTTTGCAGTTCAATTGTTCAACATGAAGCCTGGTGGTTTGGGGTAGATGCCGACATCTCTTCCTTGTTTAGCCTCATCATCCAGTATCCCATTAATGCACATATCTCCTAAGGCATCCTAAACAATTGGTTCCTTAGTTGGCTAGTTTCCTTGAAACATATGACCTCCATATACAAAATTATCATGCAGTGGTGGGAAAGTCATTGGCTTTCACTTAAGATCATCTCCAACTAACATTCATCTTCTCTTTTCATGGCTTTTTTGGATTCATTTCAATTTTCCCCTCATGGTTGGCTAATATCCCAAGACAAAGTGATCTCTTTTAGCAGTGGAAAAACTGGATTAACATATCCTTGTAGGCAAATCCCTAGACCTCTTCCAGCTTTGCCTACCCTTCCCAAAGTTAGCTTTAGTTCCATCTTGGTACAATTGGACAGTCTAGGCTTTGGTATCTTCCTCTCTTAGCCACGAATGTGGCATTAACAAACTCTAGGGATCTGAAGGAACATTCAACAGCTTTCTCCTCTAATTATGGAGCAGTAGTAGTCACAGAAGCGATAATGTCTTCCTCAGTATTGATGCATATCAATTTCCCCTCAATCACAAATTTGAGTTTCTGATGCATCGTTGATGGAACTACCCCTGCCTGATGGATCCAAGGGTTTCCCTGTAGAAAATTGTAGGTAAGCATAATTTCCATGACAAGGAACTCGACCTCATGAGTAGATAGACCAATAGTTAGAGGGGTGTCAATATTTCCTAGAACTGCTCTTTTCGTTCCATCAAATGCTCGAATGACACTTTGACAATTCCTCATATGTGTACTATCCATATTCAACTTCTTCAGGGTTACCAATGGTATTACATTCAGCGTAAAGCCATTATAACCTAGTACTTGAGATAATACATAACTCTTTCATCTAATAATGATATATAGAGTTTTTTGGTTGTCAATCATCCTAGATGGGATCTCATCAACGAAAAAAAAGATAAAATTATTAGCTTGAATATTTACAACCAATATATCTAGCTTGTCTACGGGTAAGTCCTTCGGCGAGAAAGTTTGATTCAAGACTTTCAACAAAGCGTCTCGGTGTGCCTCAGAGCTCAATAGAAGGGCAAGTATCGAGATGCGAATAGGTAGGTAGCTAGTCAACAACACTATATTCACTCTGTTTAAAGAATTTCAAAAATTTCACGCCTCGTTTTCTGTCACAGGCTCGTTAATGATTGGCCCATCCTCTTACAATAATAATTCAACATTTTTTCCTTTTTCATTAGTAGATAACTACTCAGGGTCTTTGGACGGATTAGGAGAGTAACATCTCCCACTCCTGGTGAAATGACCTACTTCATTCACTTCTTCATTCTCTTTCTCCACCTAGCTCATCTTGCACTCATTTTTCCTGAAACTTGTCTGTTGTCCTTGTAAGGGAATGGGGATAAGGGTGTGATTACCACCTTAGGAGTTATTTTTCTACCACACGAGTTTTTGGTGTGATGACTAGATGACAATTAGTGCTATAAACTTTCCTATAAGACCCTTTAAATGCACAAGGCTTTTCTTTTCTTCTTCAATAGCTTGTTTTTAAAATTCTATCTCCTTATCATCCATCATTCCTTACACCAGAGATCGAAACTCAGAACAATCTTGTATGGTGTGACCCTCATAGTTGTGATATTGGCATGCATGCTTACTCTCAACTTGTTTAACGGCCTCATTAGAGACCAACAAGCCTACCTTGATCATCTGACACCATATCCAGTACGTAGGTATTTTACCTCACTCACCCTTCTTATGATCTTGTTTCACACCATATTCATTATATAGGTATTTTACGTCACTCACCCTTCTTATGATCCTCTTTGCTCTTTCCTCAGCAATTGCATTAACCCATGTACATGCATGGTTTGGTAGTGGGTTTTGAGCCACATTTGGTTTCTCACTATCACAAAAGTTGATGACGTTCTTTTTCCTTAATCTTTAGACAATCTTCTTAATGGAAATGCAATTCTCTATTGATTGTCCTAGAACCCCTACGTGATATTCACATTGGATATTAGAATCATACCGTTTAGGGTAGGGAGATTACAGTGGTGATGTATGGTAAGGTGAAACCACATGTCTATCGTATAAAATCTGAAGAAAAAAAATCTTTGTAGGACATGGGGATTGGGTCAAACTAAAGTTTATTTCTATCTTGTCTTGGCTCATTTGCCCCTTGTCTAGTAGAATTCTGTAGGGATGATCCTGTGGCTTGAGGTCAAGACATAGTGATGTTATTTGAGTCATACTTCCTCATGTTATTAACTTCGTTTTCATTCTTTTTCTCTGGTGGTTTCTTGCTAGACTCACTCCATCAAGCCTCCCACTCTTGATTGACATTTTGATTATCTCCCATGCTGTAACCAAATCAGCAAAACTCTTGTATGAATTTTCTATGAGGTGGCCAATGAAATGAGTTATTAAAGTGTTTATAAAGAGCATGTTGTTTTCCTCTTCCTCAAGAGGTGGATGAACTTACACAACTATATCCCTCCACCTCTGAGCATGTTGTTTAAAGCTTTCATTATATCTTTTCTCTATTCTCTACAGCATGATTCGATTAGGCCTCACATCCTTCATGTGATTATATTGCTCAAGAAAAGCTTTAGCTAAATCCTTCAATGACTTAATGTGAGCCTGCTCAACTGATTATACCAATGGATGACTAAACCTGTTAAGCTCTCTTGGAAACAATGGATCAACAGTTGATCATCCCTTACGTAGCCAGTCATTTTCTTACAAAACATAGTAATGTGAGCAGAGAGACATCCCATGCCATTGAATTTTTTAAAATCTGGAACTTTGAACTTGGGAGGTAGTACTAAATAAGGAACCAGACTTAGCTCTTTAGCATCTCTCCTATACATACTAGTGTCCTCTTTTATAACCTTAATTTTATCTTCCAGTTATTTGTATTTATGTTCTATCTGCTTGTTATATTCTTTTCTGCCATTCTCATCAAAATCTGGGATGTTTTAACTTGTTGTGGGTTTGCGGAGGTGCCAGATAAGTTATGTGCACTCTTCCTGGATGAGTAGTAGTTCCTTGTTGTGTTCTAACATGCAGTGGTGTAAAGCCATGAGGGTATAGGGGTTCTTCACTGGTACCAACAGTTGGAGCCTTTCAATGATCCGCCCGTGGTTCAAAGCTCTGGGGTACAAAGGTTCTTCGGTAATAGCACCGAAAGTTAGAGTCTCTTCTCGGTTTGTATTCCTTTCATGTAGCATGCTTGCAAGTTTCTCCATCATATCATTCTGGGATTTCAGAATTTGTGCACACATTCTACTTGAGATTTCCTTAAACTCTCCTGTATTTCTAGATGAGTTCTCTCAATTTGGGCTATTCTCTCGTCCATTGCCTTTTTACTAGTATTGTACGGGTGCTTGGAAGTTTCCAGTATTCTGCCATACAACATTTTTATTAATATTGATCTTATATTAATGAATATGAAGAATATGACTATTAATGAATAAAATGTAATGCGAAAAGTAAATGCAAGAAAGTAAAATGTAGATGCAAAAATGCAAAGTGTTGATTCTAGAATTATTCCTTAGAACAACTTTTTTATATTACAAACGATGTTTGATTACAAGGCTTAAAAATATCACAGATAGATCTGAGCTATCTCACTTAATTGTTGCATGTGCCCGAATAATTCTAAGATCTTTTAAGCTTCTTCAGTCTTAGGCTCTAATCATTCACTTACAGTAGCAGCTTCATGTGCTAAGTCAACTAAGTACTGAGCAACTCCTTGGGCATGTTCCAAGTAGCTTGCGATGAGGTCATCCCTTTGCTTAACTCTCCACCGAGCCTACTCCCAATGATGGTGCCACTGTATAAATCTTTCATAGGGGACTATCAATAATTCATTTTCCATTCTCTGAAAATCTTGACCTCAAGTTCATTCACACACTTCCTCAAGTTTTCAACTTTCCCACGGCTTGAAATACCTTATCGACTTCGGTATCGTCATAAAGTTGACTTTAAACTCAAGATCATGTCCTTCAATTTCTCGTTTTGAGCTTGGATCTCTTGTAGTTATTGCTCTAATGCATTCTTTTCTTTTGAAAGTAACTTTACCTGATGTCTACTATGCTTGAGCTCTTCTTTGCTTTCCCCAGCTTCTCTATTTGAACTTGCCACTTCTTACCTCCATTCAGGAAATGATTTACTTGAGCTAGTGGCTATTTAAGTTTTTACCATTCGTTGGTATGATAACGGAAGATCCTCAAAATCCAATAGGAGTTGTTTTTTTACTTTTTCAATTGATTCAGCTTGACCTTTTTGGATATCAATATCTAATCCTTTTTAGTACATATCATCTTCTGCCTTTTGTAACATTTCTTTCCACTGCTTTCTTTCAGCCTCAAAATCACGACTGACTAATTCTAACAGAGATAGTACAACTCTAAAATGTTTTTCCATAGGCTGAGTATTTTCGGTACTGACCATCAGGATATTATCATTAACTCATTTTCTTCTTCATTCCTCGTATTCTTGGGAAAGCTTTAGGTCGAAAGTGAAGAGATTTACTCTATGAGTCTACTTCCATGCATCAGTAACCCCTTTAACTTTACTCTTATATTTCCTGAAAATAGTAAAGGACTGTATCCTACGAAACCCCATATGCTTGGCAACGAAACCAAATCTCACTTTCCACACCTATAAAGTATGTTTGAAGAGATGTTCCATGAAGCGCACCATAATATATCACAATCTCGGATATCTATAAAGACAATCTCGGATATCTATGAAGATGATCATCCATTTCTCTTCATTGAAACCCCTAGGCCATTCTTGAGAAAGGAAATCTTTTAAGGGAAAAACCCTTCTACAAACACTCGACTAGGTGCCATCTAAACGAGTTTGAAGTGATTAAGGATCCAAACTAACAATAATGGTGCGCATCCTATGAAGCGTCATTCTCCTTCTCATCTATAGGAATTTAAGGAATGTAATGTCTCTACCAAAATAACCAGAACGAGATCCACATATCTGTCCAATCTCTCAAATAGATCAACAACTGACACTTCAACATGCCCTAGGACCTTTGGGAATATGACTAGCCTATAAATACCCAGATCAAACAGGTTTATCTTCTTTCTCTTATCAAGATGATGATCAATTACTTTTCTTAGAGCAATCCAGGTAATGAATTTACTATCTCCTTTCTTCTTGATACTTATAGCGACCCATTCTTCACTCATTCCAATCATCAAAAATAGTTTCTTCATGAAAAGAGTGTTTAGCAGCTTGGTGTACACTCTGTCTACTTGGAAACTCAAACAACGAATAAAGGCATTGTACTCCTATATAGTAGGGGTCATATCCACTCGGCCAAAAGTTAAGCAAACTGTTGGTGGGATTCCATAACTGCACAAGAGCTCTAAACAAATTTTGATCAATCGTAACTTCTAGGAGATATGAGATGTCACCATAAAGATGATAAAACAACTACTTATCAATTGCTTCCCATTTTCGCCAGATCTCTTTTAGCTTGCTCAAGTCATTTTGACAAACAATGATGTGGGTGTAACCAATTCAATCTGACACGTACCCAGGCTATAAGCTATCTCCATTGGTAAGTTGAGACTGCTCGAACCATCTCAAAACATCTGCATTGTCTTCTACCTCTTTTTGGCCTTTCAATCCATATTACTAGCCTTCTATATGGACATCAATCATGGATCAACACCATAGAATGAATAGTACAATTAAAAATGTAAACAAAATAAAATAAAATAAAATAAAATAACAAAAGAAAATTAGTCAGTAATCATAAAGAAATCAATTGAGCATAATCTAGTTTGTCAATAAAACGTACCCTCACATGTTGACTACCCTATCATACTTTAGCAGATCCTACCCAAACATGATTTCTACCCCAATGCTTTGTTTAACATAAAAATCCTAATCGCATGCCATCTAGTTCACATGCTTATTCAAAAAAATAAACCTAACCATATGATCTCTAGTTCTCATGCATTTATTCGGAAAAAAATTATACTAAAAAAATTAAAAGATTCAAAAGAGTTTTTCTTTATGTATTCTCCTCACAAGATTCTTAAGTTTAAGGTTAGGCTCCACCTAGGTTCGTGTTCTAGGTTCACCATATGTTGGGTTCAGCTCTAAAGCAAAAGGTTCTCGAATTATCCTTTACAGTGCCCCTTGGGCTACCAAGCCCTCAATCCTGGCCCATCACATGCTTTCGGATGAAGTTTAATTTGAGGGGACACACCTCTTTATGTCCATACGGAGCTGAAAACCATCACGAGGACCATAAGACATGAGCCCCAGGAGCGATTCACTACCCCATACGAAGGTGAAAACCACACGAGGGAGTAGTTTCTCACTCCTACTTAAATAGGGAAAGAGCGAGGTTTTAGCTCATGTTATTATAATGCAAGTGCATAGTGTGTGAGGAAAAGAGAAAAACACACAATCACACAACACAAAGAACTTATTTCTCAATTCCCTTTAAGACACGTATTTAATATGAAAACATTGGCAAACAAATCAATACAACTATTTAGTGGTTAATCAAATTATAAACATAAAGTTTATTTAAACCAAACAAGGGATCAAAAACTAAATTAGAATGAACTTGTAATTTTCATTGAAAAGCAATTAATTAATTAACCGCTTGACTCTCAAAAAATAAATCTCCAACGTAGTCGCCAAGCTGTCGAAACGATTTCATAAAAAAATATTTAATTTTTATGTGATTTAAAAAATATCGTCTTGATTGATTTAGGGTATCCTTTAAAAAATAAAAATAAAACATAAAAAATGGTCCGAGGAGTCGCCACCAATATTTTATTAGGGTATGATTAGGAACCCAAAAACATATTTTTCAATTTAATAAAAATATAAATTTTAATTTAAAACAATAGTTTTATAGTCCGTGTTACCAAAAATTTGAGTTAGGGAGTCAGTTACGCGTGGGGAGGGATTAACACCCCCACAGCGCCCTAAGTTGATATATAATCGATTAATTAGTTGGTTTTGCAATGAAATTTATGAATTCAAGTTTAATTTAATTAAAGATCCTTACAAATAATATCCTTCAAATTTTAGGAAAAACATAATTTAATTATTTCCTATCAAGAAGCAACGACCTCTCATGCCTTAAAGTAGTCAATTCCTTCTCCAATAGAAATAAAGAAATATTACTATTCCATCATAAAGTTCATTATTAATTCCAAATTCAAATTCATAACTAACAATAAAATAAAATAAAACAAATTAAATTAAATTTAAGGCTTTTTTAAACACATTCCTTGAACTTTAGTACAAAAAGATAAAATTTAATTGTTTCCTATTGAGAATAAAAGATCTCTCATGCCTTAGAGCAATCATTTCTTACTCTAATTGAAATAAAGAAATATTACTATTTTCAACTAAAATTCATTATTAATTCGAATGCATAAATGATGATAAAAATAAAAATTAATTAAATACGAATTACCACTCCTTTTTAGAAAGAAGAAGGATATTCGATTATTTAAAGACGTTGAGATCGGACCTTTTATAAGTTCTAACAATCTTTTCTCAAAGAATTTAAATAGACGAACATTTATTTTTCTATCATTCCCAAATTTTAGGTATAGTCAATTTTTAGGATTTCACTTAATGGGATACACTTTCATTTGAAATTTATAGAAAGTATCTTTATTATACGTTAGGGAAATCACTTCACAACAATCCTAAAATGGATGGATATTACCCTTAGTTAGATTATTTTGATTTTGTGAATTTATGCTCGTGAGGATATCATACAAATTGATTCAAATTAAACCCTATACCTATATGTTCAAACCAATATATTCACATACGTATTTATATGTCATATACAAATGGTATTTAAAAATTAATATTTAATATAACATCAAAAAGATTGATATGTACAAAAATTAATATGTTGGGCTAGGGTTTGGGCTTATTGTAGAATTTGTTTAGGTCTCGGTTGGGCCTCCTGAGTTGTAACTTGGCCCAAGTTGGGCATGTTGTAATTGGCCTATAAAAGAAATAAAATATAAATAATAATAATAATAATAGTTAAATAATAATAATTAATAGTAATAATATAAACGGTTTCGACCTAGAAAAAATAGGTGTCTACAATGATTTTCCCTACTTTAAACCTCCGAATTGGATTTGAATATTCACATTCGAAGATAGTGTGTTTTTTCAGGATACTCGACTCTGATTTATGATTTTCAGTGGTCTTTTCATAGTTTGTTCTCCTAGTGTGATTCGTTTGCCAATATAGTCAGATTTGTTCATATTTATATTTTAATTGAGTTTTTTGGACTAGTTTTTAACCTTTTCTTTGTACGGTCACTATATGATCTCAAATGACTAGTTTTTTTTGTGCCAGTGATTATAGGAAATGTGCTAATTATGTGATAATTTTTTGAGTAAACATTTAATCATTAGATTAAGGCATATATGGATAGGGTTGAAAAAAATCGACCCGACCTGCAAAACTGATTAAAATTGGCTTAAGTCAAAACTGTTTGTGACCGAGATGGAGATGATCTGAAACTGATTCAAGTTCGAACTAACGTTGACATGAACCGAGTAAATGAAATCCATTAAAAAAACCTTTGTCCCAAATTACAAGCTCAACATGATACAAAAGTTAAATCCATTAAATGACTCCATCGTTTTAGGTGCCATGTCACCATCTTGGAGAACAAAATCAAATCAATTAGGACTCTTAATAGGTTTTGATCAAATGACCATTATTCCTTGTCACTTACATATATATATATATATATACTTTTATAAATTGAAAAAGATGAGCACTAAATGACTCTAACTTTTTAGATGCCATGTCACCAATCTTCATGAACAAAATCAAATCAATTTGGACCCTTGATAGGGTTTGATCCAATAGTCGTTATTCATTGCCACTTATATGCAATTTAGTTCATTTTACAATTTTCCTCCACATTTTACAATTATTTTGATTTGACCATTTTATGTTGTTTCATTTACTAAATTTTAATTTGTAATTTCATATTTGTTCAATTTAGCCCTTAAAATTATACTTGTATATGAAATTGACCCATACTTATTTACACGTTTTTTTGTAATTTACTTCAAACCATATAAATCACATAATAAATTTCATTTCATATTCTATAAACTTTTCTTCACCAACCTTTTAAATGTATTCAATTTACTCCATTTTTATATTAGTTTTAACTTCACATTTTATAATTAATTCGATTTGATCCCTCTTCCATGTGTGTTGTTTTATTTATTTAAATTTTTTTTTCTAATTTCATTTTTTTCAATTTAGTAGTTCAAATTATATTTTTATCAAAATTGACCCATAATTATTTATATATTTTGTAATTTATTCTAAATCATATACAATTACAAATTACAATTAGACGTTTTCACATTCATGAAACATTGAAAGGTGAAAAATAATTAACCCAAAAATGATCCAACTTGAAGACAACCCGTATCCCGTAAGATCCGACCTGAATTTTGCCTGTCAATGATATGAACTGATCTTAATAAGATCTGACTGAAGTCTATCCGACCCTGAATTAACCTAAAATTTAACTGCTTCAAACCTGAACTATGTTGACCTGAATTTACATCGATCTGAATGGAAATTAACCCAACCTAAACCCATATTGAATCTGATGTCAAATCAACCTAAAAATGACCCGAACTAATTTGACATGAACCCAAACTGATCCGAGTCGAACCATTAAATTGACATTACTCAAATAGTATTAGATTTAACCTAGCCTGACATGATCTGACTAAAACCTGAATGATTACTTGATTTTACAATCCTATATAAGGATCAATTAATTAGCAAGATTAGATTCTTTAGGCAATGTATGGGCTTAATTGAGAGACAATTGGATCAATTGGCTATAAAAGGATATTTTTGAATTGATGATGAAAGATGAATGACTAAGAGTATGAATTACCCATTAAGAAAAACATGGTTGAATCCAATTCAATTTTCCTTATTTCTATATTGGATAAAGAGGTTCAAAAAGCTGACGTTGTCATTACCCTCGTCTTTCCACCCTATCTCCTTATTTCACCATGCTTCATCTTTGTACCAAAACCTAAGGCTTTGGTGTGATAAAATAGCAAACTTTTGGAGCTTTTGCAACCATCTAGGATTGAGGAAGATAAATATCATCATCATCATCTCTAGAGCTTCAAGAAATTCTCATTAACTCCTTAAAGGATAGTGTGGAGCTATCGTGAAGGTTTAAAAGGGGTTTAGACTTTAGAAGTTCATCCAATTAGTTTTAGTTTGTTCTTATGTTGTAAATTCATAATTTTTCTTCTCCTAATTTTTTCCACCATATGAATTCTTTTTATGCTTGTTTGATTAGTTAAAGAGGTTGGTGAGTCCTCTATAGTAAAGATGAAGAAGAAAGTTAGAGGTAGTTGAGCAAGGGACTCTCATGATGTTTTACATTAAGGTAGTACACCTTTAACTCCGAAATGTCATGAAAATCATAATTGTGATGCTTGTATGTCAAATGAATGCATTTTGAGTGTTTTTGGTGTATAAGCATGATCTGATTATTTGTTTTTTTTACATTTTTGCTAGGTAATTATGATTTTATTAAGGATTTAAACAAATCATCCCAAAACCTAAGTTGTATGCCTCGTTAAAAACATCCCCAAACTTATATGGAAGAAAAAAGTAAAACATAACTACATACAACTAAATTAGATACAACTCAAAAACAATAATCCAAAAACAATAAGACACCAAACTCAAAACATGACGCCGGACAGGATAGTGATTATCCTGCAGGCTAGTTTCAACAGATGATTCACAAGAGAAAATTCACCCAAAGCCAGAGAAAAAAAAAGTCTCTAGGGTTTAACAGAATATTATAAAATCAAAACAATGCGAAAATCAGTCCACAAGCTGGATTGTTATAGCCAAAATCGTCTTTATCCGAATTTTGCCAAAAATAGCAAAATCTCATAAATCACTCTAAATTGAAATTCGAAATAAATTAAGAAATCTGCAAAAAATCCGGCCCAAATCGGATTTAAAATGACTTCCTAACTGACAAGCGAAATATTATAATAAATAGTAAAAAATAAATAAAACTAGTGATTCAGAGGGGAAAACGGCAGAATTTGATGTCCAAAAAAGGTCACATGGAGCCATGCTCATGTTGACAACATGCACGTCAAAAGGGGCTTTCCGAATTGGGGTCTTATGCATGATTCTGACACCCGTAGCCAAAGTTATGGCCAAAAGACTGAAACACACTCAAAACGGTCCCAATGAGGAACATATAACAATCAAATCCCGTCTTTTCACTGATCTGCCAACTCATGGTATCTCAGCACCATCAAGGTGCAATCTGACAGCTCAGCATCATCTGTCTCGGATCCCCTGCATCAAAACATCAATGGGAAACACAACAAACACGAAATATGACGAGGAGCTTAACTCAACACTATTCCAGAGAAAGAATAATATCACACTGATATCCACCAAGTCATTGTTGTCGAGGAACTCTATAGAATACAAGCAACACCAACATAAAAACATGATCTATTTAAGCTATCATTTTCCATCAAATCTTCGACATTGAAGAACCCCACTTTACACACCATATTGCTATTACAAAAGGAAATCAAGCCACCAGCTTCGCCAAAACACTCTATCCAACACTTAGGATAACCCATAGAGAGCATGGGTAATTCTACTTGGACGAAACAAGGGACGCTAAGACCAGGAAAACAGACTAAATACGCCTTCTACCTAGAAAGAGCATCCAGTGAAATCCACTAAGATATCAAAAGGCCATTCACTCCACCACGACGCTTTTTCTACCAACAAACTCAACATGGTCATCCCCAAGGCAGTGAACGACCAACGTGCTCAACAAGTTAATAATTGAACTCCTCTAGACAACATAACAGTTGAACCACACAAACTCTAGAGAATCTCCAAAACCAACATCACAAGAATAACAAGAACGATTATAGGAGGATCGTAACATCACCTTTCAAGTGTATCATTTTTAGATGAGCAATATCGATACCTCAAGAATGAGTATCAATACTTCCTTCAAAATTTACTCAGAGTTTAAGGTGTTTTCTTATGGTATCAATATTATATGAATGTTAACGATACTAAAGCAAAAAAAATGCAATTTTGACCTTGAAAGATCATTCTAAATTAGCTTTGAACATTTGGTTTGAAACCCTAAATGATTTATAAATTCCATCGGTATCGACATTGCTCATCTGAAAATGATACTCTTTGGATGGTATTGATATTGTGACGTTTGATATAATTCTAGTGTGTCAATTTGATAGTAATACTTTACAACAATATCGATATCTTAAATAGAATATCGATACCTCTAATATAGTATCAATACCATATGATGTATAAGTCTAGTGAATTTTATGAATAAATTATCCTTAATTATTCAATAAGACTTAAAAGTATTACGAGGCCCAAAAGGATTAACTTATAATATATTCTAATTTAAACAAGGTTGAAATTTTAACCTCTAATTGAATTTGTTTATAATAATAGTTATGGATCCTTGATTCAATTTGCTCAGTTTGAAGTTTTGTGGTTAAAAATATTGAGCTCCTCTCTGATTATCTTAGTTAAGAGAAAATAAATCCTTAGATCCGAATTATTTCGAGAAACAGTAGACAATGTTGATTGGATTCATGACCACGTACCCATAAGCCTCTTTGTTAAGTAATGAAAGTTATTATCATCAATGTTTCTATGTATTGATATACAAGATCATATATCAATACTTCTGATATGACTTTTCAATCTGAAACTTTCAACTTATTTTCTTTCACAATTGGATCCTTCTTACTTTAATTCAGCACAATTTAAATTGAATATGCATCATATCTTACACAATTAAGAAGCTGTTGGTATAACCTCTGAACTCCAAGATCTGAACTAAAAAGAAATTGCCATTGCAAGATGAATTTAACGAAAATAACATTAAGAGAGGTTTTGATATGCAAATCTCTTTGTTTTTTCAACAAATGAAATACTAAATTCAACAAGAGAAACAAGTGAAACAGTATCCAGAAAATAATTAATTAGCTAGTACATAAGTTTGATGGAATTTAGAAATATTCCTCTAGTTGTTATTCCACCAGAAACGGGACTGAAATTGCTTAATTATTTTCTTATCGAGCTGGAAGGCTTTGGAAAGAACATCGGGATTGATGGGCTGGTGTGAGCCGAACACTGCATTTGTAATGGTAATTACACCTGGGTTTTAGGGGAGGGAGTGGGTTTGGTCTTGTATATTATGCTTGACGTTTTTTTAGATGTTTCTCATTTTGTTTTATCTGTTTTAGTACTGTATATTGGAGAGATTGTCTTAATTAAAAAAAAATGGATGCTAGTGGTGAAGTTATGAATGTAACAACCCGGAAAAATTTGTAGAAAAAAGAATTATTATTAATTAAGTAATTTGGCAAAGTTTGAGGATTAAATTTGAAGTTTTGAAAATTTGAAGACTATTTTAGAAGTTAAAAAAAATCAATGACCAAGCCCTGAATTATACCTTTGAGTGTCGGCAGGCTTTTCTTTTAAATGAAATGAATTGGTTTTATGCGTGAAAACACATAAAACCAATTCATAAAATTCCATTTCCAGCAACCTTCTTTCAACTCTGATCACGACGCCGTTCGACATCCGATCGTCAAATTGAAACCACAATAGTGTTCATATTCGACCCGTGATCAAAACCCAGTAAACCAATTATAGCGAAACGCTGCCAAACGACATGAATTTTGAGTCAAAGTCTCGACGTTTATTTTAGCGCCACCGCCGAGAAAATCTTAAATTCATCTCTGATCGTTGATCGGTTTTCGACACCTCCCGCACCATCGTATTCCTGGTGTCGTTCCGAGTCTGACGGTGTCGTCCTTGTCTCCGTAGGTGGCGGCGCGTGTGAGAAGTGGAGCGGTCAAAGATTTAGCCGAGTTGAAATCGAGCTCTCCACCGTTCAAAAACTTGAACCGAGGTTGGTAAGTGACTCAAAATCGCTTAAAATAATTTTTGGAAATTTTTGCAGGAATTTTTGGAGACCAGAAGAGGTCTCACGCGCGTGACTAGCTTGACCGATCCAAACCGGTCTGACCCGGGTTGACGGTCTGAACCGGGTTGACCGGTCTGACCAGACCCGTTAACCCGACCCGACCCAATGATATTTTGGGAATTATTTTGAAAAAGTGACATTTTGGGAATTTTTTAAAATAGTGACATTTTGGTAATTATTTTTAAAACGATGACAATTTGGGAATTATTTATAAAATGGTGATATTTTGGGAATTATTTTTAATAAAGGTGATATTTTTGTAATTTTCGAATGTGGACTATTGAACCCCTTTGACCATAACTTTGACCTGCTTTAAACGGCCATTAAACGACCTTTGATTTTGTTCAAGTATACTTATTCTGATATTTTTCAAAGTGACGACTCCGTTTCTGAAGTCCGTTTTTCCAAATTCGAACCCGAAGGCCTCCAAATCATTAGTCAAACCCGTTGACTTTGATTTTAACCAAGAATTTGAATTTTTAAAAAGTCATAATTTATGTTTTTCGATGCCTTGATTCTGATTCCGTACTCCGTTTGGTAAAATTCAGACTTAAAAGCTTCCAAATTGATAGTCAAACCCGAAAAATGCTTATGTACTAAAGAGTTTAAGCTTTGAATGGTTGAGTAAGACTTGGGACTGATAAATTATTAATGTTTGAAGGTACAAGAGACTCTCCTGACTGTTCGACAGCTCGACCCAGCTCCTCTAGATCAGTTAAGCCGATAGTGCCAGTATTCACCCGTAAGACCCATAAATTTTATGATTTCAGAAATTAATTTTGTTACCCATTAGTAATATAGTATTATTATGGATTAGGTTCGAAAACAGTAGCAGAGCGTGGCGAGGCCAGCAATCACTAGATCTACTATTTGAACTTATTGTCGAGGTGTGTTCCCTGTGTACTACTTGATTGTTTTATATGTTTTGAAATATGGTATATTGAAAGCTATGGTTTAATGTTTTATTAATCCATTTATTTACTGGTGATAGTTTATGGAATATGACTGATATATGATTATTGGTTTTTATTGGTATATGATAATAATGATTATGGAATTATGGAAATTATGCTTACTGCATAAATAGTATTATTGAAATACTGATTTTGGGTTGGATTGCATTACGGAGGTACAGCTTTGATCAAGCCGGTAAACCTTATGGACCTAATGTGGCTCTTGGGTAGGCTCACGGGCCTCAAGATGCTTCATTAGGTTGGTTTCCTTTTGCTGTGTGCTTAGGATAAGCCCTACGGACTTACGGACTTAAGGATACAGACCCCAAAGCCTATCTTTAGGTTGGCTTCCTTTCTGCTGTGTGCTTAAGGTAAGCCCTATGGACGCAGTTCTGGGGAATTGCGGATGGTGTACAGGATAAGGGTTTTAAATTACGAGTTTCAAAAGTTAAACTTCATTATGGTTTGATGATGAATTTCTGAATGTTTACTCATTTACTGTATCTACTATGATTTTATTATACTATTGGGACACACTGAGCCTAGCTAACTTTTCGAAAATATTTTTCCCTTTCAGATACTGTTGGTTAGATACTCGGATCAAGCACTTGGAGGATCAACATATCTCTTGAAGTATATTGTATTGTAATGTTTTATCTTTTAAGTTGACTCTATTATGGTAACATGGGTCTTATTTTAAAAGTATTGGATTTTATAATGAGTACTCATTTTGCTAATTTATATTGGTTTATTGAAATTTGGATTTTTAAAACATGTTTTAATTAATTTGTTATTTTTCACATAATTATGAGTTAGTTTTTTATAGTATAATTTATTATAATTTCATAAATGTCATTTATAAATATGATTTTACGTTGATAGAATAACGGTTTCGGAAAAATATTTTTAAGAATCATGAATGTGATCCACTAGACTTAGTTGAAACGCATAGGCCGGGTCTAGGGGGTTACATTTAATTGGTATCAGAGCTTTTAGTTTTTAAACCTCGGGCTGTGTATGAGTACAAATTGAAAATACAGTTTTGAAATATGTTACAAAATAAGTTGATAAGGCCATGTCTCAAAGTTTTTACGGTTTTAATTGTGTTAGATACTCCAAGTGCTTATTTAACCCTAAGTTTTATCTTCTGTAGTAAACTAGAGTTCTACCAAAATGAGTGCTAGACGTGGACGTCGAACTAGCCGTGGATGATGTCGAATGGCTAGATTTGCAGACCCAATCGATGAGATTCGACTAGATTCCCCACCTCCGACAGGTGATCCTGCTCCTGTGACCCCGACGAATTTGCCTCCTACCGCTGGTATTGGCATGACTACACCGATCATAGGAGTGACTGATATTGAGCCTGATTCTACCAGAGTTGCACCTGATGAGAATTTTGGTAGACAATTTCTACAGTTGATTCAGGGAGCGATCAGAGCTGCTGGTGTTGGATCCGAGGTGCCTATTTCTCAAACTCTGATTGCCAATGGAGTTAGAACTTTTGGAGGACAGATTGGTGGACCTCCTACTGAAGCGGAAGATTGGCTCCAAGATACAGAAAGACGCATGGATCAGTTAAGATTGGATCCAACTAAGAGATATATGGGTGCAGTGGCGATGTTAGATGGCAATGCCCACACCTGGTGGGAGTCAGTAGTCAGTAGTGTTTCGGCTGATCTTCTGACTTGGGATTTCTTTAAGGAACGCTTTAGGAGCTATTTTCTGGGATAACGTTACTTAGCTCAGAGACGACAACAGTTCCAGGGCCTGGTTCAGGGAGACAGGACCGTTTCTGAGTATGAGATCGAGTTCTTGAAGTTGCTAAAGTATGGATTCAGTATGGTACCTACTGAGAGAGATCGATGCCGTAAATTTGCTCTCAGACTCAGATATGATCTACGTAGGCAGGTTGTTACCCATCAAGATGAGATTTTTTATGTGCTGGTGGGCAGAGCGAAGGATGTTGAGGAGGTAGAGACCTTAGCTCCAGTAAGATATCGTGTTGATCGAGAGCGGCCTGGGAAATTTTCTAGCCCGAACTAGTTCTCTGTACGTCCTGGAAAGAAGAATCGTACTTCAGGTCCTTTGAGAAGCAATATCAGTTCTAGGCCTGCAGTATCTTCACCTTCAGTTTTCAGTCGAGGTGATTCCTCGCCGTTTTATTATGGGCCCCTATTTGAGTATTGTGGTATTCGACACAGAGAAGAATGTCGTAAAAAGATGGGACTTTGTTACCAGTGTGGATCCAATGGTCATTTCTGGAGGGATTGCCCACAGTTAGTTTCATCTGAGAGGACAACTAACCAGACTCCACCCAGAGGTCGTAGTCAGGGAAGACCTTCCGGATCAGCATCCATAACAGATAGTAGAGCCCGACCTCAGCAGAATAGAGAGCCAATAGTTTCTGAGGCTAGACAGCCAGCGTTGGTTTATGCCACTAGACGTTAGGATGACAGAGATGAGCCTGAGGTTATTGCAGGTACATTTACTATATATTCTATTCCATACTTTGCATTACTGGACAATGGCTCCACCCACTCATATGTATCGAGTTCAGTATCTCGAAATCTTCAGATTCCGATCGAGAACACTGATAATACTATTACAGTTACGAGTCCAGTAGGACAGGAAGTACTAGTGAATAAAGTATTTCGGCGTTGTCCTCTAGAGGTTCAGGGAGAAATTTTTCTCGCTGATCTTATGGAACTTCCTTTAGAGGAGTTCGATCTAATTCTTGGGATGGATTGATTGAATAAACACAAGGTAAATCTGGATTCCGAATATAAGCGAGCTACTCTGAAGACTTCAGATGGTCGGACTGTTGTGTTAATTGGAGAACGACGTGACTATCTCTCCAATATTGTTTCAGCTATGGAAATTGATCGTATGATCAGGAAGGGATATGAGACTTTCATTGCCTGTATTTTGAACACTAAAGGTTCCTTGTCCACGATCGAGGAAATTCGTATAGTTAGCGAGTTTCCTGATGTTTTTCCGGAGGAGTTGCCTGGGTTACCTCCTAATAGAGAGGTAGAGTTCGAGATTGAGACTTATCCGGGATCTTCACATATTTCTATGGCACCTTATCGCATGGCTCCAAAGGAACTTAAGGAGTTGAAGGTCCAATTGCAAGAATTATTTGATCGAGGATTTATTCGGCATAGTACCTCACCCTGGGGAGCTCCAGTTTTGTTTGTGAAAAAGAAGGATGGGTCGCTAAGGCTATGTATTGACTATCGGAAGTTGAAAAAGATCACGGTCAAGAATAAGTACCCATTACCCAGGATTGACGGCTTATTTGATCAGTTGCGAGGAGTTACTGTATTCTCTAAGATTGATTTTTGTTCGGGGTATTACCAATTGAAAGTTAAGAGGTCTGATGTTGCAAAAACGACCATTCGCACTAGATATGGTCATTATAAATTCTTAGTAATGCCTTTTGGTATGATGAATGCTCCCGCATCTTTCATGGATTTGATGAATCGTGTGTTCTGACCATATTTGGATTAATTTGTGGTTGTCTCTATTGATGATATTCTAGTTTATTCTCGGACAGAAACAGAGCATGACGAGCATTTGAAAATCGTTCTACGAACCTTGAGAGAGCATCGTCTATATGCCAAACTAAGCAAGTGTGAGTTTTGGCTTTAAGAAGTGTCATTTTTAGGGCACATTATTTCTGCGCGAGGTATTCAGGTCGATCCAAGCAAGATCGAGGCTATTGTGAATTGGAAACAACCCAATAACATCTCTGAGATCCGTAGTTTCTTGGGCTTGGCTGGATATTATCGACGTTTTGTCGAGGGCTTCTCGATCATTGCTGCTCCTTTGACAAAGCTGTTAAGGAAGAACGTGCTGTTTGATTGGGGCGAGGCATAACAGGAGAGCTTTGAGAAATTAAAGGAGGTTTTGACTCAAGCACCAATGTGATTCAACCAGAGTCCAGGAAAGATTTTACAGTGTATAATGATCCTTCACATTCAGGACTTGGTTGTGTTCTAATGCAAGAGGCTAAGGTAGTGGCTTATGCGTCACGTCAACTGCGACCGCATGAGTGTGATTATCCTACTCATGATTTGGAGTTAGCAACAGTGATTTTTTCCTTGAAGATTTGGAGACACTATCTTTATGGAGAGAAGTGTTACATTTTCACTGATCATAAGAGCTTAAAGTATCTTCTGACCCAGAAGGAGCTTAATTTGAGACAACGGCGCTGGCTAGAGCTTCTAAAGGATTATGATTGTGTGATTGATTATCACCCTGGTAAAGCTAACATTGTGGCGGATGCTTTGAGTCGAAAGGAGGTATCAAAGTTGAGGTCTTTAATGGTCAGGATGAATTTATATGACGATGGCACTTTGTTAGCAGAATTACAAGTTAAGCCGACTTTGGTTGATGAAATTAAAGTTAAGCAGCCCCTTGATAGCTCCTTGCTATCCATTTTTGAGCAAATAGAGCATGGGACAAGCTCAGATTACGCCCTTGATTAGGATGAAGTTTTATGCTTTAAGGGTCGATATTGCGTGCCTGATAATTCTAAGTTGAGGCAGATTATTCTTAATGAGTCTCACAGTAGTCCATATGCTATGCACCCCGGTAGAGATAAGATGTACATGAATTTGAGAGAGAGGTATCATTGGGTTGGCATGAAGAAGGACATCTCATATTTTGTGGCTAAGTGTTTGACTTGTCAGTAAGTTAAAACAGAACATCAACATCCATCAGGTTTGTTACAGCCTATCAAGATTCCTGAATGGAAATGGGAGTGTATTACTATGGATTTTGTTACCGGATTTCCTATGACTCCTTTGAAAAAGGATTCAATTTGGGTGATTGTTGACAGACTTACAAAGTCAGCTCACTTCATTCCTGTGCGGGTAAATTATACTTTGGACAAGCTGGCGAGATTGTATATTTCGGAGATTGTCAGATTGCATGGTGTTCCATTGTCTATTATTTCTGATCGGGATCCGAGATTTACTTCGAGATTTTGGAAGGCACTACATACAGCTTTGGGAACAAGATTGGATTATAGTACATCCTTTCATCCACAAACTGATTATCAATCTGAGAGAGTGATTCATATTCTGGAGGATATGTTGCGGGGTTGAGTAATTGATTTTCATGGTAGTTGGGAGAACTTTTTGTCGTTGGCTGAATTTGCTTACAATAATAGTTATCAGACCAGAATTCGTATGGCACCCTACGAAGCACTCTATGGGCGTAAATGTCGCACTCTGATATGTTGGACTGGGTTGCGTGACCTGAAGACTTTGGGACCTGAGTTAATATGCGAGATGGAAGACACAATCAGATTGATTCGTGACCGTCTGAAAGAGGCATTTGATAGATAGAAGTTTTATACAGATCAAAGGAGGAAAGATATTCAGTTTAAAGTTGGAGATCAGGTCTTTTTAAAAGTATCACACTGGAAGAAAGTATTGAGATTCGGGCGTAAGGGTAAATTGAGCCTAAGACATATTGGACCATTTCATATTTTGAAGAGGATAGGACCTGTTGCATATCAGCTTGAGTTGCCTCCTGAGCTCAATCGTATTCATGATGTCTTTCATGTATCAATGTTGAGGCGATACTTTCCAGATCCCGGTCACATCATTCAGGTTGAAGAGGTAGAGCTAAGACCTGATTTGTCATATGAGGAGGAGCCCGTTCAGATCTTAGAAAGAGATGAAAGAGTTCTTCGTAATAGGCGTATTCCAATGGTAAAAGTTCAATGGAGTAACCGAGGCCCCTCTGAAGCTACTTGGGAGACATTGGAGTCTGTGGAGGCTCAGTTTCCTCAACTATTCTCATGAGGTAAATTTCGGGGACGAAATTTCTTATAGAGGGGGAGAATTGTAACAACCGAGAAAAATTTGTAGAAAAAAATTATTATTAATTAAGTAATTTGGCAAAGTTTGAGGATTAAATTTGAAGTCCATTTTAGAAGTTGAAGAAAATTCAATGACCAAGCCCTGAATTATACCTTTGAGTGTCGGCAAGCTTTTCTTTGAAAGGAAATGAATTGGTTTCTGCGTGAAAACACAGAAAACCAATTCATAAAATTCCATTTCCAGCAATCTTCTTTCAAGTTTGATCCCGACGCCGTTCGACATCCGATCGTCAAATTGAAACCACCATCATGTTCATCTTCGACCCGATCAAAACTCAGTAAACCAATTATAGCGAAACGATGGCAAACAACGTGAATTTCGAGTCAAAGTCTTGAGCCTTTTTTTAGCACCACTGCCGAGAAAATCTTAAATTCATCTCCGATATTTGATCGGTTTTCGACACCTCCCACACCATCATGTTCATGGTGTCGTTCCGAGTCCGACGGTATCGTCCTTGCCTCTGTAGGCGGTGGCGCGTGTGGGAGGTGGAGCGGTCAAAGATTTGGCCGAGTTGAAATCGAGTTCTCCACCGTTCAAAATTTTGAACCAAGGTTGGTAAGTGACTCAAAATCGCTTAAAATAATTTTTGGAAATTTTTGCAGGAATTTTTGGAGACCGGTCTGACCCAACCTGACCCGTTGACCCGACCCGACCCAGCGATATTTTGAGAATTATTTTGAAAATGTGACATATTGGGAATTATTTTAAAAAATGTAACATTTTGGGAATTATTTTGAAAAAGTGACATTTAGGGAATTTTTTAAAAATAGTGACATTCTGTTAATTATTTTAAAACGATGACATTTTGAGAATTATTTGTAAAATGGTGAAATTTTGATAATTATTTTTAATAAAGGTGATTTGTAATTTTTGAATGTGGACTATTGAACCCCTTTGACCATAACTTTGACTAGCTTTAAACGGCCATTAAACGACCTTTGATTTTGTTTGAGTATACCTACTCTGACATTTTTCGACGTGCCAAATCCATTTCCGAAGTCTGTTTTGCCAAATTCGAACCTGAAAGCCTCCAAATCATCAGTCAAACCCGTTGACTTTGATTTTGACCAAGAATTTGAATTTTCGAAAAGTCATACTTTATATTTTTCGACGCCCTGATTCCGATTTCGCACTCCGTTTGGTAAAATTCAGACTCAAAAGCTTCCAAATTGATAGTCAAACCTGAAAAATGCTTATGTACTAAAGAGTTTAAGCTTTGAATGGTTGAGTAAGAATTGGGACTGATAAATTATTAATGTTTGAAGGTACAAGAGACTCTCCTGACCGTTCGACAGCTCGACCCAGCTCCTCTAGATCAGTTAAGCCGATAGTGCCAGTATTCACCGTAAGACCCATAAATTTATGATTTCAGAAATTAATTTTGTTACCCATTAGTAATATAGTATTATTATGGATTAGGTTCGAAAACAGTAGCAGAGCGTGGCGAGGCCAGCAATCACTAGATCTACTATTTGAACTTATTGTCGAGGTGTGTTCCCTGTGTACTACTTGATTGTTTTATATGTTTTGAAATATGGTATATTGAAAGCTATGGTTTAATGTTTTATTAATCCATTTATTTACTGGTGATAGTTTATGGAATATGACTGATATATGATTATTGGTTTTTATTGGTATATGATAATAATGATTATGGAATTATGGAAATTATGCTTACTGCATAAATAGTATTATTGAAATACTGATTTTGGGTTGGATTGCATTACGGAGGTACAGCTTTGATCAAGCTGGTAAACCTTATGGACCTAATGTGACTCTTGGGTAGGCTCACTGGCCTCAAGATGCTTCATTAGGTTGGCTCCCTTTTGCTGTGTGCTTAGGATAAGCCCTACGGACTTACGGACTTAAGGATACAGGCCCCAAAGCCTATCTTTAGGTTGGCTTCCTTTCTGCTGTGTGCTTAAGGTAAACCCTATGGACGCAGTTCTGGGGAATTGCGGATGGTGTACAGGAGAAGGGTTTTAAATTACGAGTTTCAAAAGTTAAACTTCATTATGGTTTGATGATGAATTTTTGAACTATTACTCATTTACTGTACCTACTATGATTTTATTGTACTATTGGGACATACTGAGCCTAGCTCACTTTTCGAAAATATTTTCCCCTTTCAGATACTGTTGGTTAGATACTCGGATCAAGCACTTAGAGGATCAACATATCTCTTGAAGTTTATCGTATTGTAATGTTTTATCTTTTAAGTTGACTCTATTATGGTAACATGGGCCTTATTTTAAAAGTATTGGATTTTATAATGAGTACTCCTTTTGCTAATTTATATTGGTTTATTGAAATTTGGATTTTTAAGACATGTTTTAATTAATTTGTTATTTTTCTCATAATTATGAGTTGGTTTTTTTTATAGTATAATTTATTATATTTTCATAAATGTCATTTATAAATATGATTTTACGTTGATAGAATAACAGTTTCGGAAAAATGTCTTTAAGAATCATGAATGTGATCCACTAGACTTAGTCGAAACGCATAGGCCGGGTCTAAGGGGTTACAATGAATGTAATAAGGATTGATAATTGGGAATATAGAGTTCGAGAGGAAGCCTGGCTCCGGAGGCATAATGGACTTTTGTAAATTGTTTTAGAGGCAACCGTAGTAGACTTTAAAGTCGAGGGTGCAATTATGGTTTGGCAAAGCTGGAGTTGTCGGAATTATTGACAATAGTGGCAGCATTTGCCATGGTAAAGTTGCTATCGGGGGCTTTTAAGGATGTTGTTGGAGGTGTTGAGCAGCTTGTTTTATGTTGTTTTATTGCCGCTGGGAGGTTGGGAGATAACTCTTTTCTTAATTCTGTGGAGCATGCAGAGTAGAATTTAATCGTTTGCAGATGGCCTTATGTTCGATAGGGATTGGGTGATGGGCAGTCATAGAAGAGAGAGACTTTCATGGTAATGCTTTGTTGATATGTTTTGGTATTATATTTTCGTAGTTTTGGAGTTAGCTTTTGGGTTCTGTTGTTTGATCTGTTTTATCCTGGTTGTATGTATTATTTTACTCTATTTAGAACTACAAAGGTTTTAAATGAGGCATACAATCAAGTAAGACTTATGCAATTATATCTAATAAAATCATCTTGTTAAGCAAAAAAAGTACAAAAAACGAAAAAGATATAATTGTAATTGATTATGTGGATCGTGTTATTCATAATTTTGTTCAGGTGAAACAATGGCGAGCAAAATTGGCACTTATGATAATCTTACTGATGTGAAGACTAAATTACTTTGTACATCCAAACTTGATCAAGGATTAAATCTGATTGAGAATCATTGTTGAATAATACCCTTTAAGGGATTTTATGGAAGAAATCGAGAACTTATTCGTTGAGGAAAATAATTGATTTTTGTTGTTTGAGTGTTTCATCGAATTTGAGATTTTGTCTCAAATTCTTGTACTTGCATAATTTGTTTCAAGCTAAAGAATGTTAGAGTTTGACCCTATCTGACTCAAATCAACGAAGATATAAAATTAAGAGAAATTTGAGAAAAGTAAAAAATCTAGTTTGATTGAAAGTGAGAAGCATGTTTTATTTTATGTTGATTAAAAGTATAAAATCTAGATCCAATATATTTCTACTAAATAAATTTTATTTTTAATTAAGTAATTATCTATTTAAAAAGATACCGAAGATTAGAGTTAGAAGTCATGTTCTTTAATGATGATTTCTTTTGTATTTTTTAGCATGGCAATTAATTTATTAGAACTAAAAGTACCACTTAACAGTGAATTACATGACCCTATTTGAGGGGGAAAAACCAAGATCAACACCCAAGCCAAAACACAAAGAGACGAAAATTAAACAGACAAAACGACGAAATGCCCCTATGCCTAAGCAAGACACGACACAAACAGCCCGAAAATCTTAGTGAAAATTCTACTCTTTTGCTCTTAATCTTTTTCGATAGAGTTTTTAACATAAAATCTTAGTGCCAAATATCGTTTTGATGTGAAAATAAATTCCTTCTTCCTAGTAGAATATAAGAAATACGTAGTAAAGAGAAGGAATATTCGATCCTCAAGGACTTAGAAAAATCCCAAATTCCAATTTGAATTGCTTAAAACAAGCAATATGTAGTAAAGAGAATTGGGGGTTGAATTAAAACCATTGAATAAGGAAAAATAATTTTAAGGAAAAAATAATTTAAAGCAAAAATTAAGAAAGTAAACAAAGATTAGAAAAATAATTATAGTAAAAAGCAGCCTCAAGCTTTGTTTAGACTCAATTCGTTTCTGATCATCAAAATTGGATTTTCACTTCGGAATTCACGCCGGTTACAGTCTACAATGCATTATCCATGTAACTTGCTTTTCACTTTGGTAACGATTGTCCCAAAGCCAATCTTTGAAATCCAGCTTTTAATTGAACCTACTATGAAAATCGCCGTTAGTGCAAAAGTAGTTTTAGTTTAGGAAAAACCCGACTCGATTATGTTGTCTCTTTGAGAATCGAACCCGATCTCAGTTTCCCTTAGCAAACCGCCGCTAAATGTGTTCACAGGAAGTCAGATTTGCTATTCGCCGATATTTCCTCCCAACTTTAAATCAGATCAACATCCTGACCAACGTCGTCTTTTTGAAAAGAAAGTGACTTGATTTTTTAAGGATAGGTCGATTACCTATCCAAGTCTTTAAGAAAGTTGAGACTTAGCTTGTTTAAAAATAAAACTTAAAATAAAATAAAATGAAAACTTGAAAATAATGAAAAGAAGAACTTTATAAAATCAGAAGCAATAAGAAGAATGAAATCTAAATTGTGTGTTTAGGCTTACCCTGAGAGATATTTATAGTCTCTAAAATCCTAGAGATAAACATAGAGATTAAAAGAAAAATAATCCTAAAGATAATTTAAATGTTTCCAAATTCAAACTTTAAAATTAAAAATAAATCTCCTAAGATATCTCTGTCCGTCCATCTTCCAGAAGGTGCTGACTAGATCTTCTAGAAAACTGTTGCTGACTGGACCTTTTAGAAATTGCCACGTCAGACCGTGTCATGCCCAGAGTTGTGCTCATATCTCGAGTCGTGACCAAATAATAAAAAAATACAAAATGCACCCTTTTTACTGCTGATTCTAGAAAGTAAGATCATACACGAAAATAAGCATAATACAACCAAATCAGCAGCAATAAATCCATAAGATCAAAGAATCAACAAGTAAATATTATTGATTTAGAACACTCATCACTTAATATATATTCTATTGTGTGATCACTATCAATGTTTTTAAAACCGGACCGGACATTGAACCGGTGAAGGTACTGGTTCACAGGTTCAACTGGGTTCAACCGCGGTTGAACCGGATTTTATATAAAAATATATTTTTTTAATTTTACATAATATTCAAAGCAATATTAATATATATGTAACACTTTTTTTAAGTTTACAATATTAAAAGGTATAAAAATATCACGAGTCATAACATATAAATTAAAAACCATAAAATCAAGTGAAACAAAATGATTCAAATCAACTACAACATAATATTTAAGGTAAAACATATTAAATAATAAATATAATTATATAACTATAATAAAAATAAATAAAATTGGAGCTTAAAAAAATCATAACAAATGATGTCATTTGGTTTAATTTTTTTTTTAAAAACAATCCACATGGCTAAAAACATAGAAGAGCATCCCAAAGTTTAAAGAGTAAAAATATGAGAACAAAACAATCTCACATGGCTAAGAAACATAAAAGAGCATCTCAACTTACTTCTATAAATAATAGAGGTAATTTGACATTCAAAATCATGTAGCCTTTTGGTGAGCACAGCGAACTATTCTTTCGCTTCAATTGAGCTCAAATTTTAGGCTTCAATCGAACTTCTAAATTTTTTTTGAGTTCAGGCCTTTTTGAGTTCAAGTTTTAATATTATATTTTGAGTTCGAGTTGAACTTGACAATTTTTAGCTCGTGAGTTTTTTAGGCGAGTTGAGCTTACTTTTAAAGTTTTCGAGTTTGAGTCGAGCTCAGCAATACTCGAATTTGACTTGACTCGTTGAACAAACGACGTCGGTTGGTTTAATTTTTTTTAAAAGAAAAAAAGTGAACCGGCGGTTCAAACCGGTTTTGTCGGTTTTCAGCCGGTTCACCCCGATTTTACAGGTTTTCAGCCGGTTCATTGCCAGACGGGTTTTGTGAGGTAATGTACCAGACAGGCCACGATTCACGGTTCAATCGGTTGAACCGGCCGGTCCGGTCCGGTTTTATAACCATGATCATATATTTACCATTATCTTCTAACAATAAGCATAGATGTCACAACGTATATGAACTTCTAAATAGACTTTATTATCCTCATATAAAAATCTTAATAACGAGTTATCCTTAAATTAGCCATCACTATAAGAAATTATAATAATTGATTATGCTTATAATATTTCGGATATGTATTATTTGTAATGGTAACTATGACTATACTTATAATATGCCATCACTATAAGAAATTAGCATTACAAAATGTGAATCTTTATTCAACTGTAGGAACTTGAACGTTTAAAGTAACATAGATGTATGTTAATTAATTCTTCACTTTTTCATTTTGTACGACTTTTTCAAATCTAGTCTAGACTGCATAAGCTGTAACACCCCAATTTAGGGGCTAAATTTTAGAAATTATAAAGTATTGGATTGAATTGGTATTTTGGAAGAAATTGAGGATTAAATTGTAAAATTTCAAAGTTGACAATCCGTTTTATAAAGTACAAAAATTTAGTGGCTAAACTCATGATTTGACCATTTTTCTTTAGGAGAAACTATAAACCCCTTCCCCATGCGCAGTTTCCAGATTGTTTTCCAGTTTTCCTCTTCCCCTCAACTCACCTTTGAACTCTGATCTACTCACGTCCAACCTCCGATCGATGAACAGAAACCACCATGTGTTCGTTATAGACCGATGAACAAAAGTCCTCAAATCTCTCGTTGTAAATCGACCGTTCGTCGTTAATTTCAATCAGAAGTATCTTCGGTTTTAACTCGATTTCAATTGGTTTTCGTTGATTCACGACGATCCGACCATCCATTTTTGACACCTCCCGCACCATCGTGTTCCTTACATCGTTTCGCATCCACCGGTGTCTTCCGTTTCTCCGTCGTCGGTGCGCAGGGGTGAGAGAGTCAAAGTTTTCGATGTTTCGGAATCGAACTCTCCACCGTTTAAAATTGTGAACCGAGCTTGGTAAGTGTCTCAAAATGCCTTAAAATAATTATTAGGAATTTTTCGAGAATTTTCCGACACTGTATCACTGTTCACGCGCCGAACGCGCCACCACTGCGCGTAGGGGGTGTTAATTTTGTAATTAATTTCTGTTAGGGTGATATTTGTGTAAAATTCAGGTGTTTGTTTTGTATATACTTTTAGAAGGTGGTAATTTTGTAATTAATTTCGGTTAGGGTGATATTTGTGTAAAAAGGTCGACTGTTGACCGTTGACATGCATTGACCACTGTTGACCAGAACTTTGACCGTCGTTGACCGGGCGTTAAACGACCTTTAACTTTGATTGGGTATACCTATTTGACTTTTTTGATGTCTGAATCTTTTTTGGGGTCCGTTTCGTCAAATTCGAACTCGATAAGTTGGTTTTCACTGATTAATCACCTGATTCGATTTATTTTTCGGAATTAAGCTCCATTTTTATGTAATTTGTTGATATGTATCTGAGGAATTATTGGAAATTGATTTCAAATCGAGGACATTCTAATGAAATTTATATAGTCGATTAGTATGACACAGAAATTGAGGTAATACTTTACTATCTCTTTATGCTTTATGGAACATATTGATATTGATAAATGCATGAATAAGATAATGTTGGTATCATTTGTGTAGTTAATTAATTTTTGCACTCGATCCGAATACGGTAAAAATTTGGTTATTGATTATGGTTCAGGCAACTTTTATAAGAAATTGAGGGATTGTTGTAATTAAATTACAAGTTATGTGTTTAGTGATAAATGAATCAACCTGGATCTGCAACTTATAATTTATATCATCAAAGGTTAAATGATTAAAGGTACAAACGTGAGAAATTGCGAGGATACTCTAGTTTGGTAAAATTATGAAAAATACCCTTTTGTTGTAAAAATACAATAATTAACCCTGAAGTTGATAAGAAATTACAAAATTACCCTTGAGAGGGAAAAGTAGCGAATTGACCCTGAATGGACAAGTACTCAAGAAGTTATGCTTAAATTGATGAATTACTATCGTTAAGTTATACGTTTATACATAAAATTTCTGATAATTCGTAAATCTCCGGGTTATGAATAAATAC
Source organism: Hibiscus syriacus (assembly GCF_006381635.1). Taxonomy (NCBI): domain Eukaryota; kingdom Viridiplantae; phylum Streptophyta; class Magnoliopsida; order Malvales; family Malvaceae; genus Hibiscus; species Hibiscus syriacus. The sequence continues at coordinate 1,635,357 of NW_024063440.1, forward strand.
ATGAAGAACATTTTATAGATGGTGCTATTTTGTTAGAATGGTTAGAAATGACTGAAGTAAATGATAAGTTTGGACTAAATAATAAGATCGGACGGAAGGAAATGATTGAAATACACTAGATCTATAAAATGACCAAAATACCCTTATGGCCTAAACTAAGTAGATGTCTTGGATTAATTAAGGAATCCAAATAATCATGAGTGTGGTATTGCTCTTAAAAGTTATGGATCACATATTAAGCCGAGCAACCAATGCTAGTGTTATATCAGTACCAGAACGACATAGATGTCCCTTGAATGCGTGTTTGACTTCTCAAGTTTGGCTCGATGATAAGTTTGGAAGTATTTAGCTCAGCTCAACTCTAGATCGCATTCAGTACTAAGAATTTGATATTTTTACGAAAAAGCAACCATGAATACCGAACTAAAATGAACGGAAGTACAATATGTATCAGTAATTCAGAAAACGTCCGAATTACATTGGAAAATTCTGAAGTAACCAGATAGAAGTGATTGTTAAATGAACGAAGTAACCTCAATGACCGAGTCTAGAAACATGTTGAACTTACATGATGAATTATCCTTATGGGTCATGAACCATGAATCAAGTACGTTAGTATTTCCTGTTATCGTTGAAAAGTGGAAATGAAATAAAGACCACTGGAAGATCTACTCAGTGATGATTACGAAGATGATTTATGAACAAGATTGTTAGTATTAAAGAGTGAATACCTGGAAAGGCAATAAATTGACGGGTCGACATGCATTAGTTTGAGAGTTATTCAGTTTGAATTATTCGATAAACCGATCGATCAACATGGATTGTAAATGTCTTGAATCTCTATTTTTATTTTGTTAGATCAAATCGTTCCAAACATGCCGAACGCTTTCCTAATGTAAATGAAAACATAGTGGGGTTCTAAAGTATAAACCTTAAATGTCTGATTAGATCGGTTAATAATTGATTTTCCTTAATAGGACCTTGTTCCTGGAATACGATCAAATTGCACGAGTTTCATGTTATCCTTACTGATAATTACAAAATGCCTCTGAAAAATACTTGGATCCTCTAGTGTGTTCCCTATGTACCACATAATTGTTTTATCTGTTTTGAAATATGGTACATTGAAATCTATGGTTTATTGTTTATTGATACACCGACTTATCGGTGATGGTTTATGGACTATGACTAATATATGATTATTGATTTTCACTTATATATGATAACGATGATTATGGATTTATGGAAATTATGTTTATTGCATAAATTGTATTTTGAAATACTGATTTTGGATTGGATTGAATTACGGAGGTATAGCTCTGATCAAGCTGGTAAACCTTACGGACCTAATGTGACTCTTGGGTAGGCTCACGGGCCCCAAGATGCTCCATTAGGTTGGCTCCCTTTGTTGTGCTTAGAGTAAGCCCTACGACCTAAGGATACAGGCCCCAAAGCCTATCCTTAGATGGCTTCCTTTTTGCTGTGTGCCTAAGGTAAGCCATACGACAGTTCTGGGGAACTGCGGATAGTGTACAGGAGAAGGGTTTAAACTAAGAGTTTCAAAAGTTAAACTTCATTATGATTTTATGATGATTTACTGAACTATTACTCGTTTATTGTACCTACTATGGTTTTAAAAGATTTATATCTTTTCACTAGTTTTGATTGGAACACACTAGACGTCCTATTCAATCTCCTGAAAATGTCATACTTTGAACGCTTCCTATGAACTGTGATCTTCATGGCTTCAACTTGATGAACTACCGATGGAACCCCAGATTATTCCGCAACTGGTATACGTCTAATTCAATAAGGAAATTATATGGCTTTCCATTTATCTGCATGTCATGTAGTATCATCTGGTAGTTCTGTATTACTGAGCTTTTCGAAGCTCACTCTATTACTCACCATTGCAGGTTAAAAGAATTGTACCAGTGCATATATCGATATCAATAAGGGAATTCTTTCGGCGTTGCTTTCAAAGGATGGTACATGTGATTAGGGGGTATGTAGATTGTTTTCTGAGTATGAAAAACTGTTTTATTTCTGAGTAATAATAAATCATTTTATGATTTTACATGTTTTAAGAAAAGTTTTAAATTTTTCGCTATTTTTACAGTGGGTCGCTCCAGTGGCCCTAATGTGACACTCCAGATTGGATCTGCATCGGTCTGAGGGGTTACATAAGCAACATGGTTGAAAAATTATGAAAACTTCAAAGAACATTTTAAGTTATTTAAGCATACAGCTGCCTATGGTGAGTAAAATAATGCAATATGAACCAAATCATTTAAAAACTTCTCTTGTTGAAAACCCTTTACCTGCTGCTGCAAGTAAAGGAAAATAGAGACAAAGTAAGGATCTTTGTAAAGGAAAACAAACCTAAACAAACTCCAAAGATCCTTACGAAAAAGCAGAACCCAGAAGGCATAACTTAAAAGAAAAATATTGAAGTAATAGATATAGAGAACCATACTCATGCCGGTAAGAGCCAAGCTAGACCTGAACAAAACATGGAAACATCCGTAAAGGAACACATGAAATAACTAGAAGAGTCAATGTTAAAAAACATCAAGGTGGTGCCAAACTAGAGCGACAAATACCCGAGGTGGTAATACAAGAAATAGCTAGGGCAGAGAGCAAACATGTTGCAATAACAATATTGGAAAAGGGCGGCAGTGCTAAAGGAGAAGGAAAAAAAAAGGAATAACTTAGGAGCAGGAGGTCCCATTCGATCAAATAATGAAGGCTCAAAACGAGTGTTAAGAATTAGGAAGCTTTATGCCTTACGGCCTTCGAATAAACCCAAAATCACATACTGGGTGGATTCAGTAGCTAATCGGTTGAATTCCCTCACACCTCCAGGCCACGACACTACAAGTCCAGAAACGAGCGATTGGAAAAATTCAAGGAAGGCATAAGTGTTGAGGATTTTGATCATGAAAATCAAGAAAGTGAAATGATGGAAGTCGAGGTTCAAGATAGAACACGTTTGTGATGTAGAAAAGCAGTTAATGCATCCATAAATAATTTTTTCAATGATTAAGTTACTATTTTGGAATTCCCAAGGGGCGTCTAGCCCTTCATTTAAAAGAATATTTAAGGACATTATCCGAAGAAACAAACCTCAAGTGGTGGCACTAACGGAAACCAGAACCAGTAAAAAAGCAGCAAAAGACGTTATCAAGAAATTGGGATTCGCAAATTCCTTTCAAGTTAAAGCACAATGTTTCAGTGGCAATATCTTGATATTTTGGGGGGAGAATATAGATATAGAAATACAAGAAGTAGCCAACCAATTTGTACATGCAAGATGCAAAACAAAAGAAAGCAGTATATGGTTGGTATTTTCTGCAGTCTATGCAAGCCCACAAGTAGAATTAAGAGAGCTACTCTGGGACAAACTAAAACAACTTGATCCTGGTAGTAACGAAACATGGGTTCTAGGAGGAGACTTCAATGCAATTTTAAGCTGGGACAAAAGGAGGGGAAGATCTCCACGTGGAAATGGTACAAGCAAAGCCTTCGCGGATTTCGTCTTTGACTTAGGACTACATGACACTCGTTTCGTAGGTCCTAAATTCACTTGGAGAAGTGGCGACTTGTATCAAAGGTTGGATAGATGCTTAACCAAAAAGGGATGGCACAAACAATATCCAAATTCTTTGGTTACACACCTTGATAGGATGGGGTCAAACCATCGTCCTATAATCCTCCAAACAAAAATTGAACTAATAAATAAACAAACCACCCATTTTTCTTCATATCCACATGGAACGATCATCCTCTTTTCAAGAAGTTCTTGGAAAATAATTGGGACAACGATAAGGACGCAATAACAAATGTGGAAGAATTCAAAGCTAAAATATCAATTTGGAACCAAGAAACCGTTGGTCACATCGGAAGGAAGAAAAAGGAGCTTCTCGCAATGTTAAAAGCCATAGATAAAGCATTGGACAAAGCACATTCAGGCTTTCTAATTGAACTTGAAAAACAATTGAAAATAGAACTCGACATTATACTGGAATGAGAGGAAAAACTTTGGTTCCAAAAGGCAAGACAAAAATGGATCCTCCATGGAGATAAGAATACCAAAATTTTCCATGCATCCACTATGAATAGGAGACAAAAAAATACGATTGTGGCACTTAAAACAACAGAAGGAACATGGTACACTGATCAGGAGAAATTGAAAGCAATGCGGATGAATATTACCAAAATCTTTTCACTAGTTCGGGTGTAAACGGACATGGGTATGAGGTGCGAGGAAATTTCCCAATTATTGAGCCAAAATCAATGAAGCACTACTATTGAAAGTCACTATCAGGAGAGTGGTGCTAGAGATGAATCCATGGTAAGCACTGTGGGTGGACGACATGCATGCAATATTTTTCAACGGAACAGGAGGATAGTAGGTGAATCGGTTTGCCAACTAGTCAGAAAATTCTTTGAGGATGAAACTCTAGATGACAGTCTAAACCGCACACTTCTTGTCCTACTTCCAAAATTCAAATCCCTGAAGTACATGAGGCAATTTCGAACAATAACTTATGTGGAATATTTACAAAGTAATTATGAAAATCTTGGTTAATCGGATCAAACCATTCCTTCTAGACTAGATTTCCTACACACAGGCTAGCTTTGTACCAAGCCGCTCTATAACGGAAAACATTATCATTACACAAGAAGTGGTTCATTCAATGCGAAAGAACATAGGAAAACAAGGTTGGATGGCCATAAAAATCGACCTTGAAAAAGCTAATGATCGATTAGAATGGTCATTCATTGAGGACACACTTCAGGACATTGGATTACCGCACAAATTAAGAAGATTGATCATGCAATGCATGTCCTCAGTATCTACACAAGTATTATGGAATGGATCCACAACAGTCTTTCAAAGCTATGAGAGGCATCAGACAAGTCGACCCTCTATCACCATACCTATTTGTGATGTGCATGGAGAGGTTATCTCAAGCAATAAACGGGGAAGTACAAAATAAAAGCTTTGGAAACCTTTTAAAACAAATAAGGATGGTCCAGAGATCTCACATATATTCTTCACCGACGATATGATCCTTTTTGCCGAAGCATCAACAACCAACTAGAGGTTAGAAAAAAGGTTATTAAGCACTTTTGTTTAGCCTCCGGATATAAAATTAGCATTGAAAAAAACATCTTTTTTTCAATGAATGTAACAGAGGGTGGGCGAAAGTCAATAAGCGAGGATTTTTGGTTTTAAGGAGGTAAAAGATCTAGGTAAATACCTAGGAGTGCCTCTAATTAATGAAAAGGTGACAAGAACCACTTACCAATACCTAGTGCAAAACGTGCATAAAAAGCAGGCTGGTTGGAAAGCCAAACAATTTTCTCTAGCAGGACGAATCACCTTGGCCAAGGCGGTGCTGGCAGCAATACCTTCTTACACTATGCAATCCACTTCCTTAGCTGAAGGTATATGCTTGGAAATAGAACAAATTATAAGGAGGTTTGTGTGGGGTAATTCAGAAGTTAAGAAAAATAATCAACCTTGTGAACTGGAATGCATTATGTAAACCAATAATGAAAAGAGTCATAGGATTGAGAAATATAATACCACAAAATGAGGTTTTCACATAAAAGTCGTATTCCAGTTACTCAGGAAGAAGAACAAATTGTGGGTTCAATTGTTGCGATCAAAATACAAATGGAAGGATAATTTACCGGTAAGCATCAAAAGAGCAAATTGCTTAAATATATGGAGATGGCTGACCAAAATTTGGGAGGATGAATGCTCTAGAGTAGTTTGGAATATAGGTAATGGCCAGTCAAGAAAGTTCTGGAGGGATCTGTGGTTGCAAGAAATTGGTCCTTTAAACAACCATATCACGGGCGACGAATTTCTGAGTATAAATTCAAACTCAGCTGCTTCCATGGTGAATGAAGAAGGTGAATGGAAGTGGGATGAAATTGAGCCTTATCTTTCACAATGAATTCTTGTAAAGATTGCAGAGATCAAACCTCCGCTAGCCTCGTTCCAAGATGATTCACTAGGATGGAAATGGAACATATATAGAAGATTTTTAGTTAAGTCCGCTTATGAATCCCTTACAAAGCAAGAAGATGACGGAGAGGAAAAGATATGAAAATGATTGCAAATCACAAAGGGACAAAAGGATCAAGATGTTCTTGTGGTTGGTGTTAAGAGAAGCAATACTAACGAATGGAGAAAGAGTGTGCATACATATAGCAACCGATGCAAGCTGTGGCAATGGATGGGAGAACGTGGATCATATACTACGAAAATGTCCAGTGGCAAACTCATCATGGATTATTCTTATCAAAGAAGATAAATGGGCAGATTTTTTCTCAACAAACATAAATAAAAAAGAAAGGAAAAGGTAGTATAGAGAAGCATGATCGATCCACATGGACTGTGGTGTTTCTGAATTAGTATTATTGTTTCTTGATTTTAAAAGAAAATAAAGTTTCAGATGAGTTGAAAAGATATAATAAAATAATAATTATAATTTTAAAAGAAAAATAAAAAATAAAAATATTAATAAATAAAAAAAAAGGGGTTTTGAATTGTTTAAAGAAGTATAATGAAATAAAAATTAAATAAAAAATAAATAAAATAACTAAATTGGGATAAAGAAAACTTATTGTGAAAGCAGGCTCAGACTTCAGGTTTGCCTCAAATTCTTCGAATCATCGAAACAGATTTTTAATTCAAGATTCACGTCGGCTTACAAGGACAATTTTTTGTTGTCAACTCGGAATATGTCGTTTCAACAATAATTGATTCCGATCTTAGTTTCCTCTTAGCAAACAATTTTGCTAAGTGTCTTATGGGGAAGTCAAATATGCTTCAATAAGCAAATCATTCTTCAAACATTAACCATAACAATATCAGGACCAATGTCGAAATTGTTTTAATTTGAAAAGTAAGCTCAGAAAACAGAGTGAAAGTACGAAGCAATTTAAGTACCTTACAATACTCACGTTTGGAATTGAGCATTCGCTTCAGTCTTCGACTTGAAAGAAAATTAGTTAAGCATGACTAAAGTCTTACTTAGCAATTGTTGAAAACCAAATTTAAAGAAAAATAAAGGGGTATGCGAAAAATAGAGAGAAAGCTAGAGATGAAAAGAAGATTTTATTCTCATATGAGAGAGATATGTTTCTAGGGTCACCCTTAGAGGGTATTTATAGCCTTCAAATTCTTAAAAATAAGCTAAAACATCTTAAATCCTAATTAAAACACTTAAAACTATTTAAACTAAAATAACTAAAACAAAGATAAAATATAAAAATAATATCCTAAAACTTAATTAAAATACTAAAACCTATTTAAACTAAAATACCTAAAACAAAGATAAAATATAAAAATAATATCCTAAAACTTAATTAAAATACTTAACCCTATTTAAACTAAAATACAAAGATAAAATATAATGTTTAAAATATTATCATAAACTTGAGTTTAATTCAAATATGAATTCCATAAACATGTTGTCAATCCATTCGTGCTTCTAGAAACGCTGATTGGATCTACTAGAAGGTTCTGACGTCATTGTCTCGTCGGATGTTTCATGTCTGAAATCATGCCACTAATCCAGCTTCGATTCCGAAAATTAAAAAAAATACAAAATTATGTCCTTTTTGTGAATTTTTTAGAATCTGACGTCCTGCACAGAAAATGAATCAAAACGAACAATTAAGCCACAAAAACCAATGATTAAGGAGTAATTTAAAAGTAAAATATTAACTAAATTAAGCACTTATCAGGAAGGGTGGAATTAAACACATATGGTGCAAAGGACAACTCGACAAATCTATCGTTATTGTGGAGGTGTTATAAGAGATAATACGGGCCAATGCAGATCGAGATTCTACAAGTTGATTGGTTCCTACTCGATACTAGAGGCTAAGATGCGGGTAGTATTGGAAGGATTAAAAGAAGCCTGAGAACTAGGTACAAGGAAGATAATAGTTGAGGTGGACAATAAGGAAGTATGGAAGAACATGCAAAGGAAAGAACAATCGCAACTAGAACTCATGCTGGGACATCATATTTCTATGATGCTGCAGAAGGATTGTGAGGTCAAGACCACCCACTTGTTTCGGGAAGGAAATCAAACGACGGATAGACTGGCCAAGATGAACCTAACAGGAATTGGACATCTATGCAGGTTCACTACACCGCCTGTTGAATTGAAGGAACAGTTGGACATTGAAGGATGCATTAGTGATTATATTAGGTTAGTTTTCTTTGTTACCGAAAAAAAGCAATGTCAAATAACCAGCCATGTTATAATGGAAGGAATCAACTTTCTCTTGGTTGCATATGCCCTCTTGGCCTTTGCTTCCTTCTTGGTCTCGGCGTTTGACCCCAGTCCTCTTTAGGACTTTTGTGTGGCTATCGATGACCCCAATAATGGCGGTAGGCTCATGATGCAGATGCTATTCTTAATAATATTGTATTGGATGATATATTATTAGCTAACTTGTCTTTCGTGTTGTGTTTGTTAATGGGAAGTTCTACAAGGAACCAAAGCTCGCTGTAGTGGATGACTTCTTCTCCGGCCTCAACATACCTGGAAATACATCGAATCTGGTTGGATCGAATGTAACAACTGTCAATGTTGATCAAATTCCAGGACTTAACACTCTCGGCATATCTCTTGTTTGAATTGACTACGCACCTTATGGTGGCCAAAACCCTCCTCAAGGAACTGAGATCCTGGTTGTGGTACAAGGCACACATTATGTTGGCTTTGTTACATTCAATCCCAAGAATTGTCTAATCCCTAAAATCCTATATTTCGGAGATGTTTTCGTTTTCCCGATTGGTTTGATCCACTTCCAGTTCAATATAGGAAACACTCTGGCCGTTGCCTTTGCCGGTATGAGCAGCCAAAATGCAGGGGTTATCACCATTGCTAACGCTGTCTGGCTCAAACCTACCAATCAATCCGGATGTTCTCACAAGGGCCTTCCAATTGGACAACAATGTGGTTACACATCTGCAGTCGCTCTTCTAAAGAGACACCTCAAAAACCAGAAGCTTGTTGCTAGTTTTGAATAACTTTTCCACTCATTTTCCTGATTGAAGTCATATTATTTTACCTTAGTATGAATCAATAAATGAAACTCGGCATTTGCACACATATTAGGTTTGAGGTTGTATTGTTCATTCATTCATTCGGCATTTGCATACATATAAACTAGGAAGTAGTAGTGATGTTTCTGTGATGTCACGATATTAAGATAGGAAGCTGCCTTAGTTAAGGAACCTTTAAACTTTTTTGATGATGTTCAATGATGATAAAATTTAAACTATGAAGTATAGAAAATAAGTGTATTAGACTCTTGTTGAGATTAGAATTTTATGGTTATTCTTAACACTATTGGTTGTATGCTTTCAATACTTAGAGACGTTAGAAATTTGTTGAACCTTGAATAAAAATTGTAGCGATATTCAAACTCCTATAAAAAAATGATAGAGGTGCCTATCTGGCTCTAGAGGAAAAAAGGGAACAAATTACTAGAGGTGCCTATCTGGCTCTAATTAAAAAAAAGAAAAAAAATTACTAGAGGTGCCTATCTGGCTCTAGTAAAAAAAGAAAAAAAATACTAGAGGTGCCTATCTGGCTCTAGTAGAAAAATGTTAGAGGTGCCTATCTGGCTCTAACAAGAAAAAAAGGGTGCTTAATTGATATTTGAAGCTTTACTTTGTTCAGTACACTAGGGGAATTGGTGTTTGCTCCATTCTTTTCTTCAAGTAGGAACGACATTTGTAAAACAAAGAATTCCCTAAAAGAATGAATAAGTGGAGGGAGATGTAGCTACAATACATAAAATAATAATTGATAGTAAGGTCGCATTTTTTCTAATTTCACTAAGTATAACTGGATACACCCAATATTCACATAACATCAAACTTGTAAGCTTTAGTCTTGGCAAGATGACATCGCACTTCTGAATTAAAAAATCACACAATACTATGAAAATTTATGGCAGCAAAACAAAATTTTGAGAACTGAAAAATGAGTTTAAAATTACTTAGCTTGGCAGCATAGTTTTATTTTTTTTTTCATTCCATGCACTGTAGTTGTTTGAGGATCATATTTCCAGCATTTTAGTATAAATTGCATCATATGCATCATGATAGTGAGTTGGTATTGGCCTAATGTGGCTAATTTTACTGTGACAATATGATACTTATGAGCAGTTATGAGTTTTGTTTCCCCTAGCTGTTGGTACTCTTTTCCTCCACTTAAGATTAGGGAGGTTTTTAATGAGGTCAACAGTCTAGGTAAATTTTATGTTTTATAAAAAAAATTCAAATTTTATGTTATATAAAAAAATTCTTGTAGAAAAATAATACTTTTGTATTAGTTTAAAGTTCCAACAAAATTTAATCAAAAAAAGTTTCAACAAAATACACCATAATTAATTTAATCATGTTACAAAGTTCAACTCATACAATAGTTCAATTTACTATCATAGGTCCAAAGATAAATCTTTAACAAACATGAAACAACTATTATTCTTTTATTTTTCATAAAGATATATCTATAATCTAATAATTGTTATTCAATGAATAATTAATTTTTAAAATACATAATCGTAATCGTTTATTATTATTTTTAGCAGCTTGGTTAACTTAAATAATTTAACCTTAACGATTTAGTTAATTAACATATAAAATATAACAGTTATACTTATTAACAGTTATGATTAACAATCATAGATTAATATGCATACCTCCCGTTCATGTGGTACAATTTACATGCACTTACTTTCACAATTGAAAATCTTATGAGAAGATTCGTTCTTAAGTCAACTCAAACACAAATAACTTAGTGAGAATATTTTTTAAAAGCCTAAATTTTAAACCCTAAACTTAAACCACTTAATTAGAATTGCTCTTGCATTTAAATGGAAATTTAAGTTAAAAGTCCACAACTGTACTCAACTTTGATAAAGAGTACAAACAAAAGAGTTATAACAAATAAACACTTAGGTTTAGGGGTATGATAATTCTCCAAAAGAATTACTACCTCTATCTCATTAAAATTTTATTATTGATAAAATTATGAAAAATATATTTTTATAATTTTTAAAAAAAAAAGTTTAGAAAAATTGATTTTTCAAATGTTAATAAGGGACAATTTTAATAGGACAGGGGGAGTATTATTTAAGATTGTTTTTACATATGTTTATGTTTGCAATTCAACAATCTAAGATCATATTGTAAGCACTTTAGTATAAATTGCATTATATGCATCGTGATAGTGAATTGGTAAATATTGGCCTAATGTGGTTAGTTTTACTATGAAATTGCTTATTAATAATTTACCCTAAACTAATTACTAATTGTATACACTAATTTTTTGTCTCATTTTATTTTAATAGTTTATTATTATTATTATTATTAAATAATTTAATTTACAACAATGACCCAGAAGGCCCAGATACAAATCCCGGAGCCCAATAACTCGAATGCCCAGACGAGAGGTCCAAACCTGATCTGGCCCAGATCGCCCAAGACTAACCCTAGTGTAGCTAGGATTTCTAACCCACCTTATCTCCAGCCGTCGCCGCTGTTGGGATTGAAGATAAACAGTCGTCACTGCCGACGCTTCCACTACCAGGTGACCCAACCAGCTGCTGCCGACACTCTACCGTTGCCACGATGCCTCACCAAAGATTCCAGAGGCCAACTACCCCTCAACACATCGAAGTTCTATGGTGAGTCACCACATAGTTTGGTGACTCACCGAACTTCACTCTTGGGACCGGTCCGAGAAGAATACCGGGGTGGGCTATAAAGCCTGGCCGTACCTGCGAAAGAAGAAAACACACATAAAAACAAACAGAGCAAGATCGATAGCCACTAAAGATAAAAAAACAGCAACACTGAATGAAAAAGAAGCAACCACGAACAGCGACAGAGACGAAACCACATCTATAACAACTAAAAACAAACAAAAGGAAAAGGAGGGAAGACTTACCATCGTTGGAGTTCTTCGAAGCATCACCGAAAAACTGAAAATTCGGAGGTAAAATATCCATATCTAAGGTTTTTGGTGGATTTTTTAGAGAAAAGAAGTTTGAAAATAAGATTGTGGCTTCTTGATCTACGGTGGCTGGTGGCTGTCGGGTTTCCCTCTGGCGAAGGAAACCGAAAGAGAATGAGAGAGAATTTTTCATCTTTCTCTTTAAGAGAGAGAGTGAAAAAATGAAAATGAGGGGAAATGGCCCTTAGGGCCTGTTATTTGGGGTTTAAATACACTCCCTCATACGATGTCATTTTGGGGGAGGGGTGTTTGTGTAAATTCCCGCTTGGGTAAACCACACGCTTAGTCACTCCAAATTTGTAATTGTTATATTTTGGTCACGAAATCTAGTTTCTAAACATTTTAATTTCGTTTTATATTTTTTTTAATTATAATTTAGTTACTACCATACTTATAAATATTTAGGGGTAAATACTTATTTTGTTCACGTATAATTTTAATAGTTTTATTTTAATCTTGTATATAGGTTAAATCACTATTTATACATATATTTTATGATATATCTAATGTTGTCCATTAATTTTTATATTTTGTAATTTAATCACTAATTTTTATAATTTTCAATTTTGACCATGAATTTTATATATTTTGCAATTTAATTCTATAGTTTTAATTTATTTTATTATGGTCATTATAATTGTCATTTTAATTTTATTATCCTTTAAATTTCAATATGTTTAAATTGGTAATTTAAATATTATTTTATTTTAGTCATATATATGTGTATATATTTGATTAAATAATAATACTTATTTATTTTTTAATATTAAGAAAGGGTTGTCTTAAATTAATTGGAAGTTCTATTCTGATATTTTTAAATAAATAAAATACTATATTTAGTTCATTTTTATTTAAATTATATTTTTCAGGAAAAAATATTATATTCTTATTAATATTTATTTATTTATTTTAATATTGAAGAAAGGGGCTGTCTTAAAATAACTAGATGTCATTTTCTAATAATTTTAAATAAATAAATACCCTATTTCTAAAACCCTAAAAATATATATTTTTACTTTAGTTTTTTAAAAATTATTTTAATATATTTTCATTAGAATTATTTTATTGAATATGAAATAACAGGATCTTAAATTAAATTGATATTCGAATTCTTAAATTTCCAGTATTAGAGACAATATATAATTGACAGGTACCAATTTTTGGGCGTTGTGGGGGTGCTAATCCTTCCCCAAACGTAACCGACCACGAATCACTTTTTATTTCTAAAAAGAATGAATTTTTGGTTAAACGCATACTGGTTTATCTTTTAAAATGGTGTTTTCGTAAAAACTATTTTAAAAGGTGATTTTTTAGGTATTCGACCTACCTAATCCAAAAGGTTGATGGCGACTCTAAAGAATTTTATAGAAACCATTTATTTTATTTACCTTACTTTTCACGCCAAGAAAAATTCGTGACCCGTCGACTCCACTGGGATCCTGGTCAACCTAAGTCGATTATATATTGTCTCTATAGTTGGAAATTGAGAATTCAATTTTTAATTTATGATTCTTTTGATTTCTTTCAATTTATACTCTTGTATATTAATATTTCATTGATTTTTAGGTATTAATTTTTTGTGTGAAAATTTCTCCTCACACACATCACTTGCATTGCATAACATAAGTTTTATAATCAAGCTTTTCCCTTTTTAAGTGGGAGTGAAAGCGACGTCTTCGTGAGAATTTATTCTCCGTGTCAGACCTAGCAAGTAGTTTTCGGGGTTCATATACTCTATATCTTTTTGAGAATTTATTCTTTGTGTCAGGCATAGAGAAATGTGTCCCCTCGAATTGAACTCGATCCGCTTAAGTCTGTAGTGGACCAGGATTGAGGGTTTGGTAGCCAAAGGGGGCACCAACAAGGACAATTCGAGTACCTTTCCCTTAGAACTGAAACCCTGCATATAATAAACCCTAGAAATTCACCCTATCTAAGACAATGTCGAAACTTTATCCGTAGGTGTACACAAAGGAGAAATAAGCTCTAGCTTTTAATTTATTTGATTCAATAAATGCATGTGAACTAGTAATCATGCGGTTAGGTTAATTTTTCCAAACAAAGCATGAAACTAGAAAACATGAGGTTAAGATTTATATATAGATACTATGATAAATAGGATCTTTTCTTTCAAACAATTGGTACTAACTATTTTATTTTTTATTTTTTATTTTTCTATGCATTTTATTTTGCTTTAACTTGTTTATATTGATTTCTTTTGTTTGCATTGCATGATCATGACATGATAAGAAGATATTAATTCGAGAGTGGACATCAAATTGGAAAGTTTTCATAAATGAACAAAAAGTTTTATGATCAAGCAAACTATGACGCAACCAATGAATGGCGTCCTGAGGGAACTCCAAGGATAAAAGAGAATTATGCACCCAAAGATCGTATGTACGTTGAAGAGAAAAATGATATACGAGAAATAAAAGAGCAAATGTCCAAGATGATGGGTAGAATATCTGTTTTAGCAAAAGGAAAAGAAATTCCTGCACAAAAAGAGAGAGTGCTCAATGAATATAATCCTGCAATTTCAGATATGCAAGGGATTTCTGATCTTAACCAATTTGAAAAATTACATACAGTCATCATTCGTATTCACAAGTTATCTGGAGATATCAAGGAAATGGTGACAACTGTAAAAGCTCCCAGAGATGAGATGAAATCATCGAAGTTTAATTTGCTCCCTACGTCAGGAACTCTGATTCAATCCAAGACAAAAGGTGGTTCTCATTTTGATGTTATCCCTATATCATATAAGGAGTTTTACGAGAAGCTACTTGAAGCACAAGAAGCATCTCCGCATTATATGAAACCATTCCAACCTCCGTATCCGAATTGGTATGACATCAACGTTTATTGTGAATATCATGCCGGAGCTTAAGGATATACCATTGAGATTTGCCTTGCCTTCAAGCATCGAGTCCAAAGTCTTTTGGA
This sequence comes from Hibiscus syriacus, assembly GCF_006381635.1. Lineage (NCBI taxonomy): Eukaryota > Viridiplantae > Streptophyta > Magnoliopsida > Malvales > Malvaceae > Hibiscus > Hibiscus syriacus. Next base: position 1,650,371 of record NW_024063440.1, read on the forward strand.
TCATGGAATACTAGAGTTTATTATGAATGATCAACCTAGTTTGGTCACTGAAGATCCTATTAGATTGATACCAAAAGTATTCAGTGGTAAGAGTATCGGTAAGGGCATCCAAAAGAAAGAAGATTTGTTGAGATCTGAGGCTCAAATACGTCATTTAAAGATTGAAAACGATAAATTAAGTACAGAAATGGAAACCATGCGTGTGGATTTTCAAAACACCAGTCAAGCCTTTAAAAATGTTGGTACAGAAAATACCCCAGAAGAATGGATAATAAGGGTCACCAAACTAAAAAAGAACTGCAAAATACATGAAGGACGAGCCAAGTAGTTTTCTCGTGATTTACGAGTTGCAGAAGAAAGAAACAATACAACTGTCATTGAATTGAGAAAATATCAAGCTGAAAATCAAATGTTAAGAAGGGCCATAGCCAACAAGGAAGCATCATATCAGATTAATCGATATGGGATTGATGCTGAATTAGAAGTCACTAAGACCAGAAACAAGACATTAATGAAATGTTTAGATGATTATAGATATCTTGTACGAGAACTTCTTGAACACAAAGGCTCTCTTACAAGGGATAATGAACAACATTGTCTACAACTTCGAGAATTGACACAGAAAATGAAAGAAAAAGACAATATCATGAAGGAAACTGTTACCCAAGCAAGCAATGTGGCTCATAAAATGGTTGACTTAGCTGGCTTCACGAGAGAATTAAAGCAGATTGATAACTCTACACCTGAGCATGAGTGGAAGTTAATTTGGATTTTAAGGGAAATAGAGAAGTTATGAGTGAAAGTTATCCCCTACATGTAAAAGTTTTGTTTGATGTATTGAAACTTTTGTGTTCAATGAAATCTGTTTTAAGATTATCACTCTTGAGTAACACCTTTTTCATACATGCATTTTCATTTTGCATCTTTGCATTTTCATTTTGCATTCATACTTTTATGTTTGTTTTTGCATTGCATAGTATTCATTCCCATTTTTCATTTCTGCATTTACATTACATTTTTATTTATTTTAGTATTGTTATATGCATTAGTTATAAAAGTATGTAAATAATTCATGAAAGGTTTTGTAACAGTAAAATCGAAATCATTTATTCATATTATTGTACCATCATCATGAAAATAATGGAGCAATCTTATAAAAACTACAAGATCAGTTGCCAGAACAATTGACAGGGTTACCTCAAGAAACAAGGAAAGAAGCATCATAAGATGGATCGAATCAAATTATTCAGGGGATGGCATCTGATAAAGAAATGATAACTTCTGAAGAGCAACCATGCTATCAGATTAATGAGTTGAGAGTGATAACATACCCCAGGGCATCCCACTCGAACCCAAAGAATAACCTCATTAATTATTCACAATATGAGGAAGGATTCAAGAGGGTGGATGAACCAATTAAAAGTATGAAAGTTTTTAATGCCTCCCACAAAGAACTAGAAGCATGAGAACTCAGCTTGGTTTCAGATTTGGTTATTCCCCATGAATTCAAGATGCCTGATTTTGAGAAATATGATGGCACTAGTTGTCCCCTAATCCATTTAAAAATATTTTACAGAAAAATGGAAGTATATTTCAATTCTGATGATTTGTTAATTCACTCCTTCCATGATAGCCTCGTTGGGCCAGCAGTAGTATGGTATAATCATTTGAATCGAGAGCAGATTAAAAGATGGTTTGATATAGTTGATGCATTTTTGGGACAATATTGGTATGTTAAAGGCTTAGCTCCAACACGTATGGATCTTCAAGGAGTAAAGATGAAAGCCAGTGAATGATTTAAGGAGTATGCCTTAAGATGGAGAGAAGTTGTAGCACAAGTTCAACCTCCATGTTAGAAGAAGAGATATCACATATGTTTTGTGATTCCCTTCCCGCTTCTTTCCTTAAGTTAATGCTGGTAAATCCAACGAAAGAATTCGAGAATTTATTGACAAATGGAGAATTAATAGAAAATGTAATCAGAGAAGGAAACTTAGAGGTCACATCCAAAAGCCCAATTGGTCAAAAAGTGAAAGTTGATGATGTGAATGAATGTCGCATCTAGAGTCCCCGCACTCACAAAAGAAAAATAGCAACTAGTTGCTCGGATCGACCAAAGAAAGTCACGCGATCAAGAAATACTTTGGAGGTGTTCCAAACTTCCATCTTAGATCTCTACCCTCATTTGATTAAAGGTCAGTACATCACACGAAGACCAATGAAAATGCCACCAAACCCTTATGCTCATAGCTATGATCAAGGTAGTGTTTGTGATTTCCACTTGGGGGTATCTGGGCATTCTACAGGCAATTGTAGGTCACTGTTAAAAGAAATAAAGATGCTCGTTGACAAGGGAGTCTTGACACAAGAAATGATCAAGAAATGGGGGGCAAATAAGGATGAAAATCCTGGACCAAGTACACACCCGACATTCGAGGAATGATAGAGCAAGCTTAATAAACAAGTAGAAGTTGTTATCTACCACTATAGTACCTTTCTATTTTCAGCATCTTGTTTGAACTTGTTTTTATTCCTTTCTCCGCCTTTTGTACAATAAATAAATTTGTGTTGCTTTTAAGGTTATGAGCATTGAGTCAATTTTACAGTCTTGCAGTTCTTTGAATATCATCTGGATTAAAAAAACTCTTCATAATTAGAGTTATAATCCTTGGCAAAATATCAGGATTGAAAACCAGAAAAACAAGGACCCTTGACCTTACCTCAGATGAAGTATACCCAAACACTATCCTATTACAAATATGAGATAGCCTTCTCCTATTGAAAAGAATTGCGAAAATGCTTGGTATTTATATATATATAAGCATACAACATGGGGCATCATTGGTGTATTACATTACAAAACTGACTAGAGTATTTTTCTATTGAGAAGGTTCAATGGTGAATGTAATCTTCACAAATAGGTAAATCTAGTTTAATTCAGTTGATTGGGAATTGAATTCTAACGAAGAGGTTTTCTGACTTCCACCAAAACACCTAGACTATAACAGGTTCTTCTTAACAAGCTTAAGAAATTGGAGCTGTATACTCATATTATATTATTATATACAATAAAGCTTGAGTTATCCCCCAAAAGCAATTGGTTAATAGCCCCGACTTTATGGATAATATTCAACTAATCTGCTATGTTCGAGTTGTCCCTCTAAAGCAATTGGTTAATCACCCCAGCTTTATGGATAATATTTAGCTAACCTATTATACTATTATATGCAATAAAACTGTCCCTCTAGAGCAATTGGTTAATCGCCCTGGCTTTATGGATAAGTTTCAACTAGCCTGATAAAGGTGATTATATTATTATATACAATAAAGCTGAATTCTGCTAGCCAAAATGGCAAAAAGTTGCTAAATAAAAATGGACTAAGGGAGTTGCGAAACACCTGTTATAGTCAGCCTCACACGAGCACTTAGAAATTTCATTTTTAGACCGATATTTTCGCACTGCTTTTGCTAGAGTTTACAAAAATTACACAAATGGAAAATTTCAGAGAATTGAAATAGAAGTATTCCAGTAATTAGTTATACAAGTTACGTCATTTTGTACGCATCCGGTTAAAATACCAAGTTCTTAAAGTGATGCATGTGACAAAGTTCACAAAGAGCGAGAGAGGAGTGACATCTTAAATGGATGTAACCATAGAAAATAGGAAAGCCATCCTGAAACCAAACCAAATTCTGATACTTGTCAAAGAGCTATAATTCTCAAACATTAAAGAGTTGTTGATTCTTTTTGATATTCTTTGAATTCATGCTTATGATTTAATTCTATTGTGAACCTGTAAGAAGTAATATTCTACAAAATTCTTTCATTCTTTGATAAAGAAAGGAAAAAAACATTTTCAAACAGGACAGTCTCAAATGAGGAAGGTCATTGAAGCAAGTTGATGCCTATTCTACCCCTATTATAGAAAAATAATAAGTGATGAGGTATTTCACATTCTTAAAGGCAAGTGGTCTGAATGCCAGAAAGTCTGGAGAATTAAACTTGTAATGCTCTCTTGTGACATTATCAGCAACTCGTCAAGAAGGATTACCCTATTCAAAAAGGGAAATATCTCAAAGTATAGCGAAAGACAAGAATGCGACCAATCAAGAAGAAAATGATCACTCATTCAGAAGATACACATATCTCAGACATTTCTATCAGAAAGATTAATCACTTCTAAGTTTGTGATAACATGAAGAAAATTCCTCAAATTACTTGATAACACTGCTATTTAGTGACATTAGAATAAGAGTATTCAAGATTAACGGATTGGGGCACGAATAAAGCCACAAGTATCCATAATAGTGCATTTTCAAAATTGAACCTCGTGAGGATAATGATATTCAAGTCAAACACACGTTGAGAGTGAACTAGAAGCAAAATGTTGGGGCATTTTGAAGGCCCATTTCATACAGAAATGATCTATGTGGGGCATTTTGAAGGCCCACATCAGTATGAATACTTGGCCATCTTTGAAAGCCTATATTAGCAAGAAGCAAATGTTAGGGCATGCTGAAAGCCCATTTCAATCAGAAATTGGAATATTAATGCATTTTGAACGTTTGTATCAGCAAATACCAGGGAATGTTGAATGCCCATTTCAATCAGAAATTGGAATATTACCGCATTTTGAACGTTTGTATCAGCAAATGTTGGGGCATGCTGAAGGCCCATATCATCTTATGGAAAAATAATTGCTTTGAGCAAATATTTCCAATAAGACATAAAGGAATAAAGAATGAAAATGGTGAAACAGTGACAGTGGAGCTGACTATACATAATTGCTTTGTTCATCAGGCAGTTACATTAGGGTCCTGTTGTTGAACAAATATTTACTTAGTAAGTATGGTTTCAAATACGCAATCTTCTTAACCATTTGTCACATGATAGTGTTTTCTTTGTTAAGCTAAATCACAGTTGAATGGATAAAGATGGTCCCCAGCAGACCATTCAATCCAGGGTTCAGTTCCTCAAGATCTCAGCTTTGAATTTGGTCTTTCATGTGTCGGTGATGATTGAAAATATTTCTTTAAGGTTCCTGGTAGTTAGTTTCAATCATGTTGTTGAGGCTACGAAGCCGTTTTTCACATCAATTTTCGCTTACATGATGACATTGAAGAAATAGGCTCAACTTACGTTACTCTTATTCCCGTTGTTACTGGGGTTATCATTGCCAGTAGGGTTGAACTGAGTTTTCATCTATTTGGTTTTGTCATGTGCATTTCATCTACAGCAGCAAGAATTCTATGAACCTCCTTCTATACATAGCTCCTATAGCTGATGTGTTTCTATTTCCTACAACACTCAGTATAGAAGAAAACATGATCGGTATCACCTTTGCCCTTGCCCGAGATGATATCAAGATCAGTTGGTATCTCTTATTCAATTCGGCACTAGCATATTTTATGAATTTGACCAACATTTTGGTCATGAAACACACCAGCATCTCACTTGTATTACCACTGACTTTTTCTCTTGGTGTCTTTGTAACATCATACAAAAGCTCTGTACACTATGAAAGAGCTTCACTGACGAAAAATTTGTGCAGAAGCCACAGGAAAGGATGAATGTGTTGTCAAATATTTTATGAACATCTGGGCAAAAGCCTCAAGAAATGACGAATGTGTTGTCAAATGTTTTACGAACTAGTGATTATGGTGCTGAACCAATGTTGCAATCATATGGCATTTCCATTTATGAACCCAAGATGATGTTTGACTTCTTCCCCTAAGGTTAGAAGTTAAATATGATGAAGATTCCACATAAGGAAAACTAAAATTTTAACAACAAGAAACTAGTGGAGCCAACTAAGATTGAACAATAGGTTGTTGTTAAACATCTCGACATGATATGGTTTGAATTGCCTGGTCGAGATCTAATTAGATGTGGAGACATTAAATGAATTAGGATAAATCCTCCTTGTGATGTGTTTCAAGAGTCAAATCAGAATAGACGTCGATCTCCTAATTAATCTCTGCTGAGTTTAGCATATCTACATCTACATTCTTCAAAGATGATAGATTCTCTTCTCAAAGATGAAAGATTTATTGGATTTCTACACAAGTTCAGATGAAGAAAACCAAATTTATCCATGACAAAATGGGACATCAATGTCATAATTCTGATTACGGCAAAAGTTCTATAAATGAAACATTTCTTTTGAGACTTTAATGAAATAAAGAAGACACAAATATACAAGTTGATCAAATGGTTCTTCAGAAATGAAAGCTTGATAGCATAAGTTGCTACACTGATATCCAAAGGTAACCTTGGAAATAAATTGTTAGGATTTTCGAAAGCTCAAATCGATAACCAGAATGGTTTGCAAAGAGGGGTCGGAACGGTTTTGTGTTTAGGGAGTAAGGAGATTGAAAGATAGAGAATTGCACAGTGATTTATAGTGGTTTGACTTTATCAACCAAAGTCTACGTCCACTACCTTAGCTCATCACCAAGGATTTTCCAACAAATTCACTAATTTGTTCTTTCTTTTGAGGATAAAGAGTAACCTTACAAACTTCCTAGTTTTTCCGGGCTAAACTAGAACCTTTCCCTATATTTTACAAGGGCTAAGCTAGAACCTTTCCCCTTTACAAAAGGATAAAAGATGTAAACAAGAAAACCTCTCTAAGGTAGGTGTTTACAAGATTGAGCTCACAAGAACAAAATATTTACAAGAGAAAGATGAAATAAGATTGAAAAACTCTTCTCTTGTGTTTGATTGCTTGGATAGTTGTTCTCTTACTTCTTCAAGTGTCCTTAGCTTGTATTTATAGCTTGGAATGTGTTTGAAGTCATATATAGTCGTTGGGGATGTTTTGGAGCCGTTTGGAGATGAGAAACAATTAATAAAACAGCTTGGAGCGTGGGGGGAATCGGTACTCCCTCATAGGGAATCGGTTCCCTAAGTGCAATCTATTTTTTACTGTTAGACAGGGGGGAATCTGTACCCCTGGACAATCTGATTTTTCTTGGCTTTGAAACGGTTCGAAATACTTTGTAAAATTGTTTAAAAATAGTTAAGTATAAAACACAATTTTACACTTTAGTAAGGATTAAAATGAACTTTGAAAGACTTGGAGTAATTATTTGATATTCGAATAATTACATCGAATATACTTAGACTCTAATCTTTAACCCCCTTACTTTAACACTTCTCCCCTTTAACACCTTAACACTTCTCCCCCTTTTTGTTAAATCAAAAAGACTCTAATCTTTGAAGTTCAAAATAACTTTGGAGAGTAAGTAGTAAGTTTGACATTTTAAAAATCATTTGAAAAAATCAAAACTCCCCCTCAATAAATACATTCCAAATAAAATTATGCTTTTAGGATCTTGACACTTAAACAAAATTGAATTTCAACAAAGAATAACAAACATGTTAATAGAACATGAAATTCAATACATCCAAGTCTAAAATACTTTATGCAATATCAATTATTGAAATTAAGTGCATGTGCATAAAGTTTTCCAAAAATGTTATGCATTTGAAAATTTTGATATCAATTGTTAGAGAGATATCATTTTCATTTAAACCACATGCATAAACATTTAAATTTAGGTCAAAAATTTATAAAATCAAAATTTGAAAAGTTGATATCAATTGTTAGAGAGATATCATTTGCATTAAAACCGATTTGACCAAAATTTTATTATGATGAACTAAAAATTCTGAAAAATCGTTACAACTTTAAAATGTTCATCATAATCATCTTTTCAACATACATGAGATTAAACAATGATGCCTATTAAAACCAAAACTCATGCATGCTTAAAATCAAATGAGCAACCAAATAACCAAAATTAAAAGTATTAAGCTTAGAGGTTACCCATTCTTTTTTCATGTGCGGCTAGAGCATCTTGAATATCATCATTTTCATCACCATTGCTCCCACACACCTACAAGAGACATTTAAGTAGATTTTGGTATCCAAATTGCTTTGGATCCTTGAACGTTAGTTTTAATGCCCCTTGTTCCCTTAGGAACCCATACTTGTCTAATTTTAAAACGTTTTCCTTTCTTCAAATGAGAAGTATGTTCCAAATGACCATGATAATGACAATGTGAGCATATTGTCATTATTGAACTAAATGAATTATTTAAAATGATTTCTTTTTCTTTTATTAAGCATTCAAGCTTAACTTTTAAATCAAAATTTTCTTTTTTAAAACTATCAATTTTTATTTTTGAAAGCTCTAAATCCTTTTTCAAAAATTCATTTTGGCTTTGAAAATCTATTTTTGTTTTCAAAAGAAAATCGTTTTCGATTTTAAATTTTGAAATCATTTTCTTATATTTGGAGTTCATGGTCTCAAACTCCGAATATAACCTATTAAAAGCATCTTGTAACTCATCAAACGTATATGAATTAAATTCATTTGAATTAGAAGATACCTCAGGCTCTTCATAAGCCATTAGAGAAACCACCTTTGTTGGTTCTTCTTTCTTGTTTCCATGGATTTCCTCAAGCTTATTCCAAAGCTCCTTGGAACTTGAACATGAAGAAACCCCTTCATAGATTTCATGACCAAATGCACAAAATAACATGTGCATGGCCTTGGCATTAAGTTGAGCTTTCTTCCGTTCTTTGTCACTCCTCTTCTTCTCCTTCTTCTTTGGAGAATAGTAGCCGTTCTCGATTATCTCCCATGCATTAAGATCATTGGATTGGATGAATACTTTCATTAATTTCTTCTAATGATGATAGTTGACTCCATTGAAGTATGGAGGTTTGTCGGTTGGTAGGGAGTCTTCCATGTGGAACGAGCCAGAGGTGGAAGCCATCTTCTCGGTTGTCTAGGGAATTGGTAGAGCTTCTTCTAGGATCGTCTCAAGGTGGTTAAACCTTCTTAACAAGTTAGGCTCTGATGCCAATTGTTAGGATTTTCGGAAGCTCGAATCGACAACTGGAATAGTTTACAAAGAGGGGTCGGAACGGTTTTTTGTTTAGGGAGTAAGGAGATTGAAAGATAGAGAATTTCACAGCGATTTATAGTGGTTCGACTTTATCAACCAAAGTCTACGTCCATTACCTTAGCTCCTCACCAAGGATTTTCCAACAAATTCACTAATTTGTTATTTCTTTTGAGGATAAAGAGTAACCTTACAAACTCCCTTGTTTTTCCGGGCTAAACTAGAACCTTTCCCTAGCTTTTACAAGGGCTAAGCTAGAACCTTTCCCCTTTACAAAAGGATAAAAGATGTAAATAAGAAAACCTCTCTAAGGTAGGTGTTTACAATATTGAGCTCACAAGAACAAAATATTGACAAGAGAAAGATGAAATAAGATTGAAAAACTCTTCTTTTGTGTTTGATTGCTTGGATAGTTGCTCTCTTACTTCTTCAAGTGTCCTTAGCTTGTATTTATAGCTTGGAATGTGTTTGAAGTCGTATATAGTCGTTGGAGATGTTTTGGAGCCGTTTGGGGATGAGAAACAATTACTAAAATAGCTTGGAGCGTGGGGGGAATTGGTACCCCCTCATAGGGAATAGGTTCCCTAAGTGCAATCTATTTTTTACTGTTAGACAGGGGGGAATCGGTACCCCCTAGGGGGGATCTGTACCCCCTAGACAATCTGATTTTTTCTTGGCTTTGAAATGGTTCAAAATACTTTGTAAAATTATTTTAAAAATAGTTTAAGTATAAAACACAATTTTACACTTTAGTAAGGATTAAAATGAACTTTGAAAGACTTGGAGTAATATTTTGATATTCAAATAATTACATCGAATATACTTAGAAAATCTTTTTTAAAATCTTAAAATTCATTTAACTTAATTTGTTACATAGAAACATCAAAATGTTTTCAACATAAATGATCAAGTGAAGGAAGACCGAGTTCACCACTTTGAAGTCAAATGAAGATTGCATCAACATTCATGCATTCATAAGAACATCATTTGCACAATAGACAATGCATTACATTGATACATTCGATTGCATTCAAACATGAAGTTTTATAGATCTTCGTATGAAAAAAGAAGATTCATGATGAAAAATACCTTACAAACAGAAGGTATAATTCAAAATTTCAAATGCATGAATCACGCAAACATATGAAGAATAGATGGACGCAATCCACAGAAGAAGTATTATTTTGAAATAGGGCATGTTACCCAATCAACAAATTATTTTTAAAAATGAGAAAACGATTTCCAAAGTTTCTCATTTAATCTTTTTTGAAAATGAAATTGTTGAATAGTAAAAAAACGATTTCCAAAGTTTCTTAATTAGTAAACTATTTCCCACATCTGTAAGACCTACAGTGCAAGATGATAAGACCTAGAGTGCAAGATGTTTTCAAAAAGCCTTCGGGAGTTTTTTGATATTTAAAACCTTCGGGCCATCTATAAGACCTCCAGGTAGGATGTTTTTAATGAGATTTTGGAAACTAAGCCTTTAAGGGGTTTCTTAATTATCTCAAAAGAGTTGTTAAAGGAAGTTAAGCCTTTTAAGGGGTTCCTTGACAAACAAGAAACTAAGCTTGATTTTTAAGGGTTTCTTGATGTTAAATCCTCTGGGTCATCTGTAAGCCTTCCGAGCAAGATGATAAGACCTCCGGGCCATCCATAAGACCTTAGGGAAGAATGTTTTTAAATGATTTTGGAAACTAAGCCTTTCAGGGGTTTCTTAATTATCTCAAATAGTTGTTAAAGAAAGCTAAGCCTTTTAAGGGGTTCCTTGACAACTAAGAAACTAAGCTTGATTTTCAAGGGTTTCTTGATGTTAAATCCTCCGAGTTATCTGTAAACCTTCTGAGCAAGATGATAAGACCTCTGGGCCATTCATAAGACCTCTGGGTAGAATGTTTTCAACATTTTCGTTGTTTGATTCATAAAATTTCGAATCAGCGATGTCTCTCAAAACAAATTTTATCTCACCTGAGATGGTTCCTCTTCAAACAAATTTCTTTGCATTCATTTCATATTTTTATCCAGATTTAGATATTTGACAGGAATTCTAGAGATTAGCAAAGAGTTCAACAAAAAATTACCATTCTTTTCAAAGCTATGAAAATATGGATTTCAGCAAAGATTTGAACCCATCAATGGAGGGTTCAACAACTCTATCTTAATCAAGAGAAATCAAATAGACAAAAAATTATTGTCTTTTCGTCTTTGCTTTATTATTGTTAACACAAGAATGAGCAAAAAGGGGCAGATGTAGACACTAATTTTTTATCTCATTTTATTTTAATAGTTTATTATTATTATTATTATTATTATTAAATAATTTAATTTACAATAGTGACCCAGAAGGCCCAGATACAAATCCCGGAGCCCAATAACCCGAAGGCCTGGACGAGAGGTCCAAACCTGATATGGCCTAGATGGCCTAATACTAACCCTAATATAGCTAGGATTTCTAACCCACCCTATCTCCAGTCACCGCCGCCGCTGGGATTGAAGATGAACAGCCGCCACTGCCGACGCTTCCACTGCCAGGTGACCCAACCAGCTGCTGTTGACGCTTCACCGTTACCATGACGCCTCACCGAATATTCCATAGGCCAGCTTCCCCTCCACACGTCGAAGCTCTATGGTGAGTCACCATATAGTTTGGTGACTCATCGAACTTCACTCTTGGGACTGGTCCGAGCAGAATACTATGGTGGGCTATAAAGCCTCGTCGTGCCTGCAAAAGAAGAAAACACACAGAAAAACAAACGGAGCAAGATTGACAGCCACCAAAGACAAAAAACAGTAACACCAAATGAAAAACAAGCAACCACGAACAGTGATAGAGACGAAACCACATCCATAACAAATAAAAACAAACGAAAGGAAAATTAGGGAAGACTCACCATCGTCGGAGTTCTTCGAAGCGTCACCAGAAAACTAAAAATTCAGAGGTAAAATATCCATATCTAAGATTTTATGTGGTTTTTTAGAGAAAATAAGTTCAAAAATTAGATTGTGGTTTCTCGATCTATGATTTGGGGGTAAAATTGTAATTTTCAGCCATCGTAGGTGGTCGTTGGCGGCGGCGATCATCGTCGGAGCATGGTGGCTGATGGCTGTCAGTTTTCTCTCCGGCGAAGGAAACCGAGAGAGAATGAGAGAGATTTTTTCATCTCTCTCTTTAAGAGAGAGAGTGAAAAAATGAAAATGAGGGAAAATAGCTCTTAAGGTCAGTTATTTGGGGTTTAAATACCCTCCACCATACTATGTCATTTTGGGGGAGGGGTTTTTGTATAAATTCTCACTTGGGAAAACTACACACTTAGTCACTCCAAATTTGTAATTGTTATGTTTTGGTCACGAAATCCAGTTTCTAAACATTTTAATTTCGTTTTATAATTTTATTTTAATTATAATTTAGTTACTGCCATACTTATAAATATTTAGGGTAAATACTCATTTTGTTCACTTATAATTTTAATAGTGTTATTTTAATTTTGTATAATTATATAGGTTAAATCACTATTTATACTTATATTTTATGATATATCTAATGATGTCCATTAATTTTTATATTTTATAATTTAATCACTAATTTTTATAAATTTCAATTTTGACCATGAATTTTATATATTTTGCAATTTAATTCTATAGTTTTAATTTATTTTGTTGTGGTCATTATAATTGTAATTTTAATTTTATTATCCTTTAAATTTCAATATGTTTAAATTAGTAATTTTATTATTATTTTATTTTAGTCATATATATATATATATATATATGTGTGTATGTGTGTGTGTGTGTGTGTGTGTGTGTGTGTGTGTATTTGATTAAATAATAATACTTATTTATTTTTTAATATTAAGAAAGGGTTGTCTTAAATTAACTAGAAGTCATATTCTGATATTTTTAAATAAATAAAATACTATATTTAGTTTATTTTTATTTAAATTATATTTTTCAGGAAAAATTATTATATTCTTATTTAATATTTATTTATTTATTTAATATTAAAGAAAGGGGTTGTCTTAAAATAACTAGATGTCATATTCTAATATTTTTAAATAAATAAATACCCTATTTCTAAAACCCTAAAAATATATATATATATATTTTTACTTTAGTTTTATAAAAAATTATTTTAATATATTTTCTTTAGAATTATTTTACTGAATCTAAAATAACATGATCTTAAATTAAATTCATATTCGAAGATATTTTTTCACAATACTCGACTATGATTTGTGATTTTCACTGGTCTTTAAATAGTTTCTTCTCCTATTCTGATTCTTTTATCAATATTGTCATATTTGTTCATATTTATATTTTATTTGAGTTTTTTGGATTATTTTTTAACGTTTTCTTTTTATGATCACTATATGATCTCAAATGGCTATTTTCTTGTATCAATGGTTATATGAAATGTGTTAATTATATGTTTAGTTTACGTTTATGGTTATAAATATTAATTGTAATTTTAAATATTTTCTTTTTTAAATAAATCAGTTGTTTGTTTTTATTTTTTGCATGACAATTATCTTTTAATTTTTTTGAATAGAAGCCACTAGTCTTATTAAAAAGTTAATATCCAAGATTACAATAGCAATTCACAACTATCATCGTAAACTAAATACATAATTTCAATATTTTCCTATAACATTGAACTAGCCACTTTAGATCATATAAAGACATATATGGAAAATGTTAAAAACTCAACCAAAAGATTTCAACAAAAAATAGATACAAGCAAATCTGACTGCATCGATAAACGAATCACAAAAGGGGATTTAGCTATTAAAATACTACCGAAAACCACAAATCAGAGCCGAGAGTCATTAGAAACAATCCACAACCGCAAAATCGCGTATCCAAATTCAATCTGAGGGTACATAATAGGGAATATCAATTAGATTACAAATAAGCACCATCTTGGTCAGTTGTGGCGTCATCAAATCTAATCCTGAGAAAACATAAAATAAAAAGAACGACCAAACTACCAAAAAAGAAGACAAAAATGTGCCATAAATGACTAATTTTTTCACGATACTTGCCTCTGATTTGTAATTTACAGTTTTCTTTCAGTAGTTTGTTCTCCTATTGTGATTTGTTTGTTAATATAGTCAGTTTTGTTCATATTTATATTTTGTTTGAGTTTTTGGATTAGTTTTTAACCTTTTCTTTATATGATCACTGTATGATCTCAAATGACTAGTTTCTTGTGTCAATGGTTATAGGAAATATGTTAATTATATGTTTAGTTTACATTTATGGTTATAAATGTTCATTGTAATTTTAGATACTTTATTTTTTAAATAAAATTAGTTTTTTATTTTTTTGCATAAAAATATATTTTAATTTTAAAAGTCAACAAACTAAAACAATAAATGATGAAATTGGCAAAATTATTAAAATAATTTATATTTAATATTTATTTATTGAAATAGCACCCAAATAACACTAATTCTTAAAATGACATTCATTTGTGTCACATAGTATCAAGGCATCGCCACGAAGAAGCGCTTTTGCCACGAAGACGCGCTTTCGCCCTAAGTGGTAATACGGGGGAAAAGATGATATACTGTGATGGTTCCATCCTTTAAAATTTCAAAAAATAAAAATATAAGACTTTATTTTGAAACAACGCCTTAATTTAAAAATTTTAGAATTTGAGTTTTCTCTCCAAGTTTTTTTTGTTTGTTCATCCTTTTTCTATTTGTTTTTGTTGATCGGTGGCAACACCAACTTTAATTTTAGTTTTCGAATGCCAATATTTTTTATTATCTTTTTATTTTCTTATATTACATCTTTATTTTCTTTTTTTATTTTTATTTTCAATAAGTGTGTGTATAAAACGTTTTCATCTGCCTTTGGCATTTTTTTTTTTGCCTTTTGGCATGTTTTTCGGTCATTTTGTCGTTTTCTTCACTTATCTTTTTCTAGAGGTTGATTAGACATCGCCATGACTGATGAAGATGACACTTCTATGTTATATTGTTGATCTTCCCTACTTTAGGCCCTCATATTGGATTTGGATATCAATTATGCGTCCGTGGATAGCTTTTCACGTCGCTCGAGTCTGATTTGTAGTTTTTCAGTTGTAATACCCCAAATTTTTCTCTCATTCTCAAATTTTAGGTATAGTAAATTTTTAGGATTTCACTTAATGTGATACACTTTCATTTTAAAATTATAAAAAGTAACTTTCATATACGTTAGGATATTCACTTCACAACAATCCTAAAATGGATGGATATTGCCCTTAGTCGGATTATTTTGATTCGGTGGAGTTATGCTCATGAGGATATCATACAAATTGATTCAAATTAAACCCTAGACCTATATGTATAAACAAATATATTTACATACATATTTATATGTAATAAACAAATGGTTTTTAAAATTAATATTTAATATAACATAAAAAAAGTTAATATTTACAAAAATTAATATGTTGGGCTAGGGTTTGGGCTTATTGTAGGGTTTGTTTGGGTTTGGGCCTCCCCAATTTGGGCATGTTGCAATGGGCCTGTAAAAGAAATAAATAAAATAAAAATAAAAAAATAGTTAAATAATAATAATTAATAGTAATAATATTAATGGTTTCAACCCGGACAAAACGAGTGTCTACACTAATCTTCATTGCTTTGAACCTCTGAATTGGATTTGAATATGCATATTCGAAGATAGTGCATTTTTCACAATACTCGACTTTGATTTATGATTTTCAGTGTCTTTTAGTAGTTTGTTCTCCTATTGTGATTTATTTGCCAATATAGTCAGATCTGTTCATATTTATATTTTATTTGAGTTTTTTAGACTTTTTTAACATTTTCTTTGTACGATCACTATATGATCTGAAATGACTAGTTTGGTGCCAATGATTATAGGAAATTTGCTAATTATGTTTTAATTTTCTGAGTCAACATTTAAGCATTGGATTAAGGCATATATGGATAGGGTTGTAAAAAGTTGACCGGACCTACAAAACTGATCTGAAACCAACTTAAGTCAAAATTGTTTGTGACCAGGGTGGAGATGATCCGAAACCGATTCGAGTTCAAACTAGCGTTGATCTAAACCTAATAAATGAAATCCATTACAAAAGAAAAACCTTTGGCCCAACTACAAGCCCAACATGATACAAAAGTTAAATCCATTGAATGATTCCATCTTTTTAGGTGTCATGTCACCAATCTTGGTGAACAAAATCAAATCAATTTAGACTCTTGATATGGTTTGATCCAATGACCAATATTCCTTTTATATATATATATATATATATACTTTTATAAATTGAAAAAGATGAGTATTAAATGGCTTCAACTTTTTAAGTGCCATGTCACCAATCTTGGTGTACAAAATCAAATCAATTTGTACCCTTGATAGGGTTTGATCCAATGACCATTATTCATTGCCACTTATATTATATAGTTTTTACTTATACTTATACTTTACTTATACTTTATATATGTATACTCTATATTTATACTTTATAGTTTATATATACACACACACATATATATATAACGAGCACATAAGTAGATTTTTTTTTACTCAGCAAAAACCAGAAACTTTATTACTCTTAGATATAATATTCACATTCCCAACTAGGAGCCTCATTAAAACCCCCCTAAACCTAAATGGGGGAAAAGAGTACTCCATAGTCAGGGACTAATATAATCAACCTGCAGAAAACACAAATAGACAAGGAGATAAATTGACGACACATTCCACATATTCTACCAACAAAGCTCTGCCTAGGAACACCTTGACTATCCCAACATAACTAGCCATATTGTGAAATAACATAACCTGCTAAACATTCAAGCGCAAAAAGACCAGACCACAAACTTACATTGAAATTTAACCTTCTATCTTAGCAATTTTCTTTAAACATAACACTTCTTCTCGAACTAATTTTGGCAAGGTGATCGGCCATGTTGTTGCTTAATCTTGGCGTGAACTCAAACCTAACACCCCTTATCTTCAACACCATCCTATCAATTTCTTCAAAAGTTGTTCCCCACCTCTAATGTCGATTGAAATAAGATTGTATCCAGTTTAAAACTACTAAAGAATCAGATTCTATGATCAACTTACCCTCCCTAACCACTTAGAATCGCAAAATAATTATAAGGCAAATTTAATTGCTAACAGCTCTGAAAATTCAGCATTAACCTCGGAGACAGGCCCGAAAAATATTGCCACCACGTGCCCCTCAGAATTTCTTAACACTCCACCATAACCCGCTGCCTCTTTTGTAGCAGACCCGTCCACGTTAAACTTTATTTACCCCAACCCCAGAGGATGCCAAATTATGTTCTGCCTATTCTGTTCTTCGCAAATTTCAACAGTAGACCCCGGACTAACCCACCACTGTTTCTCATCAAGATCATTAAACTCATTGAGTGCGTAAACCAAACCAAAGCTCATATTTTAACTAGACAGACAACGTCTTTAAGTTTTTCTCTTTTCTCCCTGAATACCAATTCATTTCTGACCAACCAAAGACTTCATAACGCTGCCGCAAAGCTAACATGCCATGCTATTATTCTTGAATCAGATCATCGAGCTTGGAACCAAAATTCAAATAGCTCATCTATAGTTAACACGTTACATCCTCTAGTTTGCCAGCACCTACAAAAATAATTCCAGAAATACGCCACATAGATAAAAGAGACAAACAAGTGATCCAAATCTTCTTCTGCAACACCACACCATGGGCATAAGCATTGATTCTCAGCTAGCGTAATTCCTCTTCTTTTAAGGAACGCTTTTGTTGGCACTCTATTCTGTTTTAGCATCCATAGAAAGCATTTCACCTTTGGGGGAACCTTGAGACTCCATATTTTATCAAATTTGGGTTGGTCGGCTTCTATGATGTTATCATTACTAAGCAGTAATTCTGAAAATTTTTTAATTGAGAACTTCTCATCCTTCTCATGAATCCAAATAATACGATGAACCACTCCCGGTTTGATTTTAGCTAAGTCTACTTCTCCTTTAATTTTGTTGACTATGTTTCTTTCCCTATCCAATAGTTGCCTGTCGAATAGAACTGATGTATCTTGCCACTCCCCTTCCCTTAGCACCTCAAAAACCGTCCGAAATTTTCTTGACACTAGCCTATATATTCAAGGGAACCTATTCATCAATGATTTCTCACCCAACCACACGTCCTCCCAGAACCACACTATTTTCCTGTCACCTACTTGCAATCTAAAGGAATCAACACTCATCCATTATGATATATCTTCACTCTTTAGATTGTTAATGATCCCCCTCCATATAATGGAAGCATCCTTGTTTTTTGTCCTCAGATCAATTATTCATGCCCCTCCTTTCTTTTTCAGTTTACACATCCTTCCCCAGTTCACTCTTGACATCTTCTTGTTCAATCCATCTGAGCCCCAAAGAAAACCTCACTAATTTTATTTATCTTTAATAATACAGCTTTTGGGACAGGAAATAGTGACATATAATACAACAGCAACATAGATAAAACAGAATTAATTAGTACTACTCTTCAGCAAATGATAGAAATCTTCCTTTCCAACTCGTCAATTTTGTTCTACATTTATCAATTACCGGATCCCACACAGAAACTCTTCTAAGATCAACTCCCAAAGAAATGCCCAAATATTTAAATGGTAACTTACTCGTCGTACATCCACACACCACTATTAATTGATGAATTAAATCCTCCTCAATCTCCACCATTACGAGACATGACTTTCTAAAATTTATTGTTAGCCCTGAACCCATCTCAAAACATCTTAAGATTATCTGTACATTTATGAGACTTCCTCGATCTGGCCGAAGAAATAAAATTATATCGTCCGCAAATTACAGATGCGAGATAATTGCATTTGGAACCACATTATGAATGCCTTCTATGTATCCTTTACTCAATGCTCCTTCCAGTAGTAGATGAAGAGCCTCTGTGACCATCAAGAACAGGAAGGGAGATAATGGATCTCCCTACCCTAATCCCCTGTGCATTTTAAACTCTTTAGTAGGTGAACCATTTAACAAAACGGGAACTCTTACTGTGGAAATACATTCCCATATCCACCCTCTCTACTTGCTTCCAAACCCTATTTGATACTAGACCGAATCAAGGAACTCCCAACAAACACAGTCGTAGGCCTTTGCGAAGTCCAGCTTTAAAATCAATCCTCATCTCCCAGCTGACTCCTTATACAAAAAGTGAATTACCTCGTTTTCCACCAAAATACCATCAAAAATATGCCTTCCCGATAAAAACGCACATTGTGTCTCGCTAATAACTTTCCCTATCACTCGTTTTATTTTTTCAGCCAATACCTTCACTATTATTTTATATAAATTATTTTCTATAGAAATCGGCCTATATTCTGAAATTTTGGAAGGACTATCCACTTTCGAAATCAACGCTAAAAAAGAAGTATTAACATTCTTTCCCAATTTACCAAATCTGAAAAAACGCTCTATTGTCTTCATTAGATCACCTTTTATCCATTCCTGTAATTTTTAAAAAAACAACATATTAAAACCGTCAGGACCCGTTGATTTGGACTCATAGCAGCTCCACACAGTTTCTTTAATTTCTTCAACTGAGATCGACGCTTCCAACTCTTCAACATCTACCGCTGACACTTGCTTGAAAGGGAGGTTAATCACCGTATTCCACTTATCTTTTTGCTTTTAAAATGACTACTAAAAAATTTAAAACTTTTGCCCTCAATTTTGATGGATCAGTTTCATTTGCCTCCCCCATATTTGCACCTAAAATCAATCTCTTTTTACTTCTTAACTTTACAACTCCGTGAAAGAATGCAGAATTTTCATCCCCAAGTTTCATCCACTTCATTCTAGATTTTTGTCTCCATATCTCCTCTTTTTCTCTCAGCAGCTCCCAAAGCCTTCTTGTACACTCTACAACCTCATCCCTCTCTCGATCATCCAATCCATCTATATCACCTTTTCTATATAATTCATTTATCCTCTGCTTTATTCCTTTAACTGCATTATCGACATTCCAATAACTTTCTTTATTCCATTTTTGCATAGTACCCTTCACCCTTCTTAGCTTTGCACTCAAATCTTCATTATGTGAAAGATCGAGCTCTAATGTATCCTTGATGACCTCTACATAACTCTTCTAATCAAGCAAACTATTAATCAGCTTGAAAGGTCTTGGCCCCCAATCTATCAACTCCTTGCCCAATACAATAGGTATATGGTCTGAAACAGTTCTCGGTAAACTCCACAACGTTACTTCACTATTTTCCTGAAACCAGTCATACTCCATGAAGACTCTATCTAACCGACTTCTCCTGTTTCTCGATCCAAAAGCAAGTAAATTTCCTCCCTACTAGTGGTATGTCCAACAGATTGCAATTATCTATGAACTGATTGAAAGCTTCGACCTCGGTCTTATTAAAATGACATCCACTTCTATCACTTTGATATCTAACAACATTAAAATCTCCAACCATGAACCATCTATTTTATTTCTTTTCTTTTCCATCACTATCTAATTCCATAAGGTGAATTGATCTCTAACTTAACAAGGAGCATAAAAATTAACTATTAAAACAGCCGAATCATCAAATGTACACTTCCCTCTTATCAGTATGAATCTATCATTAATAATACTACTTTCCACCTTGAATTTGTTTTTATCCCAAACCAACAGTAAACCCCCTGATTTTCCAACTGCTTTTGAGAACCTAAATTCGAAATCATCATCACTCTAAATGCACCCTATTTCAACTTCATTAAACTCTTCTTTCTTTGTTTCTTGAATCAACATAAATTTAATCTTATGAACCCTAATTACCCTCGTAAGTTCAGAAAATTTAACTACAGAATCCATACCTTTTATATTCCAAGATAAAATCTTCATCCTGAAACTTCTTCAATTAAAGGCGATAGATAGCAATTGTGATACGCATTCTGATTCCTCCACTGCTACAATTTCCCGAACTAAAATATCTTTTGGACCTTCAAACTCTATCCCCAACGCTCTTCCAATCTGCAGTGTTTTCTTTGCTTCCCCCTTCTGTCTCTGCCATCTAGATTGAAGATCGGAATATGATAGAGACCTTCCTTCTAGTTAAGTCCAGCTTCCTCGCACTCTATTTTCTTCTTATTTTTCTTTGCATGGCTATTTTGCTCTTCCTTGGAATGTTAGCAAAACTGTCTTGAATGCATTGTAAAGAAACATATCTTTTATTTTTCCCGACCTTTGCTATTGTATTCTTTTGCTTTTATTCGATTTGAAATCCCCACTCAAATACATTGGGTCATTTAACCTCTAGTCCAGATCCTCCCCTTCATTCCCTATTTTGGGTTTCCCTCTAATTTGATATGCTAGCATCCCATCCACTTATCTTCCTCCATCTTGTTAATATTTTTAGCACTTGTAATTTTAAGACCCATACACATAATATCCTCCACTACCCTAGTATAAGATGTTTCATCCCAAATAGATAAATCTCTATAATTATCTTCATTTTCTACGTTAATATGTATTTGACCATTTAAAAACCTTCTAGCTATAACTTCGACTCCGTCCACATTTTCAACCTCGTAATTAATTCTCTTCTGCACAATCCCACTGCCATCATCATTCGTTCTCAGCCCCATAATTGCTTCTTCGCCAATATTCCTTTCCTCCACGTCCTCACCCGACAAGCAGCCGCCTCCTGATAAATTTCTCATACATCATAATTGGAATTCGTCTTCCTCAAGCCACCTTTCTGTAGTATCTTCCTCCGATGAAGACCTTCTTTTTGCAGCTAAAGATAGAGAGTCACTAGCCATCTTAAACTCTTTTTTATCTCTCTTTCAAACCATTATTACACTGCTGCCAATAATATGTTCAATAATTCTAACTTTAAATAAATCTCGACCTACTTCCAAATCGAGCACCTCATCAATAGACTCTTTCCTGTCTGTTGCAATAAGAACTGTCACCTCACCACAGCCCCTCTCTTGCAAAGCATTTTCTCCTATCGCTAAGAATTCACCCCATTGTTCTGCTATCCTCTTAAACATAACATGGTTCCAACAATGCAGTGGCACTACAAATAATTTGATCCAAGTTACTCTTTGATATGGTCTATACGATTATATCCAAGGTTGTACATCCAAGAAGACTTCCTTAAGATACAGCAAGTTATTCTCCTTCAGTATCATGTGTAACTCATCGTCCTCAATCTCTATTAAAAGTCTCTCCCTCCCAGGGATTTAGTTCTTATTTCTCCTAGGCCTCCAGCCCGTAATCTATCTTTCACTTGACTTGAAGAACAAATTGTCGCCATCGTCCCTACCAAGCATTTTTGAAGCTTTCGTAGAACATTCTCATCTATTTCCCCTGAATAAATTTGCTTCTCTTCAATGCTTGCTCCTCCTTGCTAGCTCAGAAATACTATTTTTTTCTTGTTTTTCCATTGATACAACTTTGGAATCTGATGGCGTATACAATTTCCTGCTTTGGCTCTTATCTCTGTACCTAGCTTCTTTGACTGTTAACCGGTATCCAAGAATCCATAAACCATTCAACCTAAGAACTGCTCTATCTACATCATTCATGTTGGAAAAACTATCAAAGCCAAAACGCTTCCCTGCTCTATCATACTTCCTCACTATGAACGAGCTCACCACATCTTCGTGTCTACCAAAGAGTTTCCTCAGTCCTCTCCAACGATATCTCGGTGGAATATTCTGAACAAACAAAGTTGTTGTTTCGCCTTCCTTCCTCTCCATTTTACATTATATATACATGCATCATATCATAACATTCATATATATATATATATATATATATATATATTATAATTATTTCAATTTTTCCCCAACTTTTAAAATAAATGCAATTTAGTCCATTTTACAAATTTCCCACATTTTACAATTATTTTGATTTGACCATTTTATGTTGTTTAATTTATTTAAATTTTAATTTGTAATTTCATATTTGTTTCATTTAGTCCATAAAATTATATTTGTATATGAAATTGACCCATACTTATTTATATGTTTTTGTAATTTACTTCAAACCCTATAAATCACATAATAAATTTCATTTCAAATTCTATAAACTTTTCTTCACCGGCCTTTTAAATATAGGCAATTTAATCCATTTTTATATTAATTTCAACTTCATATTTTATAATTAATTCAATTTAATCCCTCATCCATGCGTGTTGTTTAATTTACTTAAATCTTTGTTTCTAATTTCATGCTTTTTCAATTTAGTAGTTCAAATTATATTTTTATCAAAATTGACCCATAAATATTTATATATTTTGTAATTTATTCTAAATCATATACAATTACAAATTACAATTCAACGTTCTCACGTTCATGAAACATTGAAAGGTGAAAAATAATTAACCCAAAAATAACTCGACTTGAAGTCAATCCGTATCCGGTAAGATCCGACCTAAATTTTTTCTGCCAATGATGTGACCCGATCTGATCAAGATTCGAATGAAGTCCATCTAAACATGAATTAACATGGAATTTAATTGCTTCGGACCTGAACAATTTTACCTGAACTAACATCGATCCGAAATGAAATTAACCCCAACTGAATCTAATATCAAATCAACCTGAAAATGACCCGAACTAAGTAGATCTGGATCTGACCTGATTTGAGTTGAACCATTAAATTGACCTAACTCAAATAGTATCTAACTTAACATAACCTGACAAGATCCGACTGAAACCTGAACGATTACCTGATTTTACAATCCTATATATGGATCAATTAGTTAGCATGATTAGATTCTTTAGGCAATGTATGGGCTTAACCGAGATACAATTGGACCAATTGGCTATAAAAGGATTTTTGAATTGATGATGAAAGATAAATGACTAAGAGTGTGAATTACCCATTTAGAAAAACATGATTGAATCCCATTCAATTTTCCTTATTTTATATTGGGTAAAGAGGTACAAAAAATTGACGTTGAATTCATTTCCCTTGTCTTTCCCCCTATCTCCATATTTTACCTTGCTTTATCTTTGTACCAAAACCTAAGCTTTTGGTGTGATAAAAGAGCAAAATTTTGGAGCTTTTGCAACCATCTAGGATTGAGGAAGATAAATATCATCATTATCATCCCTAGAGCTTCAAGAAAATCTCATTAACTCTTTAAAGGATGGTGTGGAGCTATCGTGAAGGTTTAAAAGGGGTTTAGACCTTAGAATTTCATCCAATTAGTTTGAGTTTGCTCTTATGTTGTAAATTCATAGTTTTCTTCTCCTAATTTTTCCACCATATGAGTTCTTGTTATCCTTGTTTGATTAGTTAAAGAGGTTGAAGGAGAAAGTTAGAGGTAGTTGATCAAGGGACTCTCTTGATGCTTTACATTAAGGTAGTACACCTTTAACACCGAAATTTTATGAAAATCATAATTGTGATGCTTGTATGTCAAATGTATGCATTTTGAGTGTTTTTGGTGTATAAGCATGATCTGATTATATGATTTTTTTCTTAATCTTTTTTGCTAGGCAATTATGATTTTATTAAGGATTTAAACAAATCATCCCAAAACCTAAGTTGTATGCCTTGTTAAAGCCTTGTATGGAAGAAAAGAGTACAACACAACTAGATACAACTCAATTAGATACAACTCGAAAACAATCATCCAAAAATAATAAGACACCCTAAGACACCAAACTCAAAACAAACAATAATGGGAAACACAACAAACACGAAATACAACCAAGAGCTTAACTCAACATTGTTCCCGAGAAGGAATAATATTGCACTGATCCACCAAGTCATGGTTGTCGAAGAGTTCTATAGAACACAAGCAACACCAACATAAAAACATGATCTTTTTAAGCTATCATTTTCCATCAAATCTTGGACATTGAAGAACCCCACTTTACACACACCATATTGCTATTACAAAAGGAAACCATGCCACCAGCTTCGCCAAAAAACTCCATCTAACACTTAGGATAACCCATAGAGAGCATGGGTAATTCTACTTGGACGAAACGAGGGATGCTAAGACCAGGAAAACCAAGACTAAATACGCCTTCTACCTAGAAAGAGCATCCAGTTAAATCCAATAAGATATCAAAAGTCCATCCACTCCACCACGACACTTTTTCTACCAACAAACACAACATGGTCATACCCAAGGCAGTGAACAACCAAAGTGCTCAACAAGTTAATAATTGAACTCCTCTAGACAACATAACAATCAAACCAAACAAACTCTAGAGAATCTCGAAAACCAACATCACAAGACTAACAAGAACAATCATAGGAGGATCCTAACATCATCTTTCAAGTGTATCATTTTTAGATTAGCAATATTTATACCTGAAGAATGAGTATCAATACTTCCTTCAAAATTTACCCATATTTTTAAGGTGTTTTCTTATGGTATCAATACTATATGAATGGTAACCATACCAAAGTAAAAAAATGCAATTTTGACCTGAAAAATCATTCTAAATTAGCTTTGAATATTTGGTTTGAAACCCTAAATGATTTATAAAGTTCATCGGTATCGACATTGCTCATCTGAAAATGACACTCTTTGGACGGTATTGATATTGTGATGTTTGGTGCAATTCTAGTGTGTCAATTTGATAGTAATACTTTCCAAGAGTATCGATACCCTATATAGAATATCGATACCTCCAATGTGGTATCAATACCATGTGATGTATAAGTCTAGTGAATGTTCTTAAATGCACCCAAATGATCCTTAATTATTCAATAAGACTTAAAGTGCTATGACGGCCAAACTTATAATATATTCTAAGTTAAACAAGGT
Source organism: Hibiscus syriacus (assembly GCF_006381635.1). NCBI lineage: Eukaryota > Viridiplantae > Streptophyta > Magnoliopsida > Malvales > Malvaceae > Hibiscus > Hibiscus syriacus. Next base: position 1,676,066 of record NW_024063440.1, read on the forward strand.
TGAAATTTTATCTCTAATTGAATTTGTTTATAATAATAGTTATCATTCCTTGATTCAATTTACTTGGTTTGAAGTATTATATGATTAAAAATGTTAGCTCCTCTCTGTTTATATGAGTTAAGAGAAACTAAATCTTTAGATCCGAATTATTTCGAGAAACGGAAGACAATGTTGATTTGATTCATGACCACGTACCCATAAGCCTCTTTGTTAAGTAATGAAATTTATTATCGTCAATGTTTCTATGTATTGATATACAAGATATATCAATACTTCTGATATGACTTTTAATATTGAAACTTTTAACTTATTTTCTTTCACAACTGGATCCTTCTTTAATTCAACACAATTTAAATCGAATCTGCATCATATCTTATACAATTAAGAAGGTGTTGGTATAACCTCTGAACTCCAAGATCTGAACTAAAAAGAAATTGCCATTGCAAGATGAATTTGACCAAAATAACATTAACAGAAGTTTGATATGCAAACCTCTTTATTTTTTTCAACAAATGAAGTACTAAATTCAACGAGAGAAACAAGTGAAACAGTATCCAGAAAATAATTAATTAGCTAGTACATAAGTTTGATGGAATTTAGAAATATTCCTCTAGTTGTTATTCCACCAGAAACGGGACTGAAGTTGCTTAATTATTTTCTTATCGAGCTGGAAGGCTTCGAAAAGAACATCGGGATTGATGGGCGGGTGTGAGCCGAACACTGCATTTGTAATGGTAATAACACATGGGTTTTGGGGGAGGGAGTCGGTTTGGTCTTGTATATTATGCTTGACGTTTTCCTAGATGTATCTGATTTTGTTTTATCTTCTAGCACTGTATATTGGAGAGATTGTCTTAATAAAAAAAATCGATGCTAGTGGTGAAATTATGAATGTAATATGGATTGATAATTGGGGATGTAGAGTTCGAGAGGAAGCCTGGCTTCGGAGGCATAATGGACTTTGGTAAATTGATTTAGCGGCAACCGTAGTAGACTTTAAAGTCGAGGGTGCAATTATGGATTTGACAAACTAGAGTTGTCAGGATTATTGACAATAGTGGCAACATTTGCCATGGTAAATTTGGTATTGGGGGATTTTAAGGATGTTGTTGGAGGTGTTGAGCAAAGATAGGTATGACTCATAAATATACCAGTAAAGAGGACAGGGGATGGAAATACACCCAAACTTTCGTGAAAAATCGTCAATAAAAGTAACATAATACCTAGATTCACAGTTCTTACACTTCTGTAAGGAGCACGGGATTAAGAGACATTTTACAGTGCGCAAGACACCACAACAGAATGGTGTTACGGAACGGATGAACAGTCGTTGAATGAAAGAGCCAGATGTTTGCGGTTGAATGTGGGGCTTCCCAAACACTTCTGGGCCGAGGCTATTAACATGGCGTGTTATCTTATCAACAGATCGCCAAGGGCATCATTGGCTGGGAAAGTTATAGAAGAGCTATGGACTGGTCATGATGTTAGTTTTGATAACTTACAGATTTTTGGTTGTCCTGCTTATGTGAATGTATCTGCTGATGAGAGATCCAAACTTGATGCAAAATAGAAGGAGTGCATTTTTCTGGGTTACAAGAAAGGTGTCAAAGGATTCAAGTTCTAGGATCTAGTTGCGAAGAGAATTGTGATCAGTAGAGACGTTGTTTTTTATGAACAATCCATGTTGCAGCAGAAGAAAGACACGACAGTGGTGGATTTCGACAGTTTCCAGTTGAGAAACCATAAACTTCTCAACCGACTTCTGGTGGTTCCGCTACGATGATTTGCAGGATTATAGTCTCGCCAGAGACAGGGTGAGACGGACAAATATAAAGCCCCCGAGCATATTGGGTTTTGAAGACTTGGTCTCTTTTGCACTTACTGTTAGCAGTGATGATCCAGTTACTTTTCATGATACCGTTACTAGTCAGGAAAATGACAAGTGGATGGCTGCCATGGTTGAGGAGATGGAGTCTTTGAATCACAATCGTACATGGGAGTTAGTTCCCCTTCCTGAGGGTAAGAAGTCGATTGGTTGTAAATGGGTGTATAAGAAGAAACCAGCAGTAACAGAAAAAGAGGGGGAGAAGTTCAAGGCTCGCTTGGTAGGAAAGGGTTTTTCACAGAAGAAATGAGTTGATTATGATGAAATCTTTTCTCCTGTGGTCAGGCACATTTTAATCCGAGCAGTACTTGCATTGGTGGCTAGTTGGGATTTGCATTTAGAGCATATGGATGTTAAAACTGCTTTTTTACATGGTGATTTAGAGGAGCAGATCTACATGCGACAGCCTGAAGGTTTCACTCAACTTGGAAATGAGCATTTAGTTTGCAGATTGAAGAAATCTTTGTACGGGTTGAAACAGTCTCCGAGACAGTGGTATAAATGGTTTGACTCCTATATGATCAAGATTGGCTACAACCGATGTGAGTATGATTGTTGTGTCTATGTTAAGAGCCTTGATAATGGTTCTTGTATTTTTGTGTTATTGTATGTTGATTACTGCGAAGAACATGGATGATGTTATTGGTTTGAAAACCTTATTGAGTCAGGAATTTGATATGAAAGATTTAGGTGCTGCAAAGAAAATTCTTGGAATGGAAATTTGCAGGGACAGAGACTCAAGGAAACTGTGGCTATCTCAACGGGGTTATGTTGAGAAAATGCTAGAAAGGTTTGCGATGAGCAGCGCAAAACCAGTTAGCACTCCATTGGTGAATCACTTTAAGCTCTCATCAAAACAGTGCTGAAGACAGATAAGGAAGCTGAAGATATGGCAAAGGTTTCGTATTCTATGTTGTTGGCTGCTTGATGTATGCAATGGTATGTACTCGTCCTGATTTAGCTCATGATGTTAGTCAAGTTTGTAAGTACATGTCTAAACCTGGTAAGCAACATTGGGAAGCAGTCAAGTGGATTTTTCAGTATGTAAAGGGTACTGTGGGACATGGAATTGTTTTTGGTAGTCAGCGGGATAATCCTTTGGTTGTAGGATATGTGGATTCATACTATGCAGGTGACTTTGATAATAGAAGATCTACGACAGGGTATGTGTTTACTCTTGGTGGAGGGCCTATTTGTTGGAAGTCTACTGTTCAATCTGTTGTGGCACTATCTACAACTGAAGCTTGATACATGACAGCGGCTGAAGCTGCAAAAGAAGCTTTATGGCTTACTGGTTTAGTGAAGGAGTTGGGTGTTTAACAAGGTGGAGTTTAGTTGCTTTGTGATAATCAAAGTTCTATTCACTTGGCTAAGAATCAGGTGTATCGTGCTAGAACTAAACATATTGATGTAAGGTTCCACAAGATTAGAGAGTTGGTTGCATCTGGAGAGGTTTTGTTTCAGAAAGTACATACTGATGAGAATGTCGCTGATATGTTCACCAAGCCAGTTATGACAGACAAGTTCAAGCATTGCTTGGACTTGTTGAATGTTTCGAGTTGTTAAAGAAGTAAGGTAACCCAACCCACATTGAAGTTTCCAAGGGGCAGGATATTCACCAAGGTGGAGATTTGATAGGTATGGCTCATAAATATACCAGTAAAGAGGATAGGGGATGGAGCGGTACGGTACAAGGTTAATTATGTAATTATGTACCAAGTTTTTTATTATAAATAGATATAACCTAAACCTATGAGTCATTGAATAAAACTTCTAGCGCCGCCTAGGCACCGAGGACGTAAGCACATTGCCGAACCTCGTTAAAAATTCTTATGCTCTTTCATTATCTTTGCACGATTCTTCAATAAGCAGCTTGTTTTATGTTGTTTTATTGCCGCTGGAGGTTGGGAGATAACTCTTTTCTTAATTCTGTGGAGCATGAAGATAGAATTTAATCGTTTGCAGATGGAAGATGTGCAAGCTGTGGCAACGGATGGGAGGACGTGGATCATATACTACGAAAATGTCCAATGGCAAGCTCATTATGGATGATGCTTATCAAAGAAGATAAATGGACAGATTCTTCTCAGCAAACACAAAAGATTGGATATACGAGAACTTAGCCAATCCATCGCAGTTTGTAAGAAAATGGGAAACATGGGATATACTATTAAGTGTCATTATATGGAATCTTTGGAAACAGAGGAACAAAAAACTCTTTGATCCAGAAAACTTCGAAAAAAATTGTATTGGAACGTAGTAAATGGCTAGTAGCGGAGACTTGTAGGGCTACAACAACGGAAAAGGAAATACATGCCAACGAAGGACGTAAATCAAGGGCAGAAACCAAATGGACACCACCTCTGAAAGGGTGGTCAAATTAAACACATATGGCGTAAAGGACAACTCGACAAATCTATCATATTGTGGAGGTGTTATAAGGGATAATAGGGACTAATGCAGATCGGGATTCCACAAGTTGATAGGTTCCTGCTCAATACTAGAGGCTAAGAGTGGGTAGTATTGGAAGGATTAAAAAAGCCTGAGAACTAGATGCAAGGAAGATAATAGTTGAGGTGGTCAATAAGGAAGTATGGAAGAACATGCAAAGGAAAGAACAATCGCAACTAGAACTCATGCTAGGACATCATATTTCTATGATGTTGCAGAAGGATTGTGAGGTCAAGACGACCCACGTGTTTCAGGAAGGAAATCAAACGGTGGATAGACTGGTCAAAATGAACCTAACAGGAATTGGACATCTATACAGGTTCACTACACCTGTTGAATTGAGGAACAGTTGGACATTGAAGGATGCATTAGTGATTATATTAGGTAAGTTAGGATAGTTTGTTTATTAGTTTTCTTTGGTTACCGAAAAAAAGCAATATCAAATAACCAGCCATGTTATAATGGAAGGAATCACCTTTCTCATGGTTGCATACGCCCTCTTGGCCTTTGTTTGCTTCTTGGCCTCGGCGTTTGACCCCAGTCCTCTCTAGGACTTTTGTGTGGCTATCGATGACCCCAATAATGGCGGTAGGCTCATGATGCAGATGCTATTCTTAATTAATAATATTATATTGGATGATATATATTAACTAACTTGTCTTTCGTGTTGTGTTTGTTAATGGGAAGTTCTACAAGGACCCAAAGCTCGCTGTAGCGGATGACTTCTTCATCTCCGGCCTCAACATGCCTGGAAACACATCGAATCTGGTTGGATCGAATGTAACAACTGTCAATGTTGATCAAATTTCAGGACTTAACACTCTCGGCATATCTCTTGTTTGAATTGACTACGCACCTTATGGTGGCCAAAACCCTCCTCAAGGAACTGAGATCCTGGTTGTGGTAAAAGGAACACATTATGTTGGCTTTGTTACATTCAATCCTGAGAATCGTCTAATCGCTAAAATCCTATATTTCGGAGATGTTTTCGTTTTCCCGATTGGTTTGATCCACTTCCAGTTCAATATAGGAAACACTCTGACCGTTGCCATTGCCGGTCTGAGCAGCAAAAATGCAGTGGTTATCACTATTGCTAACGCTTTGTCTGGCTCAAACCAACCAATCAATCCGGATATTCTCACAAGGGCCTTCCAATTGGACAAGAATGTGGTTACACATCTGCAGTCACTCTTCTAAAGAGACACCTCAAAAACCAGAAGCTTGTTGCTTGTTTTGAATAACTTTTCCACTCATTTTCCTGATTGAAGTCATATTATTTTACTTTAGTATGAATCAATAAATGAAACTCGGCATAATTCAATTTCATCTCTCTTGAGATTTTATTTGTTTGAACTACAAGTGCCTAAACAAATATTATTCAGTCCAGTCATGTAAGATCACAAAAATAATAAAACGTTTTCATCAAATATTTTTAATAATCTGGAAAACGTTTTCATCACATAAGTAGCACAGCTCGTAAGTAGTAACACTTTCTCGTTAGTGATAAAAACCCTGAAGATTTTATGCAAAACAAATAACATAATGTTATACAAGTTGTTCACCATTTTGTATCCCGAAATGCTTGTTGAAGTAGGATCATCCCAGAACAGAAGTAGCACTCTTAACACCTTCCTGGAACTTGAAAATAAAAGGATGAGTAAAATATATTAATTACTTTTAAGATTAGTTTACAGATCACAGGTTCGTTTCCCTCCACTCACCTTTCTTTGTAATGGGAAACCCCAACCCAGCCCAGGTGATTCCCTAAAGCAGTTTTAAAGTCTAAAAATCCATATCCAGCCTCAGCCTCTTCTCACAGGTTTTTTTTATTATATATACCACACTCCTCGCCTCTGCCAAAACCATCTTTTGTTTTCTAAAAATATTAATTCAAGTCAAAATACCGTTCCAATCATCAAGAAACAAAGCGCCGCCCTCCACCCATTCCCACCCTTCTTCTTCTTCCACCTCTGAGTGCACTTCAAGTTCATCCACCTTCTTCCCGCGTGCCGCTTCCCCCAGTCCCCTCAACCTCCACGGACGAAGATCTTCTCCTCCATCTTCGCCTTCCTTTGGTTTCTCCTCCAGCTCTACCCATTCCCACTCTTCTTCCACCTTCTTCCCTCGTTCTGCTTCCCCCAGTCACCTCAACCTCCGTCTTCCTTTCACATCTCCTCCGTCTTCGCCTTCCTTTCGCTTCTCTTCCTTCTCTACCAACCGTTCCATCACCTCCGACAACAAGAACAACCCGCTTTCATCTGGCTCTCCCCACAACCCCCGGAAGAGGACGTGTTTGTGATCCCCTACAATGCACCCTGGGTCTTTCCGCTGTTCTCTCCACAAAGGATTCTCGCTGTCCAGGAATCATAAGAATCCTCCTGCGACGTCGTTCAAGCCGGCGAAACCTTTGAGTTTGAGGAGATCGGCCTTGAAGAATTCGTTAGTAAGAATTGGAGGAGCGGAAAGAGAGTTGGTAATGAGAACTTTAACGACTCTTATAAGACCTTCTTCCCCACAACAACAACGACGCCGAGCCACTCATCACCCGAGGCCTAGCCGGCTTTCCATTACGTCTAAAGCTGACGATTCTTCAACTGTGGTGGGGTTTCTTTCGGAAGAGCTTACTCAGTCATTCGGTAAACAAGACCCGGTATAATTCGGATTTTCTTGTGGTTCTTTCATGACTATTCATGATTCTTGTTTAAATGATATAATTTTTAAATTCTTTTCCTCTTTTTGGGAGAGATCGAATGTTGGTGGTGATATCAGTAAATCTTGTCTCTCTTTTGAAAAATTTAGGAGTTCAATTCTTTCATCAAGAAGTTTCAAGTCCAGATCTTTGTTGAAAACTGAATGTGCATTCTTGTTTTACTTCTTTTCTGTTAGTATGTTGATAATACTGGACCCAAGGAGAAAGATGTAGCTGAAAATTATTATATTATGGATTTTGGGACTCTCCTTGTTGCTAAAAAAAACTGCTGTACACGTTAGTGAAATTTAGGATTATACAAGTTGAGCTGTTTGAAAATTTAAATAATAAAAAAATGAAAAAAGATATCTCTAATTATTTTATCATATTATATTAGATTCTACTTTTTATTTATTAGTTTCATTTAATAATTTTATTTCAAAATTTTTGCAAGTGTCCTCCCCACATTGATCTCAACATCACCTTTAATCTCGTATAAATATTATTATCCATAGAGTCGTACCATGAGCATGAGAGGACAATGTAAGTAACCAGTGTCAACCCAACTCAGTAGGGGAGTATCTCTGTCTCCTTTACAGTCTACATTTCATTTCATTTCATTTTTTGTTTCTTTGTCTGCATGCATTGAAGATCGTGAACATATTAGGTTTGAGGTTGTATTGTTCATTCATTCTGCATTTGCATATATATAAACTAGGAAGTAGTAGTGATGTTTATATGATGTCACGATATTAAGATAGGAAGCTGCCTTAGTTAAGGAACCTTTAAACTTTTTTGATGATGTTCAATGATATATAATTTAAACTATGAAGTATAGAAAATAAGTGTTTTAGACTCTTGCTGAGATTAGAATTTTATGGTTATTCTTAACACTATTAATTGTATGCTTTCAATACTTAGAGACGTTAGAAATTTGTTGAACCTTGAATAAAAATTGTAGCAATATTCAAACTCCTATAAAAAATGCTAGAGGTGCCTATCTGGCTCTAGTGAAAAAAAAGGAAAAATTTACTAGAGGTGCCTATCTGACTCTAGTTAAAAAAGAAAAAATTATAGAGGTGTCTATCTGGCTCTAGTAGAAAAATGTTAGAGGTGCCTATCTGCTCTAACAAGAAAAAAAAAGGTGTTGAATTGATATTTGAAGCTTTACTTTGTTCAGTACACTAGGGGAATTGGTGTTTGCTCCATTCTTTTCTTCAAGTAGGAATGACATTTGTAAAGCAAAGAATTCCCTAAAAGAATGAATAAGTAGAGGGAGATGTAGCTACAATACATAAAATAATAATAATTGATAAGTAAGGTCACATTTTTCTAATTTTACTAAGTATTGACTGGATACACCCAATATTCACACAACATCAAACTTGTAAGCTTTAGTCTTGGCAAGATGACATCGCACTTCTGAATTAAAAAATCACACAATACTATGAAAATTTATGGCAGCAAAACAAAATTCTGAAAACTGAAAAATGAGTTTAAAATGACTTAACTTGGCAGCATAGTTTTACTTTGTTTTCATTCCATGCACTCATATTTCAAGCATTTTAGTATAAATTGCATCATATGCATCATGATAGTGAGTTGGTATTGGCCTAATGTGGCTAATTTTACTGTGACAATCTAATACTTATGAGCAATTATGAGTTTTGTTTCTCATAGCTGTTGGTACTCTTTTCCTCCACTTAAGATTAGTGAGGTTTTTAATAAGGTCAACAGTCTAGGTAAATTTTATGTTATTCAAAAAAATTTCTTGCTGAAAAAGAATACTTTTGTATTAGTTTAAAGTTCGAACAAAATTTAATCAAAAAAAGTTTCAACAAAATACATCATAATTAATTTAATCATGTTACAAAGTTCAACTTAAAAATTTAACAATTTAACAAAGATAATCTATATTTTATTCATAAAGATATATCTATAATCTAATAATTGTTATTCAATCAATAATTAATTTTCAAAATCCATAATCGTAATCGTTTATTACCATTTTTAGCAGCTTGATTAACTAAAATAATTTGACCTTAACGATTTAATTAATTAACATATAAAATATAACAGTTATACCTTTTAACAGTTATGATTAACAATCATAGATTAATATGCATACCTCTAGTTCTTGTGGTGCAATTTACATGCACTTACTTTCACAATTGAAAATCTTATGAGAAGATTTGTTCTTAAGTCGACTCAAACACAAATAACTGAGTGAGAATATTTTTTAAAAGTCTAAATTTTAAACCCTAAACTTAAACCACCTAATTAGAATTGCTCTTGCATTTAAATGGAAATTTAAGTTAAAAGTCCACAACTGTACTCTACTTTGATAAAGAGTACAAACAAAAGAGTTATTATAAATAAATACTTAGGTTTAGGGGTATGATAATTCTCCAAAAGAATTACTACCTCTATCCCATTAAATTTGTCCCTTACTGATTTTTTCTAGTCAATTTTTTCAACTTTTACTCTTTTTTATTTAAATTTATTATTGATAAAATTATGAAAAAATATATTTTAATAATTTTTTTAAAAAAAGTTTAGAAAATTTGATTTTTCAAAAATTAATAAGAGACAATTTTAATAGGACAGAGGGAGTATTATTTAAGATTTTTATAACATATGTTTATGTTTGTAATTCAACAATCTAAGATCATATTGTAAGCATGTAACAACCCAAAAATTTCAAAATAATATTTAATTGAAATTTGAGATTTTAATTGTGAAAAATGGTAAATTTTGGGGACTAAATTAGAAGTTTTTTAAAATTTGTAGCTTATTTTAGAGTTAAATAAAATTCAGAGACCAAGTCCTGAATTTACCCAAAAAAGTTGGTCAAATTGGTTTATATATACGTGGTTTTCTGTTTTGAAAACAGAAAACCACTTCCCAAAGTTCCCTTCCCTAACCTCAACTTCCGGCAACGATTCCGACGCCGTCCGAATTCCGATCGTCGTTTTGAAACCACCATCGTGTTCGTTATCGAGTGAGGAACCATTTCCTTAAATTAATTGAGGTGAAACGCTGCCAAACGCCGTGAATTTCAAGTCAAAGCCTCGACGTTTTTTAGCTCAATCACCGAGAAAATCTTAAATTCATCGTCGATCGTTGCTCTGTTTACGACACCTCCCGCACCATCGTGTTTCTTGTGCCGTTCCGAGTCCGCCGGTGTCATCCTCGGTCTCCGTCGATTGCGGCGCATGGGGAGGTGAAGCGGTCAAAGTTTCCGATTTGTTGAAATCGAGCTCTCCGCCGTTCAAAAATTTGAACCGAGCTTTGTAAGTATCTCGAAATCGCTCAAAATAATTTTTAGGAATTTTTCCGTGAATTTTACGCTGCTGGAATAGACCTCACGCGCCCCCACGCGCCGCCACTGCGCGTGGGGAAAATTACTATGACCGGTTTTTCAGAGGGTTTGACCGGTTCCGACCCTACCCGTTGACCCGACCAGACCCGACCCGTTCACCGTTGACCGTTGTTCGGGTGACATTTTAGTAATTATTTTGAAATTGGTGACATATTGGGAATTAATTCGAAAAGGGTGCTATTTTTGTAATTTTTTTTAAAAATACTATTTTCGTAATTTTTTTAAAAAATGTTGTTTTCGTAATTTTTTTAAAAAATTACATTTTAGTAAATATTTTGAAAATGGTGCTATATTGGTAATTAATTTTAAATTGGTGCTATTTTTGTAATATTGAAAAATATTAATTTCTTAAAATGGTTGACCACTTTTGACCAGAACTTTGACCGGCTTTGACCGGCTATTAAACAGCCGTTAATCTTTTCTGAGAATACCTATCCTGACATTTTTCGACGACCCGAATCTGTTTTTGGGGTCCGTTTCACAAAATTCAAACCCGAAAGTCTCTAAATCGTCAGTCAAACTCGTTGACTTTGATTTTGACCAAGAATTCAAAATTTCGGAAGGTCATACTTTATGTTTTCGACGTCCTGAATTTGATTCCGAAGTCCGTTTTGCCAAATTCTGACCCAAAATCCCCGAATTGAGCATGTGAACCCAAATAGGCTTAGTACTTTAGTATTTTGATTATTTATTTGAAATATAGTTAATGAATTGATTAAGTAAGATATTTTATGAAGGTACTCGTGTTTCACCTGAGCGAGGATCATTTAGGTCTGGTGTTCCGTTCGTCAGATCAGTCCGAACCGCGTAATACAAGAATTACCCGTAGGTTTCTGTATATTATTTAAATAAAGATTAAGATTATTTATATTAGGATTCCAATATGGATTTTTTTTTCAATTCGTAGGATCTAGCGCTGCAGCAGAGCGAGATCGACAAAACCAGTAATAGGCTTCCCTATCTGATTTCTCAGACTGTTACAGGTGTGTTTCCTGAAGGTGTTATTTTAATGTGTTTAAATATCGGTATGAATATCGTTTGTTTAATATATGATTTATGGCACACTTATTATATGATCTCTGGTTACGGTATATTTTTATACCTGATTTCTAAATATGGCTTATCTGATATATAATTTACTGTACGTTAATGATTCGATTTTTATTGTTTTCTGTAATTCTGAATATGAATTTTAAGCATGAAACATTTCATGTTTTAAAGTATTAATCATTGTTTTCACTCGATGCATTCATGTTTAGTAATATCATTGGGGGTATATGTTGGAGGAAGAATATATGCAGGCTCCTCGGTTGTGTGCTCAGGGCCTTACTGTTGTGTCGGGATTGTTTGGTTATGGGAAACCTACACATTTTGTTGTGATCAGATGGGGGTAGTGTTCATATTTTTTTAACGACATGCTTGCATAAATCGATTTTAGTGAAATATTTTTATCAGTATGTTTTTATATACATTGTACGGAGCACACTGGGCTTTTTAGCTCATTCTATAGTTTTTACCCTTTTTCAGATAACAGCAGACCGTAAGCTAGCAGATTTGGCATAAGGGAGATCAACTACTTATTTTGTACGAACATATATCTCTATATGTTTTTCGATTATATTTGGTGACATGTATTTGCTATCGTTTTGGATATATCTGTATTATTAATACATTTTGGTTCTGTATTAAATCTAATGTATTGTAAGATATTTAAAAAAAAAACTCTGAATGGGATATGTGACCACTTAGGTTTGGGTCTAACTTACAGACCGGGTCTGGGGGGTTACATTTGGTGGTATCAGAGCCTTCGGTTTTAAACACTCGGGTTGTATATGGGTCCTAATTTTGGATTTTTAAGAAAAAAATGTTACCTTATTTTATGATTTAAAAGTTTTCTCGAGATACCTGATGTTAATCTAACATATGTTTCAAACTCTTTCTGTAGAGCCTTATAGATCCAACAATGAGTGCTACTAGAGGTCGTAGGACAGAACGTGGCCGTGGTCGAGGGCAAGTCGCTCGACCTTCTGTTACAATCAACGATCCGATGTCTCCACATGATCCTCATGTTCCGCAAGTAGATCCGACCCTTTCTCATGATGATCAATTTACTCCTCTGAGAGATCCTCCTGTCACTGGAGATGAGGATACTGACATGAACGAAGGTGCATTAATAGAGCTATATTCCGTATGTTTCAGAGAGCTGTCAGAGCCCCTAATAATATGACTGCGGTTGAGATTTTAAATTCTCTGGTTGCTGCTGGTGTAGTTCCATTCGAGGGTATTACTGGTGGACCTCCGACAGACGCTGAATATTGGCTGGATGACACAGAGAGGATTATGGATGAGATGAACCTCAGACCTGAGCAAAAGTTAAAGGGGGCCCTAACTATGTTGAAGAAAGAAAGCTTCAGATGGTGGCAATCCATTTCTGGTAGTATTCTGAGAAACCAATTAACATGGGATCTTTTCAAGACGCGCTTCCGGAGTCGCTACATCGGAGAGAGATATCTACAGGAGCGACACCAGGAGTTTCAGAATCTAGAGCAAGGTAATATGTCTGTTATGGATTATGAGGTGGAGTTCATCCGATTGAGCCGTTATGCTCCTGGACTTGTTGACATGGAGACATATCGATGCTTGAGGTTCGAGAATGGACTCAGGTATGAGATCAGAAGTCGAGTCGCTACCCACCGAGAGAGGAATTTTGATCCTTTGGTTGAGATAACCAAGACTGCTGAGGAAATAGAGCGACTGGGTATGGAGCACAAGAGAGATAGTGATCGAGATCAAACCCGATTCAGGAGGCCTTCTGGTTCCAATTATTCATCTGCACACCCCAACAAAAGAGGCATGAGTGAATCTTTTCAGAGAGGCGGTGCAAGTACCAGGTCTGTGGCATCCGGTTCTTCAGCTGTTCAGCCTTCTAGACCTGTTGATTCTGGGTCGCAGCCATTTAATTATTGTGGGAAATCTCATCCTGGGGAATGCATAAAAAAATTGGGTACATGTTTTAAATGTGGTTCTAGTGACCATTTTGTAAAGGATTGTACAGGATCAGGTCCTACGGTTCAGACACCAGCTCGTACTCCACTAGTTCTCATAGCACAGTCCAGACTCCAACAGGGGGTCGTGCTCAGGAGAGAGCACCTGGATCAGCTAGTAGAGGCCGAGCATCTTAGAGTAGGGGTCCAGTCAGATCTGAGGCCAGACAGCCTGCATTGGTTTACACTGCCAGAGTTCAACAGGATCGCGATGGGCCTAATGTGACTGCAGGTACTATTATTATTCATTCAATTCCCTATTTTGCATTATTTGATAGTGGCTCTACCAATTCCTATGTATCGTATTCCGTTTCTGAGGGTCTAAATATTCCTGTTGAGAATACTGAGCATTCGGTGATAGTTCAAAGACCCTTAGGCAAGTCCATAGTGTTGGATCGTATTTTTAGAGAATGTCATAAAGAGATCAATGAGAAGATTTTTCTGGCCGACCTGATAGAGTTACCCTTTGAAGAGTTTGATTTGATTCTTGGAGTAGATTGGTTAGACAAACATCGAGTAAATATTGATTTTAAGACCGAGAAAGCTGTTCTGAAAACCACAGATAATCGAAAGATTGTAATGATCGGAGAACGTCGTGGATTTCTGACGAATGTTGTGTCTACTTTGGTAGCTGAGAAGATGATCAGGAAGGGTTCTGAGGCGTTTCTTGCTTATATTTTTTATACTAGGAGTTCTCAATATGATATTGAAGGTATCCAGATTGTCTAGGAATTTCCTGATTTTTTCCCTAGGAGTTGTCTGGATTACCTCCGGATAGAGAAGTTGAGTTTGAGATTGAAGTATATTCTGGTTCCACCCCGATTTCAATGGCTCCTCATCGCATGGCCCCAAAGGAGCTTAAGGAACTGGAAGTCCAACTCCAGGAGTTGTTGGACAGGGGATTTATCCAACCCAGTGTATCACCGTGGGGAGCCCCAGTTCTCTTTGTCAAGAAGAAAGATGGGACATTGAGACTCTGTATTGATTATAGGAAACTGAACAAGCTCACGGTTAAAAACAAATATCCTCTGCCTAGGATTTATGATCTATTTGACCAATTTCGAGGGCTTCTGTCTTTTCAAAAATAGACTTGAGGTATGGTTATTATCAACTCAAAGTGAAAGATTCAGATATTCTGAAGACTGCTTTCCGTACTCGGTATGGGCACTATGAGTTTTTAGTGATGTCATTCGGGTTAACAAATGCCCCTGCCGCTTTTATGGATCTGATGCATAGGGTGTTTCGACCTTATTTGGACCAGACATACTGGTGTATTCTAGAAGTAAGGCAGAACATGAGGAGCATCTAAGGATTGTTCTACAGATTCTCAGGGAGAATAAGTTTTATGCTAAGTTGAGCAAGTGTGAGTTTTGGCTCAGCGAAGTGACTTTTCTTGGACATATAGTTTCTACTGATGGCATTCAGGTGGATCCGAGCAAAGTGGAGGCTATTCTGAACTAGAAGCAACCCAGGAAGGTCTCGGAGATCCGTAGTTTCTGGGCTTAGCTGGTTACTACCGTCGTTTCGTTGAGGGGTTCTCCCTTATTGCAGCTCCTATGACCAAAACTATTGAGGAAGGATGTTCCATTTGTCTGATCTGAGGACCAACAAGCTAGCTTTGAGAAATTGAAAACTGTTTTAACTCAAGCTCCAGTGTTGATTCAGCCTGAAACTGGGAAAGATTTTTCTGTCTACAGTGATGTTTCTCATTCCGGATTAGGATGTGTTTTGATGCAAGATGGGAAGGTTGTCGCTTATGTGTCGCGTCAATTAAAGCCGTATGATCGTAACTATCCTATTCACGATCTGGAGTTAGCTGCTGTGGTCTTTGCTTTAAAGATCTGGAGACACTACCTCTACGGAGAAAAGTGTTATATCTATACTGATCATAAGAGTCTGAAGTATCTGCTTACTCAGAAAGAATTGAATTTGAGACAACGCCGCTAGTTGGAGCTTCTAAAAGACTATGATTTAGAGATAGAATATCATCCAGGGAAGGCTAATGTAGTGGCAGACGCCTTGAGCCGTAAGGCGATATCAGATCTCAGAGCCTTATTCTCCAACTTGAGTTTAATTGATGATAATAGTCTGTTAGCAGAGTTGCAGGTTAAGCCTACTTTGGCCGAGGAGATTAAGACAAAACAACTTCTGGATAGCTCATTGCTCTCCATTATTGAACAAGTTAAACAAGGATCGAGTTCAGAGTATACTGTGGATCATGATGGTATTTTGTGTTTTCACGGTCGTTACTGCTTTCCTAAAGATGATGAATTGAGACGAGTTATTCTTCAGGAGGCTCATAGTAGTCCTTATGTTATGCATCCTAGCGGGGACAAAATGTACAATAATCTTAAAGAGCGCAACTTCTGGACTGGTATGAAAAAGAATATTTTAGATTTTGTGGCGAGGTGTTTGACTTGTCAGTAGGTTAAGGCAGAACACCAGCATCCATCTGGATTGTTACAGTCAATTAAGATTCCTGAGTGGAAATGGGAGCGCATTACGATGGACTTTGTTACTGGTCTTCCTCTGACTCCTTCCAAAAAGGATTCTATTTGGGTGATTGTTGATAGACTCACCAAGTCAGCGTACTTTATCCCTATTTGGGTTAATTATTCTCTGGACAAATTGGCTAAGTTGTACATTTCTGAGATCGTTAGACTTCATGGTGTTCCGTTGTCTATCATATCTAATTGAGATCCGAGATTCACTTCCAGGTTCGGGAAAGCTTTGCACGAGGCTCTGGGTACTCGTTTGAATTTCAGTACAGCTTTTCATCCTCAAACTGATGGACAGTCTGAGCGAGTGATTCAGGTGTTGGAGGATATGTTACGGGGTTGTGTGATTGATTTCCGTGGTAGTTGGGAAGATTTCTTGCCATTAGCTGAGCTTGCTTACAATAATAGTTATCAGGCGAGTATTCGCATGGCACCGTACGAGGTTCTGTATGGACGTAGATGTCGTACTCCTATATGTTGGCCAGAGTTGCATGATAGAAAAACTTTGGGTCCAGACTTGGTTCGAGAGACTGAAGATACTGTCAGACTGATCCGTGATCGCTTAAGAGAGGCATTTGATAGGCAAAAGTCATACGCAGATAAGCGACGTAAGAATATCGAGTTTGAGGTTGAAGATCAGGTTTTTCTTAAAGTATCTCCATGGAAGAAGGTATTGAGATTTGGACGTAAAGGTAAACTGAGTCCGAGATTTATTGGGCTGTATCGTATTCTGAAGAAAGTCAGACTTGTTGCTTATCAACTTGAGTTGCCTCCCCAGCTCAGTCGTATTCATGATTTTTTTCATGTGTCTTGTTGAGGCGATACCGTCCAGATCCAGATCACATCATTCAAGTTGATGAGGTAGAGCTGAAACCTGATTTGTCATATGAGGAGGAGCTTGTTCAGGTTTTAGAGAGAGATGAGCGAGTTCTTCGGAATAGGCGTATTCCAATGGTCAAAGTTCAGTGGAGTAATCGTAGCCCCTCAGAAGCTATTTGGGAGACATTGGAGTCGATGGAGGTTCAATTTCCTCATCTGTTTTCATAAGGTAAATTTCGAGGACGAAATTTCTTGTAGAGGGGAAGAATTGTAAAAACCCAAAAATTTCAAAATAATATTTAATTGAAATTTGAGGTTTTAATTATGAAAATTGGTAAATTTTGGGGACTAAATTAGAAGTTTTTAAAACTTGTAGCTTATTTTAGAATTAAAGAAAATTCAGGGACCAAATCCTAAATTTACCTAAGAAAAGTTGGTCATATTGGTTTATATATACGTGGTTTTCTGTTTTGAAAATAGAAAACCACTTCCCAAAGTTATCTTCCCCAACCTCAACTTCCGACAACGATTCCAACGCCGTCCGAATTCCGATCGTCTTTTTGAAACCACCATCGTGTTCGTTATCGAGTGAGGAACAATTCCCTTAAATTAATTGAGGTGAAACGTTGCCAAACACCGTGAATTTCAAGTCAAAGCCTCGACCTTTTTTTAGCTCAATCGCCGATAAAATCTTAAATTCACACGTTGCTTTGTTTACGACACCTCCCGTACCATCGTATTCTTTGTGTTGTTCCGAGTCCGCCGGTGTCATCCTCGGTCTCTGTCAACGGTGGCGCGTGGGGAGGTGAAGCGGTCAAAGTTTTCGATTTGTTGAAATCGAGCTCTCCGCCGTTCAAAAATTTGAACCGAGCTTTGATAGTATCTCGAAATCGCTCAAAATAATTTTTAGGAATTTTTCCGTGAATTTTATGCTGCCGGAAGAGACCCCACGCCCCGCCACTGCGCGGGGGATTAATATGACCGGTTTTTCAAAGGGTTTAACCGGTTCCGACCTGACCCGATCCGACCGTTGACCCGACCAGACCTGTTAACCGTTGACAGTTGACCGAGTGACATTTTAGTAATTATTTTGAAACTGGTGACATATTGGGAATTAATTCTAAAAGGGTGCTATTTTTGTAATTTTTTTAAAAAAAATGCTATTTTCGTAATTTTAAAAAAAATGACATTTTCAAAATATTTTGAAAATGGTGCTATATTGGTAATTAATTTTAAATTGGTGCTATTTTCGTAGTTTTGAAAAAAAATATTAATTTCGTAAAATGGTTGACCACTTTTGACCAGACCAGCTTTGACCGGCTATTAACAGCCGTTAATCTTTTCTGAGAATACATATCCTGACATTTTTTGACGTCTGAATCCGTTTTTGGGGTCCGTTTCACAAAATTCAAACCCGAAGTCTCCAAATCATCAGTCAAACTTGTTGACTTTGATTTTGACCAAGAATTCAAAATTTCGGAAGGTCATACTTTATGTTTTTCGACGTCTTGAATTTGATTCCGAAGTTCGTTTGCCAAATTCTGACCCGAAATCCCCGAATTGAGCATGTGAACCCAAATAGGCTTAGTACTTTAGTATTTTGATTATTTATTTGAGATATAGTTAATGAATTAATTAAGTAAGATATTTATGAAGGTACTCGTGTTTCACCTGAGGGAGGATCATTAGGTCCGGTGTTGTCCGTTCGTCAGATCAGTCCGAACCGCGTAATACAAGAATTACTCGTAGGTTCCGTATATTATTTAAATAAAGTTTAAGATTTTATATTAGGATTCCAATATGGATTTTTTTCAATTCGTAGGATCTAGCGCTGCAGCAGAGCGTGATCGACAAACCATAATAGGCTTCCCTACTGATTTCTCATACTATTACAGGTGTGTTTCCTGAAGGTGTTATTTTAATGTGTTTAAATATCTGTCTGAATACCGTTTGTTTAATATATGATTTATGGAACACTTATGATATGATCTCTGGTTACGGTATATTTTTATACATGATTTCTGAATATGGCTTATCTGATATATAATTTACTATACGTTAATGATTCGATTTTAATTGTTTTCTGTAATTCTGAATATGATTTTTTAGCATGAAACATTTCATGTTTTAAAGTATTAATCATTGTTTTCACTCGATGCATTCATGTTAGTAATATCATTGGGGTATATGTTGGAGGAAGAATATATGCAGGCTCCTCGGCTGTGTGCTCAGGGCCTTACTGTTGTGCCGGGGTTGTATGGTTATGAGAAACCTACACCATTTTGTTGTGATCGGATGGGGGTAGTGTTCATATTTTTTTAACGACATGCTTGCATAAATCGATTTTACTGAAATATTTTTATCAGTATTTTTATACACTGTACGGAGCACACTGGGCTTTTTAGCTCATTCTATAGTTTTTACCCTTTTTTTAGATAACAGCAGACCGTAAGCTAGCAGATTTGGCATAAGGGAGATCAACTACTTATTTTGTACGAACATATCTCTATATGTTTTTCGGTTATATTTGGTGACATGTATTGCTATCGTTTTGGATATATCTGTATATTAATACATTTGGTTCTGTATTAAATCTAATGTATTGTAAGATATTATAAAAAAAACCTCTGAATGGGATATGTGATCACTTAGGTTTGGGTCTAACTTACATATCAGATCTGGGGGGTTACAAGCACTTAGTATAAGTTGCATTATATGCATCGTGATAGTGAATTAGTAAATATTGGCCTAATGTGGTTAGTTTTATTGTGAAATTGCTTATTAATATTTACCTTAAACTAATCTACTAATTATTAAAAATTTTGATTTATTCAAGTTATTTGAGTTCTATTTTATAACTCGATTTAAATTTAAATTTTTTCGGTTATCTTTGGTGACATGTATTTGCTATCGTTTTGGATATATCTGTATTATTAATACATTTTGGTTCTGTATTAAATCTAATGTATTGTAAGATATTTATAAAAAAAACCTCTGAATGGGATATGTGATCACTTAGGTTTGGGTCTAACTTACATATCAGATCTGGGGGGTTACAAAGCACTTTAGTATAAGTTGCATTATATGCATCGTGATAGTGAATTAGTAAATATTGGCCTAATGTGGTTAGTTTTATTGTGAAATTGCTTATTAATAATTTACCTTAAACTAATCTACTAATTATTAAAAATTTTGATTTATTCAAGTTATTTGAGTTCTATTTTATAACTCGATTTAAATTTAAATTTTTTTTAGTCGAGTTGAGTTTATGAAATTTCAACTCAAAGTGAATTCAATTTGAGTCGAATTTAAAAACTTAATTATTTGAGTGAGTCCAAATTTTTTTTTGAGTTCTATGTTTGGTGTTGTTACAATGACATTGGTCATCAACTTCCAAAGGAAGGACTACGTTTATCAGCAGATATCGTCTTTGAAATGTTGTCTCTCGCTCATGTATTTGATTTTAGTGTTGTTTTGAGTGGTCCACTTCAAAAAAAATCTTGCTAAATTTGAGATTAATTAAAAAAATAAAAGTAATTTACTATCTTTTATTTTAATATAAAGTAATTTTGCCCTAACTTTCTGCTAACTTTTGCGTCACTTTCCCTTTTTTCATCTTTGTTTTGGCCGGCTGCGGATCTAGCCTTGGTATTTGTCACCAATAGTCGGTATTTTTTAATTTTTACTTTATTATTTTGTATCTTTGTTTTTTATTTAGATTTTTAGTGTCTATTAATTTTATATTTATGACACGTCTTTCTCTATTTTGGACATATTTTTTATATCCTTTTTTGGCAGAATGGTCATTCTTTTCGTTTAATTTTCTCAATGTTAGATTGACGTCATCTCGATTGATCAAGATGATGCTTATTTGTTATCCTACTGATCTTCTCTGCTTTGAACCTCTGAATTGGATTTGAATACGCAATTTACATCCGAAGATATTTTTTTCACAATACTCGACTATGATTTATGATTTTCAGTGGTCTTTAAATAGTTTCTTCTCCTATTGTGATTCTTTTATCAATATTGTCATATTTGTTCATATTTATATTTTATTTGAGATTTTTGGATTAGTTTTTAACTTTTTCTTTTTATGATCACTGTATGATCTCAAATGGCTAGTTTCTTGTATCAATGGTTTTATGAAATGTGTTAATTATATGTTTAGTTTACGTTTATGGTTATAAATATTAATTGTAATTTTAAATATTTTCTTTTTTTTTAAATAAATCAGTTTTTGTTTTATTTTTGCATAACAAATATCTTTTAATTTTTTTTAATAGAAGCTGCTAGTCTTATTAAAAGTGAATATCCAAGATTATAATAATAATTCACAACTATCACTGTAAACTAAATACATAATTTCAATATTTTCCTATAACATTGAACTAGTCACTTTAGATCATATAAGGGCATACATGGAAAGGGTTAAAAACTTGTCGTAACCGTCTTTCGGCGGGACGATCGTTTATTGATTTAAAAACAAGTTACGACTTTTAATTTGGAAAATTGGGGGGTTTTTTGGATTAATTGGAATTAAATTGAAAAGGGTCGCCATCGACCTTTGGGTTAGGTAGATCGAATACCTAAAAATGTCTTTAAAAACAATTTTTAAAAAATTATTTTTAAGACAAAATTAGTCTGCGTTTAACAAAGATTCGATTAAAACGGGTTCGGGAGTCGATTACACGTGGGGAAGGATTAGCACCCCCACAGCGCCCAAAATTGGTATTGTTGCTTACACGTTGTCGTAATGGTAGAAATTACAAATCGAATACAAAGTTAAACTATAATCCATTTACTGAAATTTAATTAATTTGTCTTGAATTAGTAATTTAAAGAAAATCCTTTAACTCGATAAAAAATCTTGAAATTTGCTATTTTTCATTAGGAAGGCTATTTCAACTATTCCCATTGGTAAAGAATATTCCTCCTAAATGATAAACACGAATCGAATATAAATTAAAAATTGACACTTGCATAAAAATAAAAATAAATTATTAGAACTGCATTAAATCATCATTAAAAATATTTAATTAATAAAATAATATATATATATATATATATATATATATATATATAAAGAATACGAAATTTTATATTTAAAATAATGATATGTATAAATAATACTTAGAACCAAAACATATCAAACCAATATAAATATGAAATATGCTATTATAGATGTAATTAAGTGCATAATATATTATATATATACATAAAATGATAACGATAAATAAAACAAAATTATGAATTTGGATTAACATGCACATTTATAATCATGACAATCTAAAATAAAAAATAAGCATGTTTATAAAATAATTGAAGATACTATTTTTTATCCATATTATTATTATTATTATTATATTATTATTATCATTATTAATATTATTATTATTATTATTATTATTATTATTATCATTATTAATATTATTATTATTATTTTTATTATTATTATTACTATTTTTATTATTAAATATATTAAATACATATAAATTACAAACCAATTACAATTAAACCGGCCCAGTTACAAACCAACTGAAACCGGTCTAAATCCAACCAGAAATCCTAAATATTTGGTTTTCCAGTTAGGGTTTCCTAACCCTAATCATCCTCAGCCGCCTCACACAACGTTGGATCTGGCACGATCCAACGGTCCACATGGTTCCAGAGAGAAACCCTAGGGTTTGATACCCTAGGGCCACGCGGCGCCGCCCCAGCTTCCATGCGGCTGCCGACAGTCTTCTCGCCGCTCCGCCGCTGCCACTCCCAGCCGAAGACTCCAGAGCTAGAACACCAGCCGGCCACGCCAAGGCTACGGGGGTGAGTCACCACTGGTAGTCCGGTGACTCACCGAGCCCCTCTTCGGACCGGTCCGAGACGAACACCGGTGGTGGCTATAAAAGCTTATTTTATTTCATTATTTACATTTCAATTTCATACACACAAAGCACTGGAAAATAGAAAATGAAATAAAAAAAATACCTCAATGATTTTGTATTGCTTTCGATGAAAAAATGGGATGACCATAGTTAAAATTTGTTATGTTTTTCGAATCGTAGCCTTACACCTTTTTTCACTCAAATTTTCCAGTACAAAGAACCCCCTTTGGTCGCCTATTTCCCGAATGCTTTTCCCCCCTCTCTTTTTAATCTTTACATGCATCTATTTATAATAGATTGTTGAATGCGTTTTCCACTGATTCGAAATAATGGTAGGGTAGAAAACCAAATTTCGGGATTTTATTTGGTTTAAAAATGTTTAATGGAGCACTAATATTCTGTTGGATTTTTGTATGTGCTTTTGAGTGATGTTTGGCATAAGTGATGACGACCATGTTGATCGGCGAGGACTCGGGGACATTCAGCGGTTGCTCATTCGCGAAGGAAGGACGATGGCGTTCACTGTTGCGGCAGTTGGAGAGGCTGTCACTGGCGGATACATCTGGCTTGAGAGTAAGCTAGGGTTTTGAACACCCTAGTTACATTGGGTCTGGTCCAATCCGGGCCTATTACTGGGTTTGAGTTGTAATCTGATTTGGGTCAGCTGTTATCTTCAAGTCTTGGGCCAAAACCGGGACTGTATTGTATTGGACTGTTGGCTTTTGATTTGTAATTTGGGCTGCACATTAAGCCTGCCAAATATGTAAATAAAATGATATTAATAATAATAATAAATATAATAATAATCTTTTTTAAGTCCGGTCAAAAACAGATGTCTACAAAACTAAACCAAAAGATTCGTTCAAAAAATATATGCAAGTAAATCTTACTGCATCGATAAATGAACCACAAAAGGGGATTTAATTATTGAAAGACCATTGAAAATCGCAAATCAAAGTCGAGAGTCGTTAGAAACAATCCATTGAAACAATCCACAATCGTAAAATTGTGTATCCAAATTTAATCCGAGGGTCTATAACAGGAAAGATCAAATAGATTATAAATAAGTACTATCTTGATTAGTTGTAGCGTTATCAAATCTAATCTTTAGAAAACATAAAATAAAAAGAATGGTCAAACGACCAAAAAAGAAGACGAAAATGTGCCACAAATGTCTAATTTTTTCACGATCCTTGACTTTGATTTGTAATTTACAATTGTCTTTCAATAGTTTGTTCTCCTATTGTGATTTGTTTGTTAATATAATCAGTTTTGTTCATATTTATATTTTGTTTGAGTTTTTGGATTAGTTTTTAACCTTTTCTTTATATGATCATTATATTATATCAAATGGCTAATTTATTGTGTCAATGGTTATAGGAAATATGTTAATTATATGTTTAGTTTACGTTTATGGTTATAAATGTTCACTGTAATTTTAGATATTTTATTTTTTTAAATAAAATTTGTTTTTTCATTTTGAATAAAAATATATTTTAATTTTAAAAGTCAACAAACTAAAACAATAAATGGTGAAATTGGTGAAATTATTAAAATAATACTTATTTAACATTTATTTATTGAAATAGCACCCAAATAACACTAATTCTTAAAATGACATTCATTTGTGTCACATATATCAAGGCGTTGCACGATGACACGCTTTCGTCCTATGTGGCAATACGGGGGCAAAGATACTGTGGTCTTTGCTTTAAAGATCTGGAGACACTACCTACGGAGAAAAATGTTATATCTATATTGATCATAAGAGTCTGAAGTATCTGCTTACTCAGAAAGAATTGAATTTGAGACAACGCCGCTGGTTGGAGCTTCTAAAAGACTATGATTTAGAGATAGAATATCATACAGGGAAGGCTAATGTAGTGGCAGACGCCTTGAGCCGTAAGGCGATATCAGATCTCAGAGCCTTATTCGCCAACTTGAGTTTATTTAATGATAATAGTCTGTTAGCAGAGTTGCAGGTTAAGCCTACTTTGGCCGAGGAGATTAAACAAACAACTTCTGGATAGCTCATTGCTCCATTATTGAACAAGTTAAACAAGGATCGAGTTCAGAGTATACTGTGGATCAGGATGGTATTTTGTGTTTTCACGGTCGTGCGCGTTCCTAAAGATGATGAATTGAGACGTTATTCTTCAGGAGGCTCATAGTAGTCCTTATGCTATGCATCCTGGTGGGGGACAAAATGTACAATAATCTTAAAGAGCGCTACTTCTGGACTAGTATGAAAAAGAATATTTCAGATTTTGTGGCGAGGTGTTTGACTTGTCGGAAGGTTAAGGTAGGACACCATCATCCATCTGGATTGTTACAGTCAATTAAGATTCCTGAGTGGAAATGGGAGCGCATTACGATGGACTTTGTTACTGGTCTTCCTCTGACTCCTTCCAAAAAGGATTCTATTTGGGTGATTGTTGATAGACTCACCTAGTCAGCGCACTTTATCCCTATTCGGGTTAATTATTCTCTGGACAAATTGGCTAAGTTGTACATTTCTGAGATCGTTAGATTTCATGGTGTTCCGTGTCTATCATATCTGATCGAGATCCTAGATTCACTTCCAGGTTTTGGAAAGCTTTGCACGAGGCTCTAGGTACTCGTTTGAATTTCAGTACATCTTTCATCCTGAAACTGATGGACAGCCTTAGCGGTGATTCAGGTGTTGGAGGATATTTACGGGGTTGTGTGATTGATTTCCGTGGTAGTGGGAAGATTTCTGCCATTAGCTGAGTTTGCTTACAATAATAGTTATCAGGCGAGTATTCGCATGGCACCGTATGAGGTTCTGTATGGACGTAGATGTCGTACTCCTTATGTGGACAAAGTTGCATGATAGAAAAACTTTGGGTCCAGACTTGGTTCGAGAGACTGAAGATACTGTCAGACTGATCCGTGATCGCTTAAGAGAGGCATTTGATAGGCAGAAGTCATACGCAGATAAGCGACGTAAGAATCGAGTTGAGGTTGAAGATCATGTTTTTCTTAAAGTATCTCCATGGAAGAATGTATTGAGATTTGGACGTAAAGGTAACTGAGTCTGAGGTTTATTGGGCCGTATCGTATTCTGAAGAAAGTTGGATCTGTTGCTTATCAACTTGAGTTGCCTCCCAGCTCAGTCGTATCATGATGTTTTTCATGTGTCTCTGTTGAGGCGATACCGTCCAGATCCAGATCACATCATCAAGTTGATGAGGTAGAGCTGAGACCTGATTTGTCATATGAGGAGGAGCCTGTTCAGGTTTAGAGAGAGATGATCGAGTTCTTCGGAATAGGCGTATTCCAATGGTCAAAGTTCAGTGGGTAATCTAGCCCCTCATAAGCTACTTGGGAGACATTTGAGTCAATGGAGGTTCAATTTCCTCATCTGTTTTCATAAGTTAATTTCGAGGACGAAATTTCTTGTAGAGGGGGAGAATTGTAACAACCCAAAAAATTTCAAAATAATATTTAATTAAAATTTGAGATTTTTAATTGTGAAAAATGGTAAATTTTGAAAACAGAAAACCACTTCCCAAAGTTTCCTTCCCCAACCCAACTTCCGACAACGATTCCGACGCCGTCCGAATTGCGATCGTCGTTTTGAAACCACCATCGTGTTCGATATCGAGTGAGGAACAATTCCCTTAAATTTTGAGGTGAAACGCTGCCAACACGTGAATTTCAAGTCAAAGCCTCGGCGTTTTTTTAGCGTCAAGACGGCGGCGCGTGGAGGTGAAGCGGTCTCAAAGTTCTGATTTGTTGAAATCGAGCTCCGCCGTTCAAACATTTGAACGAGCTTGTAAGTATCTCGAAATCACTCAAAATAATTTTTAGGAATTTTTTCGTGAATTTTACACTGCTGGAAGAGACCTCCGCGGCCCCACGCGCCGCCACTGCGCGTGGGAAAGATTAATATGACCGGTTTTTCAAAGGGTTTGACCGATTCCGCTCGACCCGACCCGTTGACCTGACCCGACCCGACCTGTTGACCGTTGATCGTTGACCAGGTGACATTTTAGTAATTATTCGAAATTGGTGACTATTGGAATAATTCGAAAAGAGTGCTATTTTTGTAAGTTTTTTTAAAAATGCTATTTTCGTAATTTGAAAAAAATAATATTTTAGTAATATTTGAAAATGGTGCTATATTGGTAATTAATTTTAAAATGGTGCTATTTTCGTGATTTTGAAAAAAATATTAATTTCGTAAATTGTTGACCACTTTTGACCAGAACTTTGACCAGCTATTAAACAGCCGTTAATCTTTTCGAGAATACCTATCCTGACATTTTTCGACGTCCCGAATCCGTTTTTGGGGTATGTTTCACAAAATTCAAACTCGAAAGTCTCCAAATCGTCAGTCAAACTTGTTGACTTTGATTTTGACCAAGAATTCTAAATTTCGGAAGGTCATATTTTATGTTTTTCGACGTCCTGAATTTGATTCCAAAGTCCGTTTTACCAAATTCTGACCCGAAATCCCCGAATTGAGCATGTGAACCCAAATAGGCTTAGTACTTTAGTATTTGATTATTTATTTGAGATATAGTTAATGAATTGATTAAGTAAGATATTTTATGAAGGACTCGTGTTTCACTGAGCGATGATCAGTTAGGTCTGGTGTTGTCCGTTCGTCAGATCAGTTTGAACCGCGTAATACAAGAATTACCCGTAGGTTTCCGTATATTATTTAAATAAAGATTAAGATTATTTATATTAGGATTTCAATATGGATTTTTTTTTTCAATTCGTAGGATCTAGCGCTGCAGCAGAGCGTGATCGACAAAACCAGTAATAAGCTTCCCTATCTGATTTCTCAGACTGTTACATGTGTGTTTCCTGAAGGTGTTATTTTAACGTGTTTAAATATCGGTCTGAATACCGTTTGTTTAATATATGATTATGGCACACTTATGATATGATCTCTGGTTACAGTATATTTTTATACCTGATTTCTGAATATGGCTTATCTGATATAATTTACTGTACGTTAATGATTCAATTTTAATTGTTTTCTGTAATTCTGATATGATTTTTAAGCATGAAACATTTCATGTTTTAAAGTATTAATCATTGTTTTCACTCGATGCATTCATGTTTAGTAATATCATTGGGGGGTATATGTTGGAGGAAGAATATATGCAGGCTCCTCGGCTGTGAGCTCAGGGCCTTACTGTTGTGCCGGGGTTGTATGGTTATGGGAAACCTACACATTTTGTTGTGATCGGATGGGGTAGTGTTCATATTTTTTTAACGACATGCTTGCATAAATCGATTTTACTGAATATTTTATCAGTATGTTTTTATATACACTGTACGGAGCACACTGGGCTTTTTAGCTCATTCTATAGTTTTTACCCTTTTTTAGATAACAGCAGACCGTAAGCTAGCAGATTTGGCATAAGGGAGATCAACTACTTATTTTGTACGAACATATATCTCTATATGTTTTTCGGTTATATTTGGTGACATGTATTTGCTATCGTTTTGGATATATCTGTATTATTAATACATTTTGGTTCTGTATTAAATCTAATGTATTGTAAGATATTTAAAAAAAAACCTCTGAATGGGACATGTGACCACTTAGGTTTGGGTCTAACTTACAGACCGGGTCTGGGAGGTTACAAAGCACTTTAGTATAAATTGGATTATATGCATCGTGATAGTGAATTGGTAAATATTGGCCTAATGTGGTTAGTTTTATTGTGAAATTGCTTATTAATAATTTACCTTAAACTAATCTACTAATTATTAAAAATTTGAGTTTTCAAGTTATTTGAGTTTATTTTATAACTCGATTTAAATTAAATTTTTTTAGTTGAGTTAGTTTATGAAATTTCAACTCAAAGTGAATTCAATTTGAGTCAAATTTAAAAAATTAATTATTTGAGTGAGTCCTGAAGATACTCATTTTTTTCATTTGAATATTTTAATTATTATTAATAATAAATTATTACAGGCCCAATCAAGACTGGACCAGCCTAGTTACAAAAGACCCAACTGGCCCAAACCTAATAGAAACCCTAAAACCCATTTAGTGTTTAATCTCAGCTTCAGTCGCCACTCATCTCTTAGCCGTTGGATCAGATCTTGATCCAACGGTCCAAGGACCTCCAGATGCAAACCCTAGGGTTATGATACCCTAGGGACCACGCGGCGCCGCCTCTGTCTCCAGTCGCCCCACGTCAACGTTCCAGCTGCCGCCGCCCTCAAAGAAGCCTCCAGAAGCGCCACTGAGCCATCCACGTTGTTACCCTATGGTGAGTCACCACCATAGTTCGGTGACTCACCGAGGGTCATTCTATTACCCGGTCCGATGAACGTCTCGACGAGGCTATAAAGCCTCGGTTCATCTGCAAACAAAAAAACAACCACGACAGCAACCTAAGAGAAAAACAAAAAGTAAAAAAAAAAAAAGAGAAGAGAAGATATAGAGAGGAAGGAGCAACTCAGCAACCATAAAACACCAAAATAGCAAGGAAAATACGAGGGATACTTACCAACGAAGCCCCGTCGTCGCCGGAGTTCACACGAGCCTCCAAACATCACCAAAGGCATACGAAAACCCGAAGGTATTTTCGTAGATTTGCTCCGATCGGGAGTTTTTTTTAAAGAGAAACGGTCACCGGAACCGTCAATAGGACGGTCCGATCTATATTTTGGTGTAAAATTTTTTTTTTCGAACACCGGATGCGGTGGCCGGTGGCGGGGTCAACACCGACAGATGGCTACAGGCCGGTGCCGCTTCTCTCTGTTTTAGAGAGAAGCGAGAGAGTTTTATAACTCTCTCATTTAGAGAGAGAAAGTGAAAGAAAGAAATGAGAGAAATGGCCTTAAGGCCGTGGGGTTTGGGACTTAAATACCCCTCCCCGAACGATGCCTTTTTAGGGAGGGGTCTGTCTGTAATTAATTAAAAGTTAAATCCCATCCGTAGTCTATCAGTTTTGTAATTTTATATTTTAGTCACTGAATCAAATTTATGATCTTTTTAATTTGATCTCTTAATTTTATTTAATTTATAATTTAGTCATTAACATAAAATATATTTTAGTTAAAATAACTGATTTAGTCCTCGTAACTTTATTAATTAATATTTTAAACCCTAAATAACATGTTTTAATCTCTTTTAATTTGATATACAAATTTGATATAATTTTAATCTAGTCACTAAATTATTAATCATTTTTATATAATTTTAATTTCATTTATTTTAGTTGTTGATTTAATTTTATATGTTTATTTGTAATATATTATTATTATTAGTATTATTATTACAAATATATATATAATAAATAATTATTTATTTTTTTTTATTAAAATCTTTATATGAATTATTTTTTATAAATAATAATAATAATCCTATTTTAATAATATTAAAGAAAAGACTGTCTTAAAGAACCTAGAAGTCCGTTTTCTGATATTTTTACCCTATAAAATATATTATTTTTAAGAAATATTTTATTTATATTTATTTTTAATATCAAAGAAAAGAGCTGTCTTAAAGCACCTAGAAGTTCTTTTCTGATATTTCTAAATAAATAAATATCTTATTATATAAAAATTAATAAATTTCCTTATAATTATACTAGTAAATTTGAAATGACATAATTATAGATTAAATATATTTTTATTTAAATTTATAATAATAGAGACAAATTATAATTAATGAGTACCAATTTTGGGCGTTATAGGGGTGCTAATCTTTCCCTAAACGTAATCGACCACGAATCTTTTTTATTAAAATTTTTGGTTATATGCAGATCAGATTTATCTTTTAAATTATGTTTTATTCAAAACTATTTTAAAAGATTGTTTTTAGGTATTTGACCTACCTGACCCAAAAGGTCAATGGCAACTCCCAAAATATTTTTTAAAATAAAATCATTTATTTATTCGTGTTATTTTTCCCGCCAAGTAAAAATTTCGTGCCCGGGCGAAAACCAGTTACGACAGCTTGGCGACTCCGCTGGTAACTCTGGTCAAGCTTTTAAAATCAATTATAAATTCTCTCTATTAATTATAAATTAAAAATTCATATATTTAATTTATAATTCTTTCTTTTCAAATTTTTTATATATACTTATTATTTTCATAGTATTTATATATATTATTTTATTAATATTTCATTTTATTTGCAAGTATTTTATTTCATTATTTATTTTTCTGTCAGAGGTTTGAACATTTCTCCTCACACACAACACTTGCATTGCATAACATAAGCTTTATAATTGAGTTTGTCCCTTTTAAGTGGGAGTGAAAGCGACGTCTTCGTGAGAATTTATTCTCCGTGTCAGACCTAGCAAGTAACTTTTGGGGTTCATATGCTCTATGTCTTCGTGAGAATTTATTCTCCATGTCAGACATAGAGAAGTGTATCCCCTCGAATTGAACTCGATCCACTTTAGTCTGTGATGGACTAAGATTGAGGGTTAACAGCCCAAGGGGGCACTAACAAGGACAATTCGAGTACCTTTATTCTTAGATATGAAACCCTGCATATAATAAACCCTAGAAACTCTTCCGATCTGAAGCCATGCCGAAATTTTGTCCAAAATAGGTATACACACAGGAGAAATGAATTCTAACTTTTCTTTTTAATTTATTTATTTATTTTCTTACTGAATAAATTGCATGTGAATTTAAATTATTTAAAGTATGAAGAAAGCATGTTTAAATAAAGATATTTAGGTAGAGAATATTATTAAATTATTTTTTCCTTTATTATGTAAACTAATTCATTTTTTTTGTGTTCTTTATTTCTTCTGTTTGCATAGCATCATACAGGATAAAAGGCATTGATCCTCGTGTTAATTGTCTCATTGGAAAACCTTCATCCATGGATAAAAAGTGTTCAAATCAAATAGTTCTAAACTCAGAAGTAAGACAGTGGGCTGAGGACTTACAAAGACAAGGGGGAGACAGTCTGCAGGATGACTATGTATCTGAGTTAGCCAGCTATGCTCCAGTTTCGCTAAAAAGAAATGATATGTAAGATTTGCGAGGCATTTGGGAGAGTTGGGACTCAAACAAAAAGTTGCAGTTTTATCAGACTTACAGAGACATCCCATATTTGCTCTATGTCGAAGTTGATGATGACTTACTTCGAGCCCTAATTCAATTCTGGAATCCAGGGTACAATTGCTTCACTCTCAATAAGGAGGACTTGGTTCCTACTATTGAAGAGTACACAACTTTGCTACATATAGAAGGGGCTTTGGAGAATCGAATTTATTCAAGGTCAATTAAAACTCAACCTTTTCGAGTTAAATTAGCAAAGATTACCGGAGTACGAGAGGAATGGGTGGTATCCCGTACAAAACAAAAGGGCGAAACCGAAGGCATTGCTTGGACCAACATTAAAGAACTTATTTAGAGTCATCCAGACACTAAAGTACGATTCGATCTCTTAGCTCTGGGTATGTATGGTATGGTCTTCCCAAAAGTATTGGGATATATTGAAGCTGCAGTAGTAGATTTGTTTGAGCAGCTACCAAAAAGGGTTAATCCTGCTTCTGCAATTCTAGCAGAGACTTTCAGATCGTTAAACGCTTGTAGAAAGCTAGGAGGTGGACGTTTCTCAGGGTGTGCCCAATTGTTATATGTTTGGATCCGTAGCCATTTTTGGAGGACAGAAAATGTTTCATACCGGTGCTTTAATACGGACTACTCACCATTGAAAGAATTTCTGGAGCAAGAATGGCCGAAAGAAATTACGAAAGATATGTGGATTAATGCCTTTCGAAATCTGCAAAGCGATGACATTGTTTGGTGAGCCCCGTGGCAAATCCAAAGGGAATTCTTTTACAAATATGGTGATTAAAACTGGGTAATGCTGCTCAGATTGTGGGGAGGAATCGGATATGCCACTTCTGGTCATAAGACAGTATAAAGGTCGTCAATTTGTTCCTGTCACTGATGGATTACATTAGTCTGAGTTCGCATTCTACAACAAAAATTATAAAAGAAATATCATGGAGGCCTTTACAGCTTGGAAAACAACTTTTTGTATCCGAGCTAAAGCAGCAAAAGAAATGTTAACTCCTGATTATGAGGAATGAAGATCTGTCAGGAAAAATGAAAATATTCCTCTACCAGACCAAAATGAGGATATCTCTATGGAAGATTACATTAAGGTGGTTCCATCAGAGATTGAAATCCTAAGAGCTGAGTTTGAAGCAGAAAGAGAAAGTTGGTCGAAAGAATTAGAACAAATGAGACGAGATAAAGCTATGTTGGGTGTTGACGTTGACTTTCATTCAACACAATGTGCAATGCTGAGAGAAAACAAAGAAAAAGTTGATGGTGAATTCAGAATGTTAAAGAAGAATTACCATGAGCTATATAAATCCCGGAAAGCATCAGGACCGAGCCGATCAACAGTACAGATGACCAAAGAATTGAACATCGAGAAAAGTCGAGTTGAAGATTTGAAAGGAAAGAATAGCCGTCTACTCAAAAGCCTTGAGAAAGGAAAGCATAAAATGGAAGATTTTGAGGTTGATAGAAGAGAGTGAATTATAAAACACAAAGCTAAACAGCACGAGATCATGAATTAAATGCAGAGAGAAAGGGATCGAGCCAAATATTTAGAAGAGATGAAGAATGACATGCTTGATAAATTTGAAGGTGAGAAAAATACCATGTTCAAGGGATTTAAATATGAAATAAACCATCTGATTGCCGAACTTGAAGTCAGGGGCCAAAGGATTGAAGAGATCGATATTGAAAAGAAAAATGGGAGCTGGAAAGGAAGAATTTCAACACTAAACTTGAGGTAGAGCAAGAAGTGGCTAGCAATTGGATGCAAAGATGTAGAAACAAGAATGTTCAAATCTAGAAGCTTAATCAAAGGACGCAAGAAGCACGAACAAAACTTGAAGAAGATCTGGATCAGTCTAGAAACAAAAACTCAGAGTTTAAAGCTTACATTTTGTAACTTGAAGAGTCATTATTTCAAGAAAAGGTTCGTCTAGGACCTAGTGATCTTAAAGAAAGTAATGAGGAGAGTGCTTCACTGCGAAGACGCATTAGAGATCTTGAAAAAACTCTGCACAATTGTCAAGTCAGAATCACTGAGTTAGAGTAAACTCTCGAAGTAACTAATGAACAATGGAAAAAATCGACTGATTTCTATATAGAAAGAAGTGAAGAAAGAAGCAATATGGTATTCGAGGCCATGGTACAAATGAGCGAAGTTGCCAGATATG
Organism: Hibiscus syriacus; assembly: GCF_006381635.1. Classification (NCBI taxonomy): domain Eukaryota; kingdom Viridiplantae; phylum Streptophyta; class Magnoliopsida; order Malvales; family Malvaceae; genus Hibiscus; species Hibiscus syriacus. The sequence goes on from NW_024063440.1 coordinate 1,709,926, forward strand.
TTGGGGAGCTAGCTGTTGAAGCAAAAATAATTGAGCATCACGTTGATCCAGTTTCTAAGTTCGGAAAGAAGATGTCATGGCTAATGAAAGAAATTATAGAGCTTAATAGGAAAACTACACTGTATCTGTAGTTATGAACTATTATAAAGAAACTTTTGTATGCCGATGAAAGTTGTTCTATGGCAGTTAACTTTTTGGGATCAATACCTTTTGCATACATGCATTTTGCATACATTCATTATTCATTGCATTATTTTCTTTATGTATAATTTTTTTTATTAAGATAACATTCATTAATTAAAATTTGAAAAAATAATATCAAAAGAATTTTCAATCGCAGTTATTCTGGCCAAAAGAGAAATACAACATCACTACTGTGCTAGACAAGCTACTAAGAAAATTATTGAGGATAAAATACAACGTATGAGGAACAAAATAATAAAGAACAAGCAGAGATGAGAATGAAGCTAGAGAAAATTGAAGCCAATATTGCAAACTCACAAGACAACATGATGCAGAAAATAGAAGACATGTTTAAAAAGCAGGCTATCATTGGAAAAATACATGAAAATCCTGTATCTTTCGACCAAGAACCTATGTATCCTCTAGGTTTCCCACCGGAACCAATTTATCACTCTGGTACTACACCTATACAAATCAATGCCCGCACATCCGCACTTCAAGAGGCCAAACCGCATGAAAATCAACAAGTGAATCTTGCATCTTCAAACAAAAATCCACTTATATCAGATGTGAAAATAGGGGATTTTAATACTGAGCATCTAATCCCATATTTGAATGAGCTGAATGAGAAAGAAAAAGTAAATGAAGAATTAACCAGATAGATCAGGAGCTTAGAAGAACGAATGAAATCCGTGAAAATAACTTAGTCATTCTATGGGTTTGACGCTAGCGAGTTGAGTTTGGTTCCAGACCTAATCCTCCCATCAAGTTCAAAGTTCCCGAATTTGATAGATATGACGGTACCACATGCCCTTCATCCCACATTACTATGTTTTGTCACAGAATAACAGGATATGTGAAAGACGAGAAATTGTTAATTCACTACTTTTAAGATAGTTTGACAGGACCGGCCTTAAAATGGTATACTCAACTGACCAAAGCCAATATTAGATCCTGGAAGGATCTGGCTAAGGCATTCCTAGAGCAGTACCGCCACGTGACAGACATGGTCCCTGATAGATGGACTCTCCAAAATTTGGAGAAAAACAATAACGAAACATTTAGACAGTATGCTCAGAGATGGCGTGACACAGCAGCCCAAGTTCAGCCACCTCTATCAGAAAAAGAGGCCACAGTAATGTTTTTCCATACGTTAAAAGCTCCTTATTTAAGTCATCTAATGGGGAATGCAACCAGGAATTTTATAGATTTGGTCATTTCTGGAGAACTCATTGAAAATGTCTTGAAAAGTGGCAAAATTGAATCAAATGAGGGATCTAGTTCCAAAAGACCTATGTACCGGAAAAAAGAGAACGAAGTCAACAATGCAAACTCTTACAACAAGGATTCTTCGAAAAGTGTTACAATAACCCAGCCAAGGGTTAAGAAAGAAGAAACAAACACTAATCAAGTAGAGTCCAGAGGATCTCGAAAGGAAAGTGAAAGGTTATCTTTTACACCTTTACCAGTACCCTATGCTGAGATCTATGATTCGCTGTTAAAAGCAGATGTCATACGGCCCTATACGTTGGTTCCCATGCAACCACCATTCCCTCCATGGTATGATGTAAAAGCGCACTGTGTTTACCATGAAGGAATTACAGGTCATTCTATTGAAAACTGTTTGGCATTCAAAAGGGTTGTTCAAAATTTGATCAACACTGGAAAGTTGGAATTCAATTCACCATCTACATCAAATCATCCGCTGCCAAATCATGGAGATAAAAACGTGAACACAATTTAGGAAGAGAATAGAAAGAAAGCAAAAACTGACGTTTCTGAGATTAAATCTCCTTTTGGTTGGATATTTCAACAATTTTTCTTATCCTGTATGATTCCACAAGAATTCAGGCCAAAGCATAATGAAGGCAAGAATTATTGTGAATATCATCAAGAGAAGGGACATGAAATTCAACTATGTCCTGAATTTAGGGATTTGGTGCAAAATTTGATGAATAACAAAGAGATAGAATTCTTTGAAGAAGAACCAGGGAAAAGAGAAGATGACGTTTGCTCATCAGAAGATTCTAAACCTAATTAGAGAACAAGTGATCCCGTGATTATTAATGTGAAATCATTTACAGTGATTCCTGCACCAACAAAGCTGAAAGTAGTTATCACAACTCCTTTACCATTTCCATATAAGGATACCCGCAGGGTACCTTGGAATTATACTACCAATGTTTCAATGGTAGGAGGATATGTTTCTCTGGAAAAATCAAAAGAGAAAATACAGAGTGTGGATTCTACGTCTGAAGCAGTGAGTGAAGTCGGATTCTTTACAAGAAGCGGGAGATGTTACTCTCCCGAAACATCAAATACATCAGAACAAGTGAAAGTAAAAGGAAAATCCATGGTAATACCCCAAAAGGTATTTGATGATGAATCCCCTCCAGCATTCAATGAGCCTGTAACAGAAAAACAAGCACAAGAATTTTTGAAATTCCTGAAACATAGTGAATATAGTGTGGTTGAACAACTACATAAACAACAAGCACGAATTTCTATTCTTGATCTATTGATGAATTTAGAAGCACACAGAAATGCCTTGATGAAAATGCTTAATCAAACCTTTATCCCTGAAGATATATCCCTCAATAAGCTTGAAAGAATTGTGGGACATATAGCCGCTGACAATTACATAACGTTCACGGATGATGAAATACTTGAAGGCGGAATGGGGTCAGTAAAAGCTTTGAATATTACCACACATTGTCATGGTCATGTTTTGCCAGGAGTATTGATTGACAATGGATCCGCTCTTAACTTGATGCCTCTGGTCACACTTCAAAGAATGCTGGTGGATAAATCGCACATGAAAAGTTATCAGAATGTAGTGCGAGCTTTTGATGGCACTCAAAAAGAGGTGTTTGGGAAAATTGAAATACCGTTGTTGATCGGACCAGTCGTGTACAATATTGAATTTGTGGTGATGGATATCCACCCTACATATAATTGTTTATTAGGGAGGCCATGGATTCATTCTGCAGGAGCTGTTCCTTCTTCATTACATCAGAAATTAAAATTCGTTGTTGATGGACAACTAATATGCGTAGGAGCTGAAGAAGAAATCATTGAGTCTATAACAAGTGATGTTCCGTATATTGAAACCAATAATGATGCTCTCGAATGCTCTTTCTGAGCTTTTGAATTTGTCAATGCAACCTTTATTGCAGAGGGAAGCAAAATTCCACATCCCATATTGTCTGATTGCACCAAGATGACTGTACGACAGACTTTAGGCATCGGAGCTAAAACTGGGAAAGTTTTGGGAAATAATCTTCAAGGGAGTTCAGTTCCTGTAAATATGAAGATGAAGAAAGATCGTTTTGGGCTTGGATTTAAGCCCAATTTTCAGCAAAAGAACAAAGAGATGAAAAGAAGATGTGAAGATAGAAAGGCAAGGTTGAAAGGAGAAGAAATTCCTTGGGAACACATGTTTTTCCCGCAGTTGAAGACCACATTCAGATCAGGAGGAACAGTTAATGTAGAACAACAGCTTGTTGAGGCCTTTAAAGAAGAAAAATTGATAAAAGATCAAAGCATGTTGAAGAAGCTATGGAAGGATTATTTATCAACATGATCATGAATGACAACAAGACTGGAAAATACTTGGCTAAAATTCGCCCTTGTTTTCCTGGAGAAACACTCAACAATTGGACTGCTGAATACCTCCCTGTAGTTTTTAATATTAACACAGAGTAATATTCAGAACTAATCTTTATGTTTAGCCCAATAATATGAAAACTTTTTGTTATCTTGTAAAGGAAATTATGTTAAGTTCACCTAATACAAATATAAGAAATTTTCTTTAAAATTCTCAAATGGCAATCATTCTTTATATATTTTTTTTTTCATTCATTATTTTTCATTTATTTACTATATCCTTTCGGAAATATGTCCGACTTTAATTTGCAGGTGTCACGATGTTAATAGCATGTTTATTCCTAAATTTAATCGAGAGATAAATTTAGAGCAGCCCATATGTCTGGAGGAAATCAATGAGTGTGAGGATGAGCTAGAATGTGATGTTCCTACTGAATTATTAAGACTGGTAGAAAAAGAAGATAAACAAATTTTACCTCACAAAGAAGAGATTGAGACTGTAAATCTGGGAACATATGAAGAAATGAAAGAGGTGAAAATTGGTACTACTCTGACAATCCAGATAAAACAAGAATTGATAAATCTCCTTCAAGAGTTCAAAAATATCTTCGCCTGGTCTTATCAAGATATGCCTGGTTTGAGTACAGATATAGTGATACACAAACTTCCAATCAGTCCAGAATATAAACCGGTCCAACAAAATCTCAGGCGAATGAGGCCAGAAATGTTGTTGCAGATCAAAGAGGAAGTGATGAAGCAGATTAATGCAGGTTTCCTACAGGCAGCCAAATACCCAGAATGGGTAGCCAACATTGTTCCAGTACCAAATAAAAATGGGAAAGTTCGAATGTGTGTGTATTACAGAGATCTCAACAAAGCTAGTCCGAAAGATAGCTTTCCATTACCCCACATAGATACCTTGGTGGACAATACTGCAGAATATGCATGGTTTTCATTCATGGATGGCTTTTCAGGATATAATCAGATAAAAATAAACCCTGAAGACATGGAAAAAACAACATTTGTAACCATGTGGGGCACATTCTGCTATAAAGTAATGCCATTTGGATTGAAAAATGCAGGGGCAACGTATCAAAGAGCCATGGTAACTTTGTTTCATGACATGATGCACAAAGAGATTGAAGTATATGTGGATGACATGATTTCCAAATCCCGAACCGAAGAAGAACATATTCAAAATTTGAGAAAGCTTTTCCAGAGATTGAGGAAGTATCAATTAAAGCTCAACCCCGCTAAATGCACTTTTGGGGTAACTTCCGGGAAACTTTTGGGATTTGTGGTCAGCAAAAAAGGAATTGAGATTGATCCAGATAAAGTAAAAGAAATTCAAGATCTTCCACCACCCAATACAAAAAAAGAAGTTCGAGGCTTTTTGGGAAGATTAAATTATATATCTCGGTTCATTTCTCAATTAACTGACAAATGTGATCCAGTGTTCAAATTACTTCGAAAGAACAATCCTGAAGTCTGGAATGATGAATGTCAAGAAACTTTGGATATTATTAAGAAATATTTATCCAATGCCCCCATTTTAGTATCACCAATGCCTGATAGACCGTTAATTCTCTACTTGACAGTCTTTGAAAATTCGATGGGATGTGTACTGGGACAACATGATGAATCTGGAAGAAAAGAAAAATCCATTTATTATCTGAGCAAGAAATTTACTGATTGTGAAATTCGATATCCATCAATACAAAAATTATGTTGTGCCTTGGTGTGGGCTACTCGAAGACTCAGACAATACATGTTATATCATACTACTTGGTTGATATCCAAACTTGATCCTTTGAAATTCTTAATGGAATCACCAGCTTTGACAGGCAGAATGGCTAGATGGCAGATGTTATTATCCGAGTTTGATATTGTATATGTCAACCAAAAAGCGATAAAAGAAAGCGTCATAGCTGATTTTCTGGCAAGTCGTGTATCAGATGATTATCAGCCTTTGAGTTTTAATTTTCCAGATGAAGATTTGTTGTTCATATCCATGAATGAAGAAGTCAGAACAAATGATGAATCTTGGAAGCTTTACTTTGATGGAGCATCCAACGCCTTGGGACGAGGAATCGGGGCAGTGTTAATTTCTCCAGAAAATATTTATTATCCATTTACAAGCAGACTGGAGTTCTTTTGCACCAATAACATGGCGGAATATGAAGCTTGTGTCATGGGATTGAAAGCAGCCATAGAAAGAAAAATTAAATGTCTCAAGATATATGGAGATTCATCGTTAGTGGTGTATCAATTACGAGGTGAATGGGAAACAAAAGATCCCAAATTGTTGGAATACCGAAATTTTACCCTCGAATTAGTGAAAGAATTTGAGAGAGTCGAGTTCGAACTAACGTTGACCTGAACCTAAAAAATGAAATCCATTACAAAAAAACCTTTGGCCCAAATTACAAGCCCAACATGATACAAAAGTTAAATCCATTAAAGGGCTCCATCTTTTTAGGTCAATCTTAGTGAACAAAATCAAATCAATTTGGACTCTTGATAGGGTTTGATCCAATGACCATTATTCCTTGTCACTTATATATATATATATATATATATATATATATACACTTTTATAAATTGAAAAAGATGAGCATTAAATGGCTTCAACTTTTTACGTGTCAAGTCATTAATCTTGGTGCATAAAATCAAATCAATTTGGACCCTTGATAGGGTTTGATCCAATGGCCATTATTCATTGCCACTTATATTATATAGTTTTTACTTATACTTATATTTTATATATGTATACTCTATATTTATAGTTTATATATATATATATACAGACACATATATATATATATATAATGTGTGCATAAGTATAATGTACATTATATACATGCATCATATTATCATAACATTCATCATATATATAAAATATTATAATTATTTCAATTTTTTCTCAACTTTTGAAATAAATGCAATTTAGTCTATTTTACAATTTTCCCCACATTTTACAATTATTTTGATTTGACCATTTTATGTTGTTTAATTTATTTAAATTGTAATTTGTAATTTTATATTTGTTCAATTTAGTCCTTAAAATTATATTTGCATATGAAATTGACCCATACTTATTTATATGTTTTTTGTAATTTACTTCAAACCCTATAAATCACATAATAAATTTCATTTCAAATTCTATAAACTTTTCTTCACCAACCTTTTAAATGTAGGCAATTTACTCAATTTTTATATTAATTTCAACTTCACATTTATAATTAATTCGATTTAATATCTCATCCATGCGTTTTATTTATTTTACTTAAATTTTGTTTCTAATTTCATGCTTTTTCAATTTAGTAGTTCAAATTATATTTATATCAAAATTGACCCATACATATTATATTTTGTAATTTATTCTAAATCATATACAATTACAAAGTACAATTCGACGTTCTCAAGTTCATGAAACATTGAAAGGTGAAAAACAATTAACCCAAAATGACCCGACTTGAAGTCAATCTGTATCCGGTAAGATCCGACCTGAACTTTTCTGTAAATGATGTGACCCGATATGAACAAGATTCGAATGAAGTCCATCTAAACATGAATTAACATGGAATGTAACTGCTTCAGACCTGAACTGATTTGACCTGAACTAACATCGATTCGAAATGAAATTAACCCGAACTGAATATGATGTCAAATCAACCTAAAAATGACCCGAACTAATTAGATCTGGACCCGACCTGATTCGAGTCGAACCATTAAATTGACCTGACTCAAATAGTATCTGATTTAACTTGACCTGATATGATCCGACTGAAAACTGAACGATTACTTGATTTTACAATCCTATATATGGATCAATTAGTTAGCATGATTAGATTCTTTAGGCAATTTATGGGCTTAATCGAGATACAATTGGACCAATTGGCTATAAAAGGAGATTTTTGAATTGATGATGAAAGATGAATGACTAAGAGTGTGAATTACCCATTTAGAAAAACATGGTTGAATCCCATTCAATTTTCCTTATTTCTATATTGGGTAAAGAGGTACAAAAAATTGACGTTGAATTCATTTCCCTCGTCTTTTCCCCTATCTCCTTATTTCACCTTGCTTTATCTTTGTACCAAAACCTAAGGCTTTGGTGTGATAAAAGAGCAAACTTTTGGAGCTTTTGCAACCATCTAGAATTGAGGAAGATAAATATCATCATTATCATCCCTAGAGCTTCAAGAAAATTTCATCAACTCTCTAAAGGATGGTGTGGAGCTATCGTGAAGGTTTAAAAGGGGTTTAGACTTTAGAATTTCATCCAATTAGTTTTAGTTTGTTCTTATGTTTAAATTCATAGTTTTTCTTCTCCTAATTTTTTCCACCATATGAATTCTTTTTATCCTTGTTTGATTAGTTAAAGAGGTTGGCGAGTCCTTTATAGTTAAGATGAAGGAGAAAGTTAGAGGTAGTTGATCAAGGGACTCTCTTGATGCTTTACATTAAGGTAGTACACCTTTAACACCGAAATTTTATGAAAATCATAATTGTGATGCTTGTATGTCAAATGTATGCATTTGAGTGTTTTTGGTGTATAAACATGATCTGATTATTTGATTTTTTTTCTTATTCTTTTTTGCTAGGCAATTATGATTTTATTAAGGATTTAAACAAATCATCCCAAAACCTAAGTTGTATGCCTTGTTAAAGCCTTGTATGGAAGAAAAGAGTACAACACAACTAGATACAACTCAATTAGATACAACTCGAAAACAATCATCCAAAAACAATAAGACACCCTAAGACGCCAAACTCAAAACAAACAATAATGGGAAACACAACAAACACGAAATACGACGAAGAGCTTAACTCAACATTGTTCCCGAGAAAGAATAATATTGCACTGATATCCACCATGTCATGGTTGTCGAAGAGTTCTATAGAACACAAGCAACACCAACATAAAAACATGATCTTTTTAAGCTATCATTTGCCATCAAATCTTGGAGATTGAAGAACCCCACTTTACACACACCATATTGCTATTACAAAAGGAAACCATGCCACCAGCTTCGCCAAAAACTCCATCTAACACTTAGGATAACCCATAGAGAGCATGGGTAATTCTACTTGGACGAAACGAGGGATGCTAAGACCAGGAAAACCAAGACTAAATACGCCTTCTACCTAGAAAGAGCATCCAGTTAAATCCAATAAGATATCAAAAGTCCATCCACTCCACCACGACGCTTTTTCTACCAACAAACACAACAGGGTCATTCCCAAGGCAGTGAACAACCAACGTGCTCAACAAGTTAATAATTGAACTCCTCTAGACAACATAACAATCAAACCAAACAAACTCTAGAGAATCTCGAAAACCAACATCACAAGACTAACAAGAACAATCATAGGAGGATCCTAACATCACCTTTCAAGTGTATCATTTTCAGATTAGCAATATTGATACCTCAAGAATGAGTATCAATACTTCAAAATTTACCCATATTTTTAAGGTGTTTTCTTATGGTATCAATACTATATGAATGGTAACAATACCAAAGCAAAAAAAAAAATGCAATTTTGACCTTGAAAAATCATTCTAAATTAGCTTTGAACATTTGGTTTGAAACCCTAAATGATTTATAAAGTTCATTGGTATCGACATTGCTCATCTAAAAATGATACTCTTTGGACGGTATTGATATTATGATGTTTGTCTAGTGTGTCAATTTGATAGTAATACTTTCTAAGAGTATCGATACCCTATATAGAATATCGATACCTCTATTATGGTATCAATACCATATGATGTATAAGTCTAGTGAATGTTCTTAAATGCACCCAAGATCCTTAATTATTCAATAAGACTTAAAAGTACTATGAGGGCCAAACTTATAATATATTCTAAGTTAAACAAGGTTGAAATTTTATCTCTAATTGAATTTGTTTATAATAATAGTTATCATTCCTTGATTCAATTTGCTCGGTTTCAAGTATTATATGGTTAAAAATGTTGAGCTCCTCTCTGTTTATCTGAATTAAGAGAAACTAAATCTTTAGATCCGAATTATTTCGAGAAACAGAAGACAATGTTGATTTGATTCATGACCACGTACCCATAAGCCTCTTTGTTAAGTAATGAAATTTATTATCGTCAATATTTCTATGTATTGATATACAAGATCATATATCAATACTTCTGATATGACTTTTAATATTGAAACTTTCAACTTATTTTCTTTCACAATTGGATCCTTCTTTAATTCAACACAATTTAAATCGAATCTGCATCATATCTTATACAATTAAGAAGGTGTTGGTATAACCTCTGAACTCCAAGATCTGAACTAAAAAGAAATTGCCATTGCAAGATGAATTTGACCAAAATAACATTAAGAGAGGTTTGGTATGCAAACCTCTTTATTTTTTTCAACAAATGAAATACTAAATTCAACGAGAGAAACAAGTGAAACAGTATCCAGAAAATAATTAATTAGCTAGTACATAAGTTTGATGGAATTTAGAAATATTCCTCTAGTTGTTATTCCACCAGAAACGGGACTGAAGTTGCTTAATTATTTTCTTATCGAGCTGGAAGGCTTCGGAAAGAACATCGGGATTGATGGGCGGGTGTGAGCCGAACACTTCATTTGTAATGGTAATAACACCTGGGTTTTGGGGGAGGGAGTCGGTTTGGTCTTGTATATTATGCTTGACGTTTTCCTAGATGTATCTGATTTTGTTTTATCTGTTCTAGTACTGTATATTGGAGAGATTGTCTTAATTAAACAAAAAATCGATGCTAGTGGTGAAGTTATGAATGTAATAAGGATTGATTATTGGGGATGTAGAGTGCGAGAGGAAGCCTGGCTTCGGAGGCATAATGGATTTTGGTAAATTGATTTAGCGGCAACCGTAGTAGACTTTAAAGTCGAGGGTGCAATTATGGATTTGACAAAGCTGGAGTTGTCGGGATTATTGACAATAGTGGCAACATTTGCCATGTTAAATTTGGTATTGGGGGATTTTTAGGATGTTGTTGGAGGTGTTGAGCCGCTTGTTTTATGTTGTTTTATTGCCGCAGGGAGGTTGGGAGATAACTCTTTTCTTAATTCTGTGGAGCATGCAGAGTAGAAAATAATCGTTTGCAGATGGCCTAATGTTCGACAGGGATTGGGTGATGGGCAGTCATAGAAGAGAGAGACTTTCATGGTATTGCTTTGTTGATATGTTTTGGTATTATATATTCATAGTTTTGGAGTTAGCTTTAGGGCTCTGTTGTTCGATCTGTTTTATCCTGGTTGTATGTATTATTTTACTCTATTTAGAACTATAAAGGTTTTAAATAAGGCATACAATCAAGTAAGATTTGTACAAGTATATCTAATAAAAATAATCTCTTCGAGCAAAAAATATATAAAAAACGAAAAAGATATAATTGTAATTGATAATGGGATCACGTTATTCATGATTTTGCTCACGATGATACAATTGCGAGCAAAGTTGGCACTTATGATAATCTTTATGATGTGAAGACTAAGTTACCTTGTACATCCAAGCTTGATCAAGGCTTGGATCCGATTGAGAATCATTGTTGAGTAATACCCTTTAAGGGATTTTATGGAAGAAATAGAGAACTTGTTCGTTGAGGAAAATAAGTGATTTTTTTTGTTTGAGTGTTTCATCAAATTTGAGATTTTGTCTCAAAATCCTTGTACTTGCATAATTTGTTTCAAGCTAGAGATTGTTAGAGTTTGACCCTATCTGACTGAAATCGATGAAGATATAAAATTAAGAGAATTTTGAGAAAAGTAGAAAACCTAATTTGATTGAAAGTGAGAAGCATGTTTTATTTTATGTTGATTAAAAGTATAAAATCTAGTTCGAATATATTTATACTAAATAAATTTATTTGTAATTAAGTAATTATCTATATAAATAGATACCGAAGATTAGAGTTAGAAGTCATGTTCTTTAATGATGATTTCTTTTGTATTCTTTTTTTTAGCATATCAATTAATTTATTAGAATTAAAAATACAACTTGACAGTGGATTACATGAGCCTATTTGAGGGAAAAACAAGATCAACACCCAAGCCAAAACACAAAGACACAAATTAAACAGACTAAACGACGAAATGCCCCTATGCCTAACCAAGACAAGACACAAACAACCCCGAAAATCTAAGTGAAAATTCTACTCTTTGCCCTTAATCTTTTTTCGAGAGAGTTTTAACATAAAATTTTAGTGACAACTGCCGTTTAGATGTCAAAATAAATTATTTCTTCCTAGTAAAATATAAGAAATACATAGTAAAGAGAAGTAAGGGTCGATCCTTAGAAACTTAGAAAATTCCCAAATTTTTGTTTGAATTGCTTAAATTAGGCGATATGTAGTAAATAGATTAGGGGTTTTGAATTAAAATGATTGAATAAGGAAAAATAATTTAAAGCAAAAATTAAAAAAGTAAACAAAGATTAGAAAAATAATTATAGTAAAAAACAACCTCAGACCTCGCTTTGACTCAATTCGTTTCTGGTCATCGAAATTGGATTTTAACTTCGAGATTCATGTCGGTTACAGTCTATAGGGCATTATCCAAGTAACTTGCTTTTCACTTTGGTAACCGATTTTCCCAAAGCCAATCTTTGGAAATCCAACTTTTAATTGAACCAACTACGACAATCGTCGTTATTGCAAAAACAATTTTAGTTTAGGAAAAGCTTGACTCGGATTATGTTGTCTCTCTGAGAATCGAACCCGATCTCAGTTTCTCTTTGCGGACTGTCGTTAAGTGTGTTCACAAGAAGTCAGATTTGCTATTCGCCGATCTTTTCTCCCAACTTTAAATCAGAACAACATTCTGACCAACGTCGACTTTTTGAAAAGAAAGTGTTTGATTTTTAAGGATAGGTTGATTACCTATCCAAGTCTTTCAGAAAACTGAGAGTGACATCCTGAAGATGTTAAGAGCTTTTCAATTCTCACATATTGAATTGAGTCATCGCTTAGCCTTTCGGCTTATAAGAAAATTAACTAAACATGATACAAGTCATACTTAGCATGTTTAAAAATAAAACTTAAAATAAAATAAAAACGAAAACTTGAAAAAAGAAAGAAAAGAATAACTTTATAAACCAGAAGCAAGAAGAATAATAAAATCTGAATTGTGTGTTTAGGCTTACCCTGAGAGGTATTTACAGTCTCTAAAATCTTAGAGATAAATATAGAAATTAAAAGAAAAATAATCGCAAAGATAATTTCAAATGTTTTTCAAATTCAAGCTTTAAAATTAAAAATAAATCTCCTAAGATATCTCTACATGTCCACCTTCCAGAAGGTGTTGACTAGATCTTCTAGAAAACTGTTGCTGACTGGACCTTCTAGAAACTGCCACACAGGCCGTGTCATGCTCAGAGTCGTGCCCATGTATCCAACCGTGACCAAATAATAATAAAAAATGCAAAATGTGACGTTTTTACTGTTAATTCTGGAAAATAAGATCCTACACGAAAATAAACATAATACAACCAAATTAGCAGTAATAAATCCATAAAATCGAAGAATTAACAAGTAAATATTATCAATTAAAACACTCATCACTTACTATCTATTCTATTGTGCGATCACTATATTTATCGTTATCTTCTAACAATAAGCATAGATATCACAACGTATATGAACTTCTGAATAGACTTTATTATCCTCATATATAAAATCTTAATAGCGAGTTATCCTTAAATTAGCCATCACTATAAGAAAATATAATGATTGATTATGCTTATAATATTCGGGTATGTATTATTTGTAATGGTAACTATGACTATACTTCTAATTTTCATCAATATAAGAAATTAGCATTACAAAATGTGAAACTTTATCCAACTGTAGGAACTTGAACGGTTAAACTAACATAGATGTTAATTGATTCTTCAATGATTTCATTTTGTACGACTTTTTCAAATCCAGTCTAGATTGCATAAGCAACATGGTTGAAAATTTATGAAAACTTCAAAGAACATTTTTAAGTTATTTAAGCATACAACTGCCTATGGTGAGTAAAATAATGCAATATGAACTAAATCATTTGAAAACTTCTCTTGTTGAAAACCCTTTACCAGCTGCTGCAAGTAAAAGAAAATAGAGACAAAGTCATTGGTTTCAATCTGTAAATAGCCATGCATGCTTATCTTGCAAAGTTTCCCACTCTTCTTCAAAGCAATAGCAAATAACCACACTTAAAAACTCTAAAATTGAATGGAAAACCCTAGCGGGAGTAACCACATAAAACCTACGGAAGATTTCCAGACCGGGAGTGGCAGGCCACCGGATATCACATCGCAAGAGGTGGAGACGAACTTAATCAGCGAGAAGGAGAGAGTGTTAAAGGACGTGTTTACAAGACGGAATGATGATGATATACCCATGCAAGATAATATCATTGAACGTCATCATAAGATCAACAAGATTGATGATCCTATCTCATCGATTCATCAAATAGAAGGGAGGAAATCATATGCTGCTATGGTAATCAGGAGTTCCATGTCCAAAGTAACATCATGTCAGATGCTATAAAAAGACGAGATTGCTTTGAACGAAGGTAATTACATTATCGACTAGAATGGGGAATATCCCACGATCAGATTTTCAGAGCGCATACATAGTTTAATTGACAAATCATGCAGAAGTGACGCCAGACAGAATAGTGATTATCCTGCAAGCGCTCCAACAGATGATTCACAAGAGAAAATTCGTCCAAAAAAATCCAGAGAAAAAGTCTCTAGGGTTCAATAAAATATTATCAAATCAAACAATGCCAAAATCAGTCCACAAGCCGGACTGTTATAGCCAAAAATCGTCTTTATTCGAATTTTGCCAAAAATAAAAAAATCTCGAAAATCACTCTAAATTGAAATTCGAAATAAAATAAGCAATCTCCAAAAAATCCGGCCTAAATCGAATTTAAATTGACTTCCTAATTGACAATCGAAATATTACCATAAATAGTAAAAAATATCTAATTCTATTGATTCGGAGGGGAAAACGGCAGAATTTGAGGTTGAAAAAAAGGCCACATGGAGAGTAGCTCATGTGGAGAGCGTGCGCGTCGAAAAGAGTTTTCCGGATTGGGGTCTTATGCGCGATTCTGACACCTGTAGCCAAAGTTATTGCCAAAAGACTGAAACATACTCAAAACGATCCCAATGAGGAACATGTCACAATCAATTCCCGCTTTTGCGCTGATCTGCCAATTCATGGTATCTCAGCGCCATCAAGGTGCAATCTGACAGCTCAGCATCATCTGTCTCGGATCCCCTGCATCAAGAAGTCAGTGATAGTACGCCTTCTTGGGAGGGTCATAGGATTCAAGGCATTAGAATCAAGAATACAAACTCTATGGTAACCACAAGGGAGATTCCAACTAGTGGATCTAGAGAACAATTATTTCATCATTAGATTCGAATGTGAGGAAGATTACATTAAGGTATTAACGGAAGGCCCCTAGACAATTTATGGTAGCTACCTTACGATACAACCATGGAGCCGCTCATTCTCTACTCTGGAAAAACATCCTTCACACGGAGTGGTTTGGATCATATTATCGGGGCTACCTTACATACTACACAAAATCGTTATTCAACATGATTGCCTCAACGATAGGAAAGGTTGTGAAGGTAGATTACAATACAAGCAAGGGTGAACGGGGCAGGTTTGCAAGATTAGCTATTTTGATAGACCTCAAAAAACCCTTACTACCGTTCATAGGAATCGATGGCTTCATCCAAAAATTAGAATATGAAGGTATTCAATTTATGTACTTTAACTGCGACGTGTATGGACACACAAAGGGGCACTGTCCGATGCTAGAAGAAGACGAGATTGCTTTGAACGAACGTGATTACATTATCGACAATAATGGGGAATATCCCACAATCAGATTTTCAGAGTCATACATAGTTTAATTGACAAATCATGCAGAAGTCAGTGATAGTACACCTTCTTGGTAGGGCCATAGAATTCAAGGCATTAGAATCAAGAATACAAACTCTCTGGAAACCACAAGGGAGATTCCAACTAATGGATCTAGAGAACAATTATTTCATCATTAGATTCGAATGTGAGGAAGATTACGTTAAGGTATTAACGGAAGGTCCCTAGACAATTTATGGTAGCTACCTTACGATACAACCATGGAGCCGCTCATTCTCTACTCTGGAAAAACATCATTCACACGTAGTAGTTTGGATCATATTATTGGGGCTACCTTACAGTACTACACAAAATTGTTATTCAACATGATTGCCTCAACGATAGGAAAGGTTGTGAAGGTAGATTACAATACGAGCAAGGGTGAACGTGGCAGGTTTGCAAGATTATCTATTCTGATAGACCTCAACAAACCCTTACTACCGTGCATAGGAATCGATGGCCTCATCCAAAAATTAGAATATGAAGGTTTTGAATTTATCTACTTTAACTGCGGCGTGTATGGACACACAATGGAGCATTGTCCATCACTTGATCATCCGATGGATCCTGCCCAAAAAGAATGAATGAGCACTCTAGAGAATCACCATCATAACAAACGTGAAGAAAGACTGGATAACAATCAACAGGACATATACGATCCATAGATGGTGGTGAAAACTAAGTGTCACCAACCACGAAAAGAAGCTGTCAATACCAATGTTCACATCAACAAAGGCGAGTATAACAAAGGGTCGAGGTTTGCAATCTTACAGGGAGATGAACACATGGGCAAACTGGAACAACAACACATTACATAAGAGGAACTGAGTTTGGAGGACAATAACCAACTTGAAAATGGAAAACAAGTTGTAACCAGGGGAGAAAAAGGAAAGGTTCAAGAGAAATACATACCTAAACAAACGTCAAATATCCTTACGAAGAAGTAGAAACCAGAAGGCACAACTCAAAAAGAAAATATTGAATTAATAGTTATAGAGAACCATACTCATACCGGTAAGAGCCAAGCTAGACCTAAACAAAACATGGAAACATCTGTAAAGGAACACGTGAAGAAACTAAAAGAGTCGATGTTAAAAAGCATCAAGGTGGTACCAAGCCGAGTGGGACAAATACCCGAGGTGGTAATACAAGAAATAGCAAGGGGATAGAGCAAACAAGTTGCGATAGCAATATTAGAAAAGGGCAGAGTTGTTAAAGGAGAAGGAAAAAGAAGGAATAACTTAGGAGCAGGAGGTCTCATTCGATCAAAAAATGAAGGCTCAAAAAGAGAGTTAAGAATTAGGAAACATTATGACTTACAGCCTCTAACTAAACCCAAATCACGGACCGGGTGGACTCAGTAGCTAATCGGTTGAATTCTCTCACACCTCCAAGCCACGACACTACAAGTCCAGAAACCAGAAATTCAAGGAAGGCACAAGTGTTGAGGATTTAGATCATGAAAAAGCAAGATAGTGAACTGGTGGAAGTCGAGGTTTAAGATAGAACACGTTTGTGACGTAGAAAAGCAGTTAATGCATCCATAAACAATTTTTTTCAATTATTAAGTTACTATATTGGAATTTCCAAAGGGTGGCTAGCCCTTCGTTTATAAGAATATTTAAACGTATGATCCGAATAAACAAACCTCAAGTGGTGGCACTAACGAAAACCATAACCAGTAAAAAATCAGCAGAAGATGTAATTAAGAAATTGGGATTCGTAAACTCCTTTTGAGTTGAAGCACAAGGTTTCAGTGGCGATATTTGGATACATTGGGGGGAGAATATGGATATGGAAATACAAGAAGTAGCCAACCAATTTGTACATGGAAGATGCAAAACAAAAGAAAGCAGTAGATGGTTGGCATTTTCTGCAGTCTATGCAAGCCCACAAGAAGAATTAAGAAAGATACTCTGGGACAAACTAAAACAACTTGATCCTGGTAGTAACGAAGCATGGGTTCTAGGAGGAGACTTCAATGTAATTTTGAGCTGGGAAGAAAGGAGGGGTGGATCTCCACGAGGACTACATGACATTCCTTTTGTAGGTCCAAAATTAGCTTGGAAAAGAGGCAACTTGTATCAAAGATTGGATAGATGCTTAACCAACAAGGGCTGGCTCAAACAATATCCAAATTATTTGGTTACACACCTTGATAGGATGGGATCAGACCATCATCCTATAATCCTCCAAACAAAAATAGAAGAGAATAAACAAACAAACCACCCATTCCGCTTCATAGCTGCATGGAACGATGATTCTCTTTTCAAGGAGTTCTTGGAAAACAATTGGGACAGTGATAAGGATGCAATAACGAATGTGGAAGAATTCAAAGCAAAAATATCAATTTGGAACCAACAAACCTTTGATCACATCGGCAAGAAGAAAAAAGAGTTGCTTGCAATGTTGAAAGGCATAGAGAAACCATTGGCCAAAGCACATTCATACTTTCTAATTGAACCTGAAAAACAATTGAAAATGGAACACAACATTATACTGGAACGGGAGGAAAAACTTTGGTTCAATGCAAGACAAAAATGGATCCTCCATAGAGATAAAGAATACCAAAATTTTCCATGCATCCAACGATTGTGGCGCTCAAAATAGCAGAAGGAACATGGTACATTGATCAGGAAATTGAAAGCAATGGTGGTTGAATATTACCAAAATCTTTTCACTAGTTCGGGTGTAAACGAACATGGGTATGAGGTGCGAGGAAATTTCCCAATTATTGAGTTAAAAATCAATGAATCACTACTATTGCAAGTCACTAACGAGGAAACAGGAGTGTAGTGCTAGAGATGAATCCATGGAGAGCACCGGGGTGGACGACATGGATGCAATATTTTTTCAACGGAACTGGAGGATAGTAGGGGAATCGATTTGCCAACTAGTCAGAAAATTCTTTGAGGATGAAACTCTAGATGACAGTCTAACCTGCACACTTCTTGTCCTACTTCCAAAAGTCAAATCCTAAGAGTACATGAGGCAATTTCGACCAATAAGCTTATGTGGAGTATTGTACAAAGTAATTACGAAAATCTTAATCAGATCAAACCATGACTTCCAAACTGGATTTCCTACACATAGGCTAGCTTTGTATCGGGTCGTTCTATAACGAAAAACATTATCATTACACAAGAAGTGGTTTATTCAATGCGAAAGAACACAGGAAAATGAGGTTGGATGTCCATAACAATCGACCTTGAAAAACTTATGATCAATTAGAATGGTCATTCATCGAGGACACACTTCAAGACATTGGAATAACAAACAAATTAAGAAGATTGATCATGCAATGCGTGTCCTCAGTATCTACACAAGTATTATGGAATGGATCCACAACAGAGTCTTTCAAACCTACGAGAGGTATCAAACAAGACGACCCTCTATCGCATACCTATTTGTGATGTGCATGGAAAGGTTATCTCAAGCAATAAACAGGGAAGTGCAAAAAAAGCTTTGGAAACCTTTTAAAACAAATAAGGATGGTCCATAGATCTCGCATTATTCTTCGCTGACAATATGATCCTTTTTGTCGAAGCATCAACCAACCAACTAGAGGTTATAAAAAAGGTTCTTGAGCATTTTTGTTTAGCCTCCGAACAAAAAATTAGCTTTGAATAAACAAAAATATTTTTTTAAAGAATGTAATAGAGGGTGGGCGAAAGTCAATAAGCGAGGATTTTGGTTTTAAGGAGGTACAAGATCTAGGAAAATACCTAGGAGTACCTCTAATTCATGTAAAGGTGACAATAACCATGTACCAATACCTAGTGCAAAACATGCATAAAAGTTGGCTGGTTGGAAAGCCAAACAACTTTCTCTAGCCGAACGAATCACCTTAGCCAAGGCGGTGCTGGCAGAAATATCTTCCTACACAATGCAATCTATTTCCTTAACTTAAGGTATATGCTTGGAAATAGAACGAAGTATAAGGAGGTTTATGTGGGGTCATTCGAAAGTTAAGAAAAGAACTAACCTTATGATCTGGAATGCATTATGTAAACCAATAATGAAAGGAGTCATAGGATAGAGAAATCTAATACCACAAAATGAGGATTTCCACATAAAAGTCGTATTCCAGTTACTCAGGAAGAAGAACAAGTTGTGGGTTCAACTGTTGAGATCAAAATAAAAATGGAAGGATAATTTACCGGTAAGCATCAAAGGAGCAAAATTGCTCAA
Organism: Hibiscus syriacus; assembly: GCF_006381635.1. NCBI lineage: Eukaryota > Viridiplantae > Streptophyta > Magnoliopsida > Malvales > Malvaceae > Hibiscus > Hibiscus syriacus. Next base: position 1,729,844 of record NW_024063440.1, read on the forward strand.
ATTTTGGAGAGGATTTACCAAAATTTGGGAGGAAGTACGTTCTGGAGTAGTTTGGAATATAGGTAACGGCTAGTCAACAAAGTTCTTGATGGATCCGTGGTTGTAAGAAATTGGTCCTTTAAACAACCATATCACGGACAGCGAATTGCTAAGCATAAATTCAAACTCAGTCTCTTCCATGGTAAATGAAGAAGGTGACTGGAAGTAGGATGAAATTAAGCCTTATCTTCCACAATGGATTCTTGTAAAGATTGCAGCTAGCCTCGTTCCAAGATGATTCACTAGGTTAGAAACGGAACATTGATAAAAGATTTTCAGTTAAGTCTACTTATGAATCTCGTACAAAGAAAGAAGATGATAGAGAGGAAAAGATATGGAAAGTGATTGGAAATCACAAGGGACACAAAGAATCAAGATGTTCTTGTGGTTGGTGTCAAGAGAAGAAATACTAACGAATGGAGAAAAAGTGCGCAGACATATAGCAACCGATGTAAGATGTGCAAGCTGTGGCAATGAATGGAGGACGTGGATCATATACTACGAAAATGTCTAGTGGCAAGCTCATTATGGATTATGCTTATCAAAAAAGATAATGGGCAGATTTCTTCTCAGCAAACATAAAAGACTGGATATACGAGAACCTAGCCAATCCATCGCAGTTTGTAACAAACTGGGAAACATGGGATATACTATTCGGTGCCATTCTATGGAATCTTTGGAAACAGAGGAACAAAAAACTCTTTGATCCAGAAAACGTCGAAAAAAATTGCACTGGAAAGTAATAAATGGCTAGTAGCGGAGACTTGTAGGGTTACAGTAGCCGAAAGGAAATACAGGCCATCGAATGACGTAAATCAAGAGCAGAAACAAAATGGACACCATCTCCGGAATGGTGGCTCAAATTAAACACAAATGGTGTAAAGGACAACTCTACAGAGGTGTGATAAGGGGCGATAGGAGCCAATGGAGATCGGGATTCCACAAGTTGATAGGTTCCTGCTCGATACTAGAAGCTGAGATGTGGGGAGTACTGGAACGATTAAAACAAAACCTGGGAACTAGGTGCAAGGAAGATAATAGTTGAGGTAGACAATAAGGAAGTATGGGAGAACATGCAAAGGAGAGCTAGAACAATCGCAACTAGAGCTCACGGTGGGTCATCATATTTCAATGATGTTGCAAAAGGATAAACTGGCCAAGATGAACTTAACAGGAATGGAAATCTATACAGGTTCACTACACCGCCTGTTGAATTGAATGAACAGTTGGACATTGAATGATGCATTAGTAATTATACAAGGTAGGTTAGGATAGTTTGTTTATTAGTTTTCTTTGGTTACCAAAAAAAAAAAACAATATCAATAACCAGTCATGTTATAATGGAATGAATCACCTCTCTCTTGGTTGCATAAGCCCTCTTGGCCTTTGCTTGCTTCTTGGCCTCGGCGTTTGACCCCAGTCCTCTCCAGGACTATCAATGACCCCAATAATTGTGGTAGGCTCATGATACAGATGATATTCTTCATAATATTGTATTGGATGATATATATTAACTAACTTGTCTTTCGTGCAGTGTTTGTTAATGGGAAGTTTTGCAAGGAGCCAAAGCTCGCTGTTACGGATGACTTCTTCTTCTCCAGTCTCAACATGCCCGGAAACAAATCGAATCTAGTTGGATCGAATGTAACAACTGTCAATGTTGATCAAATTCCATGACTTAACACTCTCGGCATATCTCTTGTTCGAATTGACTACGCACCTTATGGTGGCCAAAACCCTCCCCACACTCACCCTCGAGGAACTGAGATCCTGGTTGTGGTACAAGGCACACTTTATGTTGTCTTTGTTACATCCAATCAAGAGAACCGTCTAATTGCTAAAATCCTTTATCTCGGAGATGTTTTCATTTTCCCGATTGGTTTGATCCACTTCCAGTTCAATATAGGAAACACTCTGGCTGTTGCCTTTGCCACTCTGAGAAGCCAAAATGCAGGGGTTATCACCATTGCTAACGCTTTATCTGGCTCAAACCCACCAATCAATCCGAATGTTCTCACAGTGGCCTTCCAATTGGACAAGAATATGGTTACACATCTACAGTCACTCTTCCAAAGAGACACCTCAAAAACCAGAAGCTTGTTGCTTGTTTTGAATAACTTTTCCACTCATTTTCCTTATTAAAGTCATATTATTTTACTTTAGTATGAATCAATAAATGAAACTACCCATAATTCACTATCATCTCTCTTGAGATTTTATTTGTTTAAATTTGTAACCTCCTCAGACCGATGCGGATAACCCGATCCGATCTGGAGTGTCACATTAGGGCCACCGGAGCGACCCACTGTAAAAATAGCGAAAAATTTAAAACTTTTTATCAAAACATGTAAACTATAAAATCATTAATCGGTATGTAGAATTAAAACAGATTTTCAGACTCACATATAAAATAAAATACAATTACATGCCCTCTAATTACATTTACCGTACTATGCAAACAACGTCGGAAAACTCCCTTACTGAAGTCAATAGTTGCACTGATACAATTCTTTTAACCTTCAATGTTGAGTAATAGAGTGAGCTTCGGAAAGCTCAGTAATACAGAACTACCAGATGATGCTGAAGAACTTGCAGATACAGATAAACATACATTTTCTTAATGATCCATACATTTACAGACCTTTATATTGAGCGGAGATCCTACTGATATTTCAGGTGGTAACGGACAATGAGCTTTCAGTTCAGAGAAATATTTAGGATGTTTAGGTTCAGGAGATCAGAATAGGTTATCTAGTGTGTTCCCGCAAAACCAGTGAAAAGATACATATTTTTTTAAACATATTTTTTAAAACATTCATAAATCATATTAATTCCCTCAACCGCACATGTCCATAATGTGTAGATCCCCCAGAACCATACAACCCCGACACAACAGTAAGGCCCTGAGCACACAGCCGAGGAGCCTTCATATATTCTTCCTCCAATAATAACTCCCCAATAAAACATTTATCAAAAATCATAGTAAATCCCCCAACCGAACACATCATAATGTGTAGGTTCCCCAGAACCATACAACCCCGGCACAACAGTTAGGCCCTGAGCACAAAGCCGATGAGCCTTCATATTTTCTTCCTCCAACAATACCCCCAAATAAACATTTTTCCGTCAATAAATGGAGATATCAGAAATCAAAACAGAATTCATATCATATATCATATATCAGAACAAAATCCATATCAGAAATCATAACAGAATTCGAATAAGAAATCAGAACATATTTAAAATCGGAAACCATATAAAATATTCATATGATTAGGAACACACCAGAGTTTACGGATATTATTTAGAGGTATTGCATCAGGCATAGAAACACAGTTCTTCAGTATGTCGATAGAATGTTGGAATTTAGAATCACTAGTGGAAGAGTTTATTAACTGACAGTATCATCAGTTATTCAGAATGTGAATTGATATGATAAGGAAGAAACGAAGATTCAAAACATTTATGATTTGTGTCGATCTATCGGAAAATCGAACAACTCGAGCTGAACAACTCCCAGAACTAATACTTATCGATTGGTCCGTTCATTACCCTTCCAGTGTATTTACTCTTTAATACCAAAAATTCTTGTCCATAGATCATTTTCGGAATCATCGTTGAATAGATATTTCAATATCTTTATTTCATTTCCACACTTCCACAATATCATGTAATGCTGACGTACTTGATTATTTTAATCATAACCATCATAATTGTACACTTGTAAACTCGTCAGAATTTCCAGACTTATCTGAATCACTTACTAAATCCTCAGTCATTGAGGTTACCTAATTCATTTAGCAGTCATGTCCATTCTCGTTATTTCGGGGTTTTTCAGGGTAATCCAGACTTTTCTAAATTTCGGATACATATTGTACTTCCGTTTAATTCAATTTGGTCTTCGTGGTTGATTTGTTTAACGAATATCCATATCTTATTACCGAATGCGACCTAGAGTTGAGCTGAGCTGAGTACTTTCAAAATTATCATCAAACCACACTTGAGAAGACGAACACACATTCAACTGATACGTATGTCATTCAGGTACTGACATATCATTACGGTAGATCGACTCACTTAAGTTATTCCATAACTTCTAAAGGTAGTCCAACACCTATGCTTATTTGGATTCCTAAATTAATCTAAGACATTTACTTAGTATAGGCCATAAGGGTATTTTGGTCATTTTGGTGTTCAAATTTATTCCATTCATTTCAGAGCTCGAGGATATCCACTCATTCCTGAGTTTGGTGATATTCTTGGTCATTTTACAGATCTATTGTAGTCCAATAATTCCTTCCATCCAATCTTATTATTAAATTTAAACTTATCATTTATTTCAGTCCATTCGAACAATTCTGACAAAAGAACACCCTCGATAAATTGTTTTTCAGATATTTATTAATAATTTGGATATTTTCGGGTCAAGTACCTTCTCAGATTTTACAAACGGAATATCAGGAATTTTTCTGCACTAAGTCAGGATCTTAACAATCAAATTCGTATTTAATCGAGTTAAGTACAAATCCTCAAAGTACTTTCTCATTTAGGGTCAACTCGGACTATTTTACCTCTCAAGGGCATTTTCGTAATTTCTTAGCTAGATAATTTTGATATTAGCTCTTAATGAAAATAATTATAATTTAAAGATCCTATGGTCAATTGTTTTCCCGAACATTCTCTGATCTTGAAATTATTCCTTAACAAACTTCTAGCATCTTGCACAAACCCTTTTTGGCGTTAAAAACCAGTTATCCAAATTTTCTAAACAAAACTATCATTTATTATGCACATCTGTAACTATATCATATCAATATGTCCTTTCAGAGTTATTAACCAACTTCCAAGGATAATTCTTATCATCCTACAACATAAGGGTATTTTCGTAATTTTACCCTACCGGAGTATTCTCATAATTTCTCATCCAAGTACCTTTAACATTTAATCTTTAATGATATAAAATATAAGTTACAAATCCAGGTCTGATTTCTTTATCACTAATCACAAACTTGTAATTTAATTCTAACAATTCCTCAATCTCTTATATTAGTCATTCGATTCGTGTTCAATTATAGAATTTCTACCACATTCATATCGAGTGTATAAATTATTCAACTCCACAAAAGTGACCAACATTATCTTATTCATGCATTTACCAATATCAACATATTCCATAAAGCATAAAGAGGTGGTAAAGTATTACATCGATTTTCGTATAATACTGATCGACCATTAAATTCCATTCGAACGCCCTCGATCTTGAAATCATCTTTCAATATTTCCTCGGATCCATATCAACAGAAATTACATCAAGCTTAATTTTGAAAAACGGATCGAATCGGATGATAAATCAGTGAAAAACATCTTACCGGGTTCGAATTTGGTGAAACGGACTTCGGATTCGGATTCAGGACGTTAAAAACATAAAATACGACTTTTTGAAAATTTGGAATTTTCGGTAAAAATAAAAGTCAACGGGTTTGACTGGCAATTTCGAGGCCTTCGCGTGTGAATTTCGAAAAACGGACTACGGAATCTGATTTGAAACGTCGAAAAATGTCAAGATAGGTATACTTGGTCAAAATCAAAGGTCGTTTAATGCCCGATCAAAGTTCTGGTCAACTGTGGTCAACGTCGGTCAACGGTCAACAGTCGACCATTTTACACAAATATCACCCTAACAGAAATTAATTACCAAATTAGCCATATTCTGCAAATATTTACCAAACTAACACCTAAATTTTACACAAATAGCATCTAAACAGAAATTAATTACTAAATTATCACCCAGACGATGCCCCCTCTCGGGGTGGCGCGTGCGGCGCGTGAACAGTGATACGGTGTCGGAAAATTCCCGAAAAAATTCCTAAAATTTATTTTAAGGCATTTTGAGACACTTACAAAGCTCAGTTCACAATTTTGAACGACGGAGAGCTCGATTCCTAAACGTCTGAAACTTTGACGGTCTCACCCCTCCAAGCGCCTGCGACAACGGAGAAACGAAGAACACCGGTGGACTCGGAACGTTGCAAGGAACACGATGGTGCAGGATGTGTCGTAAACGGATGATCGGATCGTCGTGAATCGATGAAAAACCAACTGAAATTGAGTTATTACCGATGATACTTCCGACTGAAATTAACGATGAATGGCGATGATTCACGAAGAAAAGTTTGAGGGGTTTTGTTCCTCGGTCGATAATGAACACGATGGTGGTTTCAGTTCGTCGATCGGAGGTCAGATGACGAGTAGATCGGAGTTGAAAGGAGGGTTCAAGGAGGAGGGAAACTGAGAAATTAATCTGCAAAATACACGGGAAATGAGTGTTATAATTCATCCCAAAGGAAAAATAGTCAAATCATGAGTTTAGTCACTAAATTTCTTGCACTTCTTAAAATGGTCTGTCAACTTTGCGATTTTACAATTTAATGCTCAATTTCCTTCCAAAATTCCAATTAAATTCACCACTTTATTATTTCTTAAATTTATCCCTTAAATTGGGGTGTTACAAAATTAGAAGTGTATAAACAAATATTATTCAGTTCAATCATGTAAGATTACAAAAATAATAAAACGTTTTCATCAAATATTTAATAATCTGGAAAACTTTTTCATCACATAAGTAGCGCAGCTCGTAAGTAGAAGCACTTTCTCGTTAGTGATAACAACCCTGAAGATTTTATACAAAACAAATAACCTAATCTTATATAAATTGTTCACCATTTTGTATCCCAGAATGCTTGCTGAAGTAGGATCATCCCAGAACAGAAGTAGCACTCTTAACACCTTCCTGGAACTTGAAAATAAAAGGATGAGTAAAATATATTAATTAATTTTAAGATTAGTTTACACGTCACATATTTGTTTCCCTATCCTCTCCTTTCTTTGTAATGGGAAACCCTAACCCAGCTCAAGTGTTTCCCAAAAGCAGTTTTAAAGTCTAAAAAGCCATAACCAGCCTCAGCCTCTTCTCACAGGTTTTATTTTATTATATATACCACACTCGCCTCTGGCAAAACCATCTTTTTTTTAAAAAAAATAATAATTCAAGTCATAATGCCGTTGCAATAATCAAGAAACAAAGCGCCGCCCTCCACCCATTCCCACCCTTCTTCTTCTTCTTCCACCTCCGAGTACACTTCAATTTCATCCACCTTCTTCCCACGTGTCGCTTCCCCAGTCCCCTCAACCTTCACCGACAAAGCTCTTCTCTTCCGTCTTTGCCTTCGCCTTTCTTTGGCTTCTCCTCCATCTCTACCCATTTCCACTCTTCTTCCACCTTCTTCCCACGTTCTGCTTCCACCAGTCACCTCAACCTCCATCTTCCTTTCACTTCTCCTCCGTCTTCATCTTCCTTTTGCTTCTCCTCCATCTCTACCAACCCTTCCATCTCCTACGGCAACAATAATAATCCGCTTTCATCTGACTCTCTCCATAACCCCCGGAATAAGATGTGTTTGTTGAATAAACTTAAATGTGGTTTTTAGTGGTTTTATTTAAATTTAAAATTTAATGGGAAAATAAAAGGTCAAGAGTTTTAGTAGTGAAAGACCAAGGGGTGATATAGGAGTTAATTGTCTTTTATGATTTTTAGTAGAATTTATTTTTTGTCTTTGGTAGAGTAGTACCTAGTGCCTATATAAAGACCTTGTTGATTTCATTTGAAAACGACTCAAAGAAATACAAAATCACTTGGAAATAGTATAGTAGTCGTTGGTTAATTTGTTTTCTATTTTACAAATTGGCATCAGAGTCAATGACAAATGCGACTGGTCAATGTCGTATGATCTGATAGAGGTGATGAGTATACTTTGACGACTTTCATGAAGTATTGCGAGGAGTAATGCATAAAGAGATTTCTAACTGCACCATACTCTCCTCAACAAAATGGTATAACCAAGAGGTAGAACTGAACCATTCTCGACATGGTTTGATCAATGCTCAAGAGTAAGAAGATGCCAAAATAATTCTGGGCAGAAGCCGTGAAATGTGCCATCTATGTACAAAATCGATGTCCACATGTGAAGTTAGATGATCAAATACCACAAGAGGCATGGAGCAGACAAAAGCCGACAGTTTCTCATCTCAAACTGTTCGGTAGTGTTACTTATACACACGTACCAAATCAACAAAGAATGAAGCTCGAAGACAAAAGTAAAAGTATATTTTTATTGGGTATGATGAGAAGACAAAAGGGTATAAGCTATTCGATCCAACAAGCAAGAAGGTGATGGTGAGTCATGATGTGCGAGTAAACGAAGCAAGAGAATGGGACTGGAACAATTCGACAGAGGCTATCATTTAAGTTGGAGAATCATCAGTCGTTGCACCAATAAGTATAATAACAAACTTTGAAACTACCGATGATGAAGATGAACCACGACAACCAAAAATATAAAGTTTGCAAGATTTGTATGATTCGACAAATGAAGTACACCTTGTATGTGTTTTGGCAGATGTTGAAAATATCAGCTTTGAAAAGGCGTTGTGAGACAAGAAGTGGCAAACTGCCATAAACGAGGAGATTGAAGCGATTGACTGCAACAACACATGGGAGCTAGCATAATTATCGAAAACAAGTCAGCCTATTGGTATGAAGTGGGTGTTCAAGAAAAAGATGAATGCTCAAGGAGAGATAGAACGATACAAAGCACGACTTGTTGCGAAGGGATACAAGCAAAGGCAGGAATCGACTATGACGAGGTGTTTGCTCCTGTTGCAAGAATAGAGACAATTCGATTACTCATTTCACAAGCAGCTCAATTCAAATGCCTGATATTTCAAATGGATGTCAAGTCAACATTCTTGAATGGTGTGCTCGAAGTAGATATCTACATCGAACAACCACCCGGGTACGTAAAAGTCGAAGAAAAGAAGAAGGTGTTAAAATTGAAGAAGGCTCTTTACTGGTTGAAGCAAGCACTACGGGCATGGAATACACATATCAGTATATATTTCAAGGAGAACGAGTTCAAGCAATGTCCCAACGAGCATTCCCTTTACGCAAAGAAGAATGGAGGTAACATGTTATTTGTTGCTCTTTATGTTGATGATCTCATTTTTATGAGTAACAATAATGAGATGATAGAAGATTTTAAGGGCACAATGACACAGGAATTTGAGATGACATATTTGGACTTAATGAAGTTTTTTCTTGGATTGGAGGTTAGACAAGTAGAGACGGGTACTTTTGTATCACATGAGACATATGCAAAAGAGATTTTGATAAATACAATATGGAAAATTGCAACCCGGTATCAACACCAACGGAACCAGTGCAAAATTCTTGAAGTTCGATGGGGGACGTGTCAATGTGAGTAGATACCTGAGTTTGGTAGGAAGCCTTTGTATCTCTCATGCACAAGGCTGGATCTTTCGCTAAGTGTCGGCATTGTAAGTTGGTTCATGGAGGAGCCCATTTATTCACATTGGAAGGCGTTGAAGCAAATCCTATTATACATCCAAGGAACAGTGTCACTCGGGTTGTTCTACTCAAAAGCATAAGATTACAAATTGGTTGGGTACTCCGACAGCGATTGGTGCAGAGACATAGACGATCGGAAAAGCACATCGGGATATGTGTCTTTTATAGGAGATACTGCCTTTACTTGGCTTTCAAAGAAGCAGTCGATCGTGACGCTCTCGACATGTGAAGTTGAATATGTGGAAGCAACTTGGTGTGTATGTCATGCGATATTGCTTAGAAATTTGTTGAACAAGATGGAGCTAAAGCAACTAGATTCAACCGTGATTCATGTTGACAAGAAATCAGCAATTGAGTTGGCAAAGAACCCGGTGAACCATGAAAGAAGCAAACACATCGATGTTCGTTTTCACTTTATCTGAGATCATGTGAAGAAAGGAAGTGTGGAATTGGTGCATGTGGCAAGTCAGGATCAAGTTGCGGATATCTTCACAAAACTGTTATCGAAAGGACTTCTGGACAAATGCAAGAAGATGATTGGCATGATGGATGGTAGAAACATTTAAATTTAAGGGGGAGTTTTGTTGAATAAACTTAAACGTGGTTTTTAGTGGTGTTCTTTAAATTTAGAAGTTAATGGGAAAATAAAAGGTCAAGAGTTTTAGTAGGTGAAAGGCCAAGGGGTGATATAGGAGTTAATTATCTTTTATGATTTTTAATAGAATTTGTTTTTTGGTTTTGGTAGAGTAGTACTTAGTGCCTATATAAAGACCTTGTTGATTTGATTTGAAAACAACTCAAAGAAATACAAAATCACTTGGAAATAGTATATAAAGGATTCTCGCTGTTTAGGAATCATAAGAATGCTCCTACGACGTCGTTCAAGCTGGGGAAACCTTTGAGTTTGAGGAGATCGGCCTTGAAGAATTCGTTAGTAAGAATTGGAGTAGCGGAAAGAGAGTTGGTTATGAGAACTTTAACGGCTCTTATAAGGCCTTCTTCGCCACAACAACAACGACGCCGAGTCACTCATCACCCGAGGCCTATCCGGCTTTCCATTATGTCTAAGGATGACGATTCTTCAACTGTGGTGGGGTTTCTTTCGGACGAGCTTACTCAGTTATTCGTAAACAAGACTCGGTATAATTCGAATTTTCTTGTGGTTCTTTCATGACTGTTCTTGATTCTTGTTTAAATGATGTAATTTTTTAATTTGTTTTTCCTCTTTTTGCGAAAGATCGAATGTTGGTGGTGATATCAGTAAATCTTTTCTTCTCTTTTGAAAATTTTAGGAGTTCAATTCTTTCTTCAAGAAGTTTCAAGTCCTGATCTTTGTTGAAAACTGAATGTGCATTCTTGTTTTACTTCTTTTCTGTTAGTAATACTGGACCAAAGGAGAATGATGTAGCTGATAATGATTATATTATGGATTATGGAACCCTCCTTGTTGCTAAAAAAACTGTTGTACACGTTAGTGAAATTTAGGATTATTCAAGTTGAGTTGTTTGAAAATTTAAATAATAAAAAAATTGGAAAAAAAGATATCTAGCTCTTTAGTTAAGTAATTTAATTATTTTATAATTTTGATATCTTATTTGTTTTATCTCTAATCATCTTATGATATTATATTAGATTCTACTTTTTATTTATTAGTTTCATTTAATAATTTTATTTTGAAATTTTGCAGGTGTTGTCTCTACATTGCATCACCTTTAATTTCGTATTGTTATTCTTATCCATAGAGTCGTAACATGAGCATGAGAGGACAATGTAAGCAACCAGTGTCGACCCAACTCATTAGGGGAGTATCTCTGTCTCCTTTACATTCCGCATTTAATTTCATTTTTTGTTTCTTTGTCTGCATGCATTGAGGATAGTGAACATATTAAGTTTGAGGGTGTATTGTTCGTTCATTCATTATGCATTTGCACACATATAAACTATGAAGTAGTAGTGATGTTTCTATGATGTCAAGATATTAAGATAGGAAGCTGCCTTAGTTAAGGAACCTTTAAACTTTTTTGATGATGTTCAATGATGATAAAATTTAAACTATTAAGTATAGAAAATAAGTGTATTAGACTCTTGCTGAGATTAGAATTTTATGGTTATTCTTAACACAATTGGTTGTATGCTTTCAATACTTAGAGATGTTAGTAATTTGTTGAACCTTGAATAAAAATTGAAGCAATTTTTAAACTCCTATAAAAAAATGCTATAGGTGTCTATCTGGCTCTAGTAGAAAAAGGGGGGAATAACCAGAGATATATCTGGCTCTAGTAAAAAAAGAAAAAATTTACTAGAAGTGCCTATCTGACTCTAGTTAAAAAAAGAGAGAAAAAAGTTACTAGAGGTGCCTATCTGGCTCTAGTTAAAAAAAAGAGAAAAAAGTTACTAGAGGTGCCTATCTGGCTCTAGTAAAAAAATGTTAGAGGTGCCTATCTGTCTCTAACAAGAAAAAAAGGGGGTTCTTAATTGATATTCGAAGCTTTACTTTGTTCAGTACACTAGGGGAATTGATGTTTGCTCCATTCTTTTCTACAACTAAGAACGACATTTGTAAAGCAAGAATTCTCTAAAAGAATGAATAAGTGGAGGGAGATGTAGCTACAATACTTAAAATAATAATAATTGATAAGTAAGGTTGCATTTTCCTAATTTCACTAAGTATTGACTGGATACACCCAATATTCACACAACATCAAACTTGTAAGCTTTAGTTTTGGCAAGAGGACATCACATTTTGAATTAAAAAATCACACAATACTATGAAAATTTATGGCAGCAAAACAAAATTCTGAAAATTGAAAAATGAGTTTAAAATAACTTAGCTTGGCAGCATAGTTTTACTCTGTTTTCATTCCATGCACTGTAGTTGTTTGAGGATCATATTTCAAGCATTTTAGTATAAATTGCATCATATGCATCATGATAGTGAGTTGGTGTTGACCTAATGTGGCTAATTTACTGTGACAATCTGATACTTATGAGCAATTATGAGTTTTGTTTCCCCTAGCTGTTGGTACTCTTTTCCTCCACTTAAGATTAGGGAGGTTTTTAATGAAGCCAACAATTTGGGTAAATTTTATTTGATAATAAAAAAATTCTTGCTGAAAAAATACTTTTTATTAGTTTAAAGTTCCAATAAAGTTTAATAAAAAAAAGTTTCAACAAAATACACCATAATTAATTTAATCATGTTATAAAGTTCAACTCATAAAAATAGTTCAATTTACTATTATAGTTTCAAAGATAAATCTTTAACAAACATGAAACAATTATTATTCTTTTATTTTTCATTAAGGTATATCTATAATCTAATAATTGTTATTCAATGAATAATTAATTTTTAAAATCATAATCGCAATCGTTTATTGTAATTTTTAGTAGCTTGGTTAAAAGAAATAATTTGAACTTAACGATTTAGTTAATTAACATATAAAATATAACAATTATATCAATTAACAGTTATGATTATAATCATAGATTAATATGCCTACCTCTAGTTCTTGTGGTACAACTTACATGCACTTACTTTCACAAATGAAAATCTTATGAGAATATTCATTCTTAAGGCGACTCAAACACAAATAACTTAATGAGAATATTTTTTAAAAGTCTAAATTTTAAACCCTAAACTTAAACCAACTAATTAGAATTGTTCTTGCATTTAAATGGAAATTTAAGTTAAAAGTCCACAACTATATTCTACTTTGATAAAGAGTACAAACAAAAGAGTTATTACAAATAAACACTTAGGTTTAGGAGTATGATAATTCTCCAAAAGAGTTACTACATCTATCCCATTAAAATTATCTCTTACTGATTTTTTTCTATTCAAATTTTTTCAACTTTAACTCTTAATTATTTAAAAATTATTATTGAAAAAAAATATGAAAATATATTTTTATAAATTTTTAAAAAAAAGTTTAGAAAAATTGACTTTTGAAAAGTTAATAAGAGACAGTTTTAATAGGACAGAGAGAAACTATTTAAGATTTTTTACTTATGTTTATGTTTGTAATTCAACAATCTAAGATTATATTTTAAACATTTTAGTATAAATTGAATTATATGCATCGTGATAGTGAATTGGTAAATATTGGCCTAATTTGGTTAGTTTTATTGTGAAATTGCTTATTAATAATTTACCCTAAACTAACTACTAATTATTAAAAATTTTGAGTTATTCAAGTTATTTGAATTCTATTTTATAACACGACTTGAATTTAAAAAAATGAGTAGAGTTGTGTTTATGAAATTTCAACTCGAAGTGAATTCAAGTTGAGTCGAATTGAAAAAATTAATTATTTGAGTCGAGTCCAAGTTTTTTTTCAGTTCTACGTTGCTCATCAACTTCCAAAGGAAGGACACGTTTATCATTGTCGCGCTTACGAGATTTTACTGGATCACGATCTAGATCTTATTATTTACTGTTAAATCTGATTTCTACTTGATACTATATGGGTAGGATTCTTAAGTATAGAGGTTCAACTATGATCAATCTAGTAAATCTTTACAGACCTAATGAGACCCTTAGGTAGGCCCATAGGCCCCAAGGCATTCCTTTAGGGTGGCTCCTTTGTTGTGTGCTTAGGGTAAGTCCTTATGGATGCAGTTCTAGGGAACTGCATAAAGGTGTTAGGTTGGAGGGTTCTACTATGGTTTTGAAAATATGTTTTAAATTGTTTCTGTTTTAAAAAGATTTATATATTTTCACTGGTTTTGGTTGGAACACACTAGACATCTTATTCTGATCCCCTGGAAACTTGGTACTTTGAATATTTCCTATGAACTGAAATCCTCATGGCTTTACTCGATGAAATATTAGTGGAACCTCAGCTCATTACGAAAATATGTAGACGACCGAGTCAATAGGGAAAACTTATTATGTTCTTTTTATCTACATGTCCTTTAACATCACTTGGTAGTTCTGTATTACTGAGCTTTTACTGAGCTTCCCAAAGCTCACTTTTTACTCACCATTTCTGTAACACCCCAATTTAGGGGCTAAATTTTAGAAATTATAATATGGTGGATTTAATTGGTATTTTTGGAAGAAATTGGGGATTAAATAATAAAATCGTAAAGTTGGCAGACCATTTTAAGAAGTGCAGGAAGTTCGCTAAACTCATAGTTTACCTATTTTTCTTTTGGAATGAATTATAATCCCCCTCCCCGTATGATTTTCCAGATTTCTTCCCAGTTTTTCCTATCCAATAACCCTCCTTTCAACTCCGATCTACTCGCCGTCCGACCTCCGATCGACGAACCGAAACCACCATCGTGTTCGTTGTCGACCGAGGAATAAAACTCCTCAAACCTGTCATTGTGAATCGACGTCGTTTGTCGTTAATTTTAGTCGAAAGTATCATCGGGATAACTCGATTTCTATTGGTTTTTCGTCGATTTGGCCATCCGTTTACGACACCTCCAGCACCATCATGTTCCTTGCATCGTTCTGCATCCATCGGTGTCCTCAATTTCTCCGTTGTCGTCGGCGCTTGGAGGGGTGAGACTATCAAAGTTTTCGACGTTTAGGAATCGAGCTCTCTGCCGTTCAAAATTGTGAACCGAGCTTGGTAAGTGTCTCAAAATGCCTTAAAATAATTTTTAGGAATTTTTCCGAGAATTTTCTGACAACCTTATCAATGTTCACGCGCCACCCCCGAGAGTAAGCATCGTCTGGGTGTTAATTTTGTAATTTATTTCTGTTTGGGTGTTATTTGTGTAAAATTTGGGTGTTAGTTTGTAAATATTTGCAGAATGTGGGTAAATTTGTAATTAATTTATGTTAGGGTGATATTTGTGTAAAATGGTCGAATGATGACCGTTGACCTGCGTTGACCGTTGACCAGTGTTGACCAAAATTTTGACCGGCGTTGACCGGGCATTAAACGACCTTTGACTTTGACCGAGTATACCCATCCTGACATTTTTCAACGTTCCAAATCCGATTCCGCAGTTCGTTTTTCTAAATTCGGACTCGAAGGCCTCGAAATTGCTAGTCAAACCCGTTGACTTTTATTTTGACTAAAAATTCCAAATTATTGAAAAGTCATATTTTATGTTTTCGATGTCCCAAATCCGTTTTTGGGGTCTGTTTCGCCAAACTCGAACCCGGTAAGCTATTTTTTTACTTATTTATCACCCGATTCGATTGTTTTTCGGAATTAAGGTCCATTTTTTATGTAATTTCTGTTGTTATGGATCCAAGGAAATATTGAAAGTTGAATTAAAGATCAAAGGCATTCGAATGGAATTTTTATGGTTAATCAGTATGTCACGAAAATCGAGGTAATACTTTACTACCTCTTTATGCTTTATGGAATATGTTGATATTGGTAAATGCATGAATATGATAATGTTAGTCACTTTTATAGAGTTGAATAATTTATACACTCGAAATAAATGTGGTAGAAATTATGTAACTGAATACGAATCGAATGACTAATATAAGAGATTGAGGAATTGTTAGAATTAAATTACAAGTTTGTGATTAGTGATAAAGAAATCAGCCATGGATTTGTAACTTATATTTTATATCATCAAAGGTTAAATGTTAAACTTAGATGATAAATTATGAGAATATTCCGGTAGGGTAAAATTACAAAAAATACCCTTATATTGTAGGATGACAAGAATTGTCCCTGGAAGTTGGTTAATAATTCTGAAAAGACATATTGATCCGATATAACTACTGATGCGCATAAGAAATGTTAGTTTTACTTAGAAATTTTGGATAATCGGTTTTTAACCCTAAGAGGGTTTATGCAAGATACTAGAAGTCTGTCAAGAAATCATTTCAAGATCAGAGAAGGTTCGGGAAAGCAATTAATTATAGGATCTTAAAATTATATTATTTTTGTTAAGAGTTAATACTAAAATTATCTGGTTAAGAAATTATGAAAATACCCTTTAGAGGTAAAATAGTCCGAGTTAACCCTGAATGAGAAAGTACTTTGAGGATTCGTACTTAACTCGATTAAGTACGGATTTAATTGTTAATATCCTGTCTTTGTACAGAAAATTCTTGATACCTGTTTGTAAAATCTGAGAAGGCACTTGACCCGAAAATATCCGAGTTAGGAGTAAATACCTGAGGAATAATTTATCGGGGTGCTCTTTTATTAGAATTGTTCGAAATGACTGAAATAAATGATAAGTTTGAATTCGATAATAAGATCAGACGGAAGGAAATGATTGTAAGGCATTGTATCTGTAAAATGACCAGAATATCCCTAGAATGCAAATGACCAAGAATTTCACCAAGCTCAGGAATGATTGGATACCCTTGAGCTCTGAAATGAATAGAATAAAATTAAGTACGAAAATACCCTTATGACCTAGAATAAGTAAATGTCTTGGATTAATTAAGAAATCCAAATAAATAGGGATGATGTGCTACAGTAAAAGTTATGGAACGCAGATTAAGGGATCAATCAAAGCTAGTGTTATATCATTACATGAATGATATATGTACCACTTGAATGTTTGTTCGTCTTCTAAAATTTGGATCGATGATAATTCTAGAAGTACTTGGCTCAGCTCAACTCTAAAGCACATACATAATAATAAGTGGGTATTCGTGAGACAAATCAACCACGAAAACCAGAATAACTTTATTATATGACTAAATTAAATTGAAAGGAAGTACACCATATATTTGAAATTCAGAAATGTCTGAATTATTCTGGAAAACTCTAAAGTAACCGGGATAGACTTGCTTACTAACAGAACTAAGTAACCTCAATGACTGAGAATTAAATAGGTGATTGGATAAGTTTGGAAACACTGTTGAACTTACATGATGAATTGTCCTTATGGGTTATGAACCATGAATCAAGTGCGTCAGTATTTCCTGATATCGTTGAAACGTAGAAATGAAATAAAGACCGTTGGAAGATCTATTCAGCGATAATTATGGGGATGATCTATGGATATGCATTATGGTATTAAAGAGTGAATACACTGGAAGGATAATGAATTGACTTGTTGAAATGCATCAGTTGGGAGTTGTGTAACTCGAGTTGTTTGATAATACGATCGATAGTCATAGATTGTAAATGACTTGAAAAGTTATTATTTAAAAAATATATGAAAATATATTTTTATAAATTTTTAAAAAAAAGTTTAGAAAAATTGACTTTTGAAAAGTTAATAAGAGACAGTTTTAATAGGACAGAGAGAAACTATTTAAGATATTTTACTTATGTTTATGTTTGTAATTCAATAATCTAAGATCATATTTTAAACATTTTAGTATAAATTGAATTATATGCATCGTGATAGTGAATTGGTAAAAATGGCCTAATTTGGTTAGTTTTATTGTGAAATTGCTTATTAATAATTTACCCTAAACTAACTACTAATTATTAAAAATTTTGAGTTATTCAAGTTATTTGAATTCTATTTTATAACTCGACTTGAATTTAAAAAAATGAGTAGAGTTGTGTTTATGAAATTTCAACTCGAAGTGAATTCAAGTTGAGTCGAATTAAAAAAATTAATTATTTGAGTCGAGTCCAAGTTTTTTTTCAGTTCTACGTTGCTCATCAACTTCCAAAGGAAGGACTACGTTTATCATTGTCACGCTTACGAGATTTTACTGGATCACGATCTTATTATTTACTGTTAAATCTGATTTCTACTTGATACTATATGGGTAGGATTCTTAAGTATAGAGGTTCAACTCTGATCAATCTGGTAAATCTTTACAGACCTAATGAGACCCTTAGGTAGGCCCATAGTCCCCAAGGCTTTCTTTTAGGGTGGCTCCTTTGTTGTGTGCTTAGGGTAAGTCCTTATGGATGCAGTTCTAGGGAACTGCATAAAGGTGTTAGGTTGGAGGGTTCTACTATGGTTTTGAAAATATGTTTTAAATTGTTTCTGTTTTAAAAAGATTTATATATTTTCACTGGTTTTGGTTGGAACACACTAGACATCTTATTCTGATCCCCTGGAAACTTGGTACTTTGAATATTTCCTATGAACTGAAATCCTCATGGCTTTTACTCGATGAAATATTAGTGGAACCTCAGCTCATTACGAAAATATGTAGACGACCGAGTCAATAGGGAAAACTTATTATGTTCTTTTTATCTACTTGTCCTTTAACATCACTTGGTAGTTTGTATTACTGAGCTTTTACTGAGCTTCCCAAAGCTCACTCTTTTATTCACCATTTCTGTAACACCCCAATTTAGGGGCTAAATTTTAGAAATTATAATATGGTGGATTTAATTGGTATTTTTGGAAGAAATTGGGGATTAAATAATAAAATCGTAAAGTTGGCAGACCATTTTAAGAAGTGCATGAAGTTCAGCGGCTAAACTCATAGTTTACCCATTTTTCTTTTGGAATGAATTATAATCCCCCTCCCCGTATGATTTTCCAGATTTCTTCCCAGTTTTTCCTCTCCAATAACCCTCCTTTCAACTCGATCTACTTGCCGTCCGACCTCAGATCGACAAACCGAAACCACCATCGTGTTCGTTGTCGACTGAGGAATAAAACTCCTCAAACCTCTCAATGTGAATCGACGTCGTTTGTCGTTAATTTTAATCGAAAGTATCGTCGGTGATAACTCGATTTCTATTGGTTTTTCATCGATTCGGCCATCCGTTTACGACACCTCCAGCACCATCATGTTCCTTGCATCGTTCTGCATCCATCGGTGTCCTTCATTTTTCCGTCGTCGTCGGCGCGTGGAGGGGTGAGACTGTCAAAGTTTCTGACGTTTAGGAATCGAGCTCTCTGCCGTTCAAAATTGTGAACCGAGCTTGGTAAGTGTCTCAAAATGCCTTAAAATAATTTTTAGGAATTTTTTCGAGAATTTTCTGACACCTTATCACTGTTCACACGCCCCACGCGCCACCCCCGAGAGTGAGCATCGTCTGGGTGTTAATTTTGAAATGAGTTTTAACAAAATTATTGATTTACTGGTTTATGAACCATGGCAACATGGTATGTGATATTTGATTACGATTTTCATCGAAAACTATGAATTATTCCTGATTTATGGAATCATGAAATCTACTGGTTTATGAATTATGGTACCTGAAATGTGTTATCAGGTTTCTTGTTTCACTGGAATAAAATGATGGTTATTGTTTTATGGACCATGAATAATACTGGTTACTTATGTAATTGTTTTATTGGGATATTATATGGGTAAACTGGAGTATAAGGGAATATCTCTGATCAAGCTAGTAAATCCTTACGGACTTAAGGTGATCCTTGGGTAGGCTCTCAGGCCCCAAGGCACTCCTTAGGTTAATAATTGGACTACTTATGGTGTACATACAGAAATCAGTTATACAATTTATTTCATTATTACGATTATAACATATTACTGGATAATGGTCCAGGTATTACGTTTTATGGCTAAAACTGATTTCTACCGGATATTTTATATGGATAGGATTCTGGAGTATAGAGATACAGCCCTGATCCAGCTGATAAGACCTTACGGACCTAAGGATACCTTTGGGTAGGCCCATGGGCCCCAAGGCATATCCTTAGGTTGGCTCCCTTTGTTGTGTCTTAGGGTAAGCCCTACGGACGCGGTTCTGGGGAACTGCATATTGGAGTTTGGTTGGAGGGTTTCGCTATGGTTTTAAAAAGATTTATATCTTTTTACTGGTTTTGATTGGAACACACTAGACATCTTATTCAATCTCCTGAAAAATTCATACTTTGAATGCTTTCTATAAACTGTGATCTTCATGGCTTCAACTCGATAAACTACTAAATGTAACCCCCTCAGACTGATGCGGATAACCCAATCTGATCTGGAATGTCACATTAGGGCCACCAGAGTGTCCCACTATAAAAATAACAGAAAAATTAAAAATTTTATTTAAAACATGTAACTTATAAAATGATTTATCAGTATGCAGAAATAAAACAGATTTTCAGACTTGTATATAAAACAAAATACAATTGCATGCCCCCTAATCACATGTTATCTGCATCGGTCTAAGAGGGTTATATTTAGTGGTATCAGAGTTATGGTTTGAGTCAAAATTCTCATGATAGACCGGCCGGTCGAATGTAAAAATATGTCTGATCAGTACATGCCCCTAGACTACAATCTTACTCTTTGAGTCGGTACTCTAAGTTGAGTCCCTATCTATAACGAGTAAACCGAAGTTTCTATCCGTTAAGGTTATACTTATACAAAAAGGAATACTAGTAACATCTGTGTAAACGATGTGAAGTACCTCACAAGCCATGAGAGAGTTATTTATCTGAAAAATTCTGACTCGACTCCGAAAATGAAATTGGGATATGCTACTGCTTTATGAGCCTATTCTCATGACCATGACTGAATTGATTACTCAATGAAATTTTTGTTCGGATTCTTTTATTAAAATGAGGAAAAGTTCTGATAAGAATGTATGCTCAGCTGGTTAAGGATTAGTGGAGGATCCGTACTTTTGTAAAAGCTACTTAAAGATATGAGAACTGATGGAAGTTTATTTTTGCAATTATGTGACATGAATGAATTTCGAGGACGAAATTCTTTTAAGGAGGGGAGAATTGTAACACCCTAATTTAGGGGCTAAATTTTAGAAATTATAAAGTTATGGATTCAATTGGTATTTTTGGAAGAAATTGGGGATTAAATTATAAAATCGTAAAGTTGGCATACCATTTTAAGAAGTGCTGGAAGTTCAATGGCTAAACTCATAGTTTACCCATTTTTCTTTTGGAATGAATTATAATCCCCCTCCCGTATGATTTTCCAGATTTCTTCCCAGTTTTTCCTCTCCAACAACCCTCATTTCAACTCCGGTCTACTCGCCCTCTGACCTCCGATCGACGAACCAAAACCACCATCGTGTTCATTGTCAACCGAGGAACAAAACCCCTCAAACCTCTCATTGTGAATCGACGTCGTTTGTCGTTAATTTCAGTCGGAAGTATCGTCGGTGTTAACTCGATTTTCGTCAATTTACATCGATTCGGCCATCCATTTATGACACCTCCCGCGCCATCATGTTCCTTGCATCATTCGCATCCACCGATGTCCTCCGTTTCTCCATCGTCATCGGAGTGTGGAGGGGTGAGACCGTCAAAGTTTTCGACGTTTAGGAATCGAACTCTCCGCCGTTCAAAATTGTGAACCGAGCTTGGTAACTATCTCAAAATGCCTTAAAATAATTTTTAGGAATTTTCGAGAATTTTCCGACACCGTATCACTATTCATGCACCCCACGCGCCACCCCCGACACTGAGCATCGTCTGGGTGTTTGTAATTTATTTCTGTTTGGGTTCTATTTGTGTAAAATTTGGGTGTTAGTTTCGTAAATATTTGCAGAATATGGCTAAATTTGTAATTAATTTCTGTTAGGGTGATATTTGTGTAAAATGGTCGAATTATGACATGCGTTGACCAGCGTTGACCAAAACTTTGAACGGCGTAGACCGGTAATAAAAGACCTTTGCTTTGACCGAATATACATATCCTGACGTTTTTCGACGTTCCAAATCCGATTTCGCAGTCTGTTTTTCGAAATTCAGACCCGAAGGCCTCGAAATTTCCAATAAAACCCGTTGACTTTAATTTTAACCAAAAATTTCAAATTTTAAAAAAATCATATTTTATGATTTTGATGACTCGAATCCATTTTTGGGGTTTATTTCACCAAACTCGAACCCGATAAGCTGTTTTTGACTTATTTATCACCCGATTCGATCTGTTTTTCAGAATTAAGCTCTGTTTTTATGTAATTTTTGTTATTATGGATCCGAGGAAATATTGAAAGTTGAATTAAATATCAAAGGCATTCGAATGGAATTTTTATGGTCGATCAGTATGTCATGGAAATCGAGGTAATACTTTACTACCTCTTTATGCTTTATGGAATATGTTGATATTAGTAAATGCATGAATAAGATAATGTTGGTCACTTTTGTGGAGTTGAATAATTTATGCACTCGATATAAATGTGGTAGAAATTCTGTAACTGAATACGGATCGAATGACTAATATAAGAGATTGAGGAATTGTTATAATTAAATTACAAGTTTGTGATTAGTGATAAAGAAATCAGCCATAGATTTGTAACTTATATTTTATATCATCAAAGGTTAAATGTTAAAGGTACTTGGATGAGAAATTATGAGAATATTAGGTAGGGTAAAATTACGAAAATACCCTTATGTTGTAGGATGACAAGAATTATCCCTGGAAGTTGGTTAATAATTCTGAAAATACATATTGATCTGATATAACTACTGATGTGCATAAGAAATGTTACTTTTACTTAGAAATTTTGGATAACCGGTTTTTAACCCCAAGAGGGTTTATGCAAGATACTAGAAGTCTGTTAAGAAATCATTTCAAGATCAGAGAAGGTTCGGGAAAGCAATTAATTATAGGATCTCCAAATTATATTATTTTTGTTAAGAGTTAATACCGAAAATATCTGGTTAAGAAATTATGAAAATGCCCTTGAGAGGTAAAATAGTCCGAGTTGACCCTGAATGAGAAAGTACTTTGAGGATTCGTACTTAACTCGATTAAGTACGTATTTAATTATTAATATCATGTCTTTGTACAGAAAATTCCTGATAACCTGTTTGTAAAATCTGAGAAGGCACTTGACCCGAAAATATCCGAGTTAGGAGTAAATACCTGAGGAACAATTTATCAGGGTGCTCTTTTATTAGAATTGTTCGAAATGACTGAAATAAATGATAAGTTTGAATTCGATAATAAGATCAACGGAAGGAAATGATTGTAAGGCATTGTATATGTAAAATGACCATAATATCCCTAGAATGCAAATGACCAATAATTTCACCTAGCTCAGGAATGATTTGATACCCTTGAGCTCTGAAATAAATGGAATAAAACTGAGCACTAAAATGACTAAAATACCCTTATGACCTAGAATAAGTAAATGTCTTAAATTAATTAAGAAATCCAAATAAACATGGATGTTGTGCTACCAGTAAAAGTTCTGGAACGCAGCTTAAGTGATCAACCAACGCTAGTGCTATATCATTACCTGAATGATATATGTACCACTTGAATGTTTGTTCATCTTCTCAAATTTGGATTGATGATAATTCTGGAAGTACTTGGCTCAGCTCAACTCTAGAGCCCATACAGTAATAATAAGTGGGTATTCATGAGACAAATCAACCACGAATACCAGAATGACTTTATTATATGATTAAATTGAACTGAAGGGAAGGGAAGTACATGTATTTGAAATTCAGAAACGTCTTAATTATTCTAGAAAACTCTAAAGTAACTGGGATAGACTTGCTTACTAAACAAACTAGTAACCTCAATGACTGAGGATTAAATAGGTGATTGGATGAGTTTGGAAACAATGTTGAACTTACATGATGAATTATCCTTATGGATTATGAACCATGAATCAAGTGCGTCAGTATTTTCTGATATCGTTGAACGTATAAATGAAATAAAGACCGTTGGAAGATCTATTCAGCGATGATTATGGGGATGATCTATGGATCTGGATTATGGTATTAAAGAGTGAATACACTGGAAGCATAATTAATTGACTTGTTGACATGCATCAGTTGGTAGTTGTGTAACTCGAGTTGTTTGATAATATGATCGATAGGCATAGATTGTAAATGACTTGAATCTTTGATTCTATATTTTCATCTAAAATCACTTCGGTCATGTTTGAAAATGCAAGTAATACAGAAGGAAAAGATTCTTAATACCTCAATTGGTTCAATTGGGCTGAAATCCTATGAATTCAAAGTATATCCGGAATACCCCTGATTGTTCTGGTAATGGAATCACTCGCAGTAAATCTAAATTTAGAATTATTATGTATAAAGGTTCCTGAACGTTTTCCTGATGCACATGGAAACTTAGTGGAATTCTAAAGTATCAATATGAAATGTCTGATTAGATCGGTTAGAAATCGATTCTCTTCAATAGATATTATTCCTGGAATCCAATCAAATTGCACAAGTTCATGTTATCCATACTGATAACTACAAAATGTCTCTGAAAAATACATGGATCCTCTAGTGTGTTCCACATGTACTACACGACAGTTTTATATGTTTTAAAATGAGTTTTAACAAAATTATTGATTTACTGGTTTATGAACCATGGCAACATGGTTTGTGATATTTGATTACGGTTTTAATGAAAACTATGAATTGTTCCTGATTTATGGAATCATGAAATCAACTGGTTTATGAATTATGGGTACCTGAAATGTGTTATCAGGTTTCTTGTTTCACTGGAATAAAATGATGGTTATTATTTTATGGATCATGAATAATACTGATTACTTATGGAATTGTTTTATTGGGATATTATATGGGTAGACTGGAGTATGGAGGTATAGCTCTGATCAAGCTGGTAAATCCTTACGGACTTAAGGTGATCCTTTTGTAGGATCTAGGCCCTAAGGCACTCCCTTAGGTTAATAATTAGACTACTTATGGTGTACAGGCAAAATCAGTTATACAATTTATTTCATTATTACTATTATGACATATTACTGGATAATGGTCCATGTATTACGTTTTATGGCTAAAACTGATTTCTACCGGATTTTTTATATGGATAGGATTCTGGAGGCACAACCCTGATCCAGTTGATAAGACCTTACAGACCTAATGATACCTTTGGGTAGGCCCATGGGCCCCAAGGCATATCCTTAGGTTGGCTCCCTTTGTTGTGTGCTTAGGGTAAGCCCTACAGACGCGGTTCTGGGGAACTGCATATTGGAGTTTGGTTGGAGGGTTTCGCTATGGTTTTAAAAAGATTTATATCTTTTCACTGGTTTTGATTGGAACACACTAGACATCATATTCGATCTCCTGAAAATGTCATACTTTGAATGCTTTCTATGAACTATGATCTTCATAGCTTCAACTTGATGAACTACTAAATGTAATCCCCTCAGACTGATGCCCAATCCGATCTGGAGTGTCACATTAGGGCCACCGGAGCGACCCACTATAAAAATAGCAGAAAATTTAAAACTTTTATTTAAAACATGTAACTTATAAAATGATTTATCAGTATACAGTAATAAAATAGATTTTCAGACTTGTATATAAAACAAAATACAATTACATGCCCCCTGATCACATGTTATTCGCATCTGTCTGATGGGGTTACATTTAGTGGTATCATAGCTATGGTTTGAGTCAAAATTTTCATGATAGACCGGCCGATCGAATGTAAAAAGATGTATGATCAGTACATGCCCCTAGACAGCAATCGTACTCTCTGAGCCGGAACTCCAAGGTTGAGTCCCTATCTGTAACGAGTAAACCGAAGTTTCTATCCGTTAAGGCTATACTTGTACAAAAAGGAATACCAGTAACATCTGTGTAAACGATGTGAAGTACCTCACAAGCCATGAGAGAGTTATTTATCTGAAAATTCTGACTCGACTCGAAAATGAAATTGGGATATGCTACTGCTTTATGAGCCTATGCTCATGACCATGACTGAATTGATTACTCAAGGAAATTTTTGTTCGGATTCTTCTATTGAAATGAGGAAAAGTTCTGATAAGAATGTATTCTTAGCTGGTTAAGGATTAGTGGAGGATCTGTACTTTTGTAAAAGCTACTTAAAGATATGAGAACTGATGGAAGTTTCATTTATGCAATTATGTGACATGAATGAATTTCGAGGACGAAATTCTTTTAAGAAGGGGAGAATTGTAACATCCCAATTTAGGGGCTAAATTTTAAAAATTATAAAGTTGTGGATTTAATTGGTATTTTTGGAAGAAATTGGGGATTAAATTATAAAATCATAAAGTTGGCTGACCATTTTAAGAAATACAGGAAGTTCAGTGGCTAAACTCATAGTTTACCCATTTTTCTTTTGGAATGAATTATAATCCCCCTCCCCGTATGATTTTCCAGATTTCTTCCCAGATTTTCCTCTCCAACAACCCTTATTTCAACTTCAGTCTACTCGTCGTCCAACCTCCGATTGACGAACCAAAACCACCATCATGTTCGTTGTCGATCTAGGACAAAACCCGTCAAACCTCTCATTATAAATCGGCGCCGTTTGTCGTTAATTTTAGTCGGAAGTATCGTAAGTGATATCTCGATTTCCATTGGTTTTTCGTCGATTTATGTCGATTTGACCATCCGTTTACGACACCTCCCGTACCATCGTATTCCTTGCATCGTTCCGCATCCACCGGTGTCCTCTGTTTCTCATCGTCGCCGGTGCGTGGAGGGTGAGACCGTTAAAGTTTTCGACGTTTAGGAATCGAGCTCTCCGCCGTTCAAAATTGTGAACCGAGCTTGGTAAGTGTCTCAAAATGACTTAAAATAATTTTTAGGAATTTTTCCGGGAATATTTCGACACCATATCACTGTTCACGCGCCACCCTCGAGAGTGAGCATCGTTTGGGTGTTAATTTTGTAATTTATTTCTGTTTGGTTGCTATTTGTGTAAAATTTGGGTGTTAGTTTCGTAAATATTTGTAGAATATGGCTAAATTTATAATTAATTTCTGTTAGGGTGATATTTGTGTAAAATGGTCGAATGATGACCTGCGTTGACCGTTGACCAAAGTTGACCAAAACTTTGACCGGCGTAGACCGGGCATTAAACGATCTTTGACTTTGACCGAGTATACCTATCCTGATGTTTTTCGACGTTCCAAATCCGATTTCGCAGTCCATTTTTCAAAATTCGAACTGAAGGCCTCGAAATTTCAAATCAAACCCATTGACTTTGATTTTGACCAAAAATCCAAATTTTTGAAAAATCATATTTTATGTTTTCAACGTCGCGAATCCGCTTTTGGGATCTATTTTGCCAAACTCGAACCCGGTAAGAATTTTTGACTTATTATCACCCGATTCGATCTATTTTTCGGAATTAAGCTCCGTTTTTTTATGTAATTTATGTTGTTATGGATCCGATGAAATATTGAAAGTTGAATTAAATTTCAAAGGCGTTCGAATGAAATTTTTATGGTCGATCAGTATGTCACGAAAATCGAGGTAATACTTTACTACCTCTTTATTCTTTATGGAATATGTTGATATTGGTAAATGTATGAATAAGATAATGTTGGTCACTTTTATGGAGTTGAATAATTTATACACTCGATATAAATGTGGTAGAAATTCTGTAACTGATACGGATCGAAAGATTGAGGAATTGTTAGAATTAAATTACAAGTTTGTGATTAGTGATAAAGAAATCAACCATGGATTTGTAACTTATATTTTATATCATCAAAGGTTAAATGTTAAAGGTACTTGAATGAGAAATTATGAGAATATTTCGATAGGGTAAAATTACGAAAATACCCTTATGTTGTAGGATGACAAGAATTATCCCTGGAAGTTGTTTAATAATTCTGAAAAGACATATTGATCTGATATAACTACTGATGTGCATAAGAAATGTTAGTTTTACTTAGAAATTTTGGATAACTGGTTTTTAACCCCAAAAAGTTTTATGCAAGATACTAGAAGTCTGTTAAGAAATCATTTTAAGATCAGAGAAGGTTCAGGAAAGCAATTAATTATATGATCTCCAAATTATATTATTTTTGTTAAGAGTTAATACCGAAATTATCTGGTTAAGAAATTATGAAAATGCCCTTGAGAGGTAAAATAGTCCGAGTTGACCCTGAATGAGAAAGTACTTTGAGGATTCGTACTTAACTCGATTAAGTACGGATTTAATTGTTAATATCCTGTCTTTGTACAGAAAATTCCTGATAACCTGTTTGTAAAATCTGATAAGGCATTTGACCCGAAAATATCCGAGTTATGAGTAAATACCTGAGGAATAAATTATCGAGGTGCTCTTTTATCAGAATTGTTCGAAATGACTGAAATAAATGATAAGTTTGAATTCGATAATAAGATTGGACGAATGAAATGATTGTAAGGCATTGTATCTATAAAATGACCAGAATATCCCTAGAATGAAAATGACCAAGAATTTCACCAAGCTCAGGAATGATTCGATACCCTTTAGCTTTGAAATGAATGGAATAAAACTGAGCACCAAAATGACCAAAATACCTTATGACCTAGAATAAGTAAATGTCTTGGATTAATTAAGAAATCCAAATAAACATGGATGTTGTGCTACCAGTAAAAGTTCTGGAACACAGCTTAAGTGATCAACCAATGCTAGTGCTATATCATTACTTGAATGATATATGTACCACTTGAATGTTTGTTCGTCTTCTCAAATTTGGATCGATGATAATTCTGGAAGTACTTGGCTCAGCTCAACTCTAGAGCGCATACAGTAATAATAAGTGGGTATTCGTGAGACAAATCAACCACGAATACCAGAATGACTTTATTATATGACTAAATTGAACTGAAAGGAAGTAAACATGTATTTGAAATTCAAAAACGTCTGAATTATTCTGGAAAACTCTAAAGTAACCGGGATAGACTTGCTTACTAAACGAACTAAGTAACCTCAATGACCGAGGATTAAATAGGTGATTGGATGAGTTTGGAAACACTGTTAAACTTACATGATGAATTTTCCTTATGGGTTATGAACAATGAATCAAGTGCGTCAGTATTTCCTGATATCATTGAAACATAGAAATGAAATAAAGACCGTTGGAATATATATTCAGCGATTATTATGGGGATGATCTATGGGATAATAAATTGACTTGTTGACATGCATCAGTTGGGAGTTGTGTAACTCGAGTTGTTTGATAATACGATCGATAGTCATAGATTGTAAATGAATTGAATCTTCGATTCTATATTTTCATCTAAAATCACTTCGGTCATGTTTGAAAACGCAAGTAACGTAGAAGGAAAATATTTTGAATACCTCATTTGGTTCAATTGGGCTGAAATCCTATGAATTCAAAGTATATTCTGGAATAACTCTGATTGTTTGGGTAATGGAATCACTCGCAGTAAATCTGAATTTAGAATTATTATGTATAAAGGTTCCTGAACGTTTTACTGATGCACATGGAAACTTAGTGGAATTCTAAAGTATCAATCTAAAATGTCTGATTAGATCGGTTAGAAATCGATTCTCTTCAATAAGATCTTATTCCTGGAATCTGATCAAATTGCACAAGTTCATGTTATCCATACTGATAAATACAAAATGTCTCTGAAAAATACATGGATCCTCCAGTGTGTTCCACATGTACTACATGACAATTTTATATGTTTTGAAATGAGTTTTAACAAAATTATTGATTTACTGGTTTATGAACCATGGCAGCATGGTATGTGATATTTGATTACGGTTTTCATCGAAAACTATGAATTGTTCCTGATTTATGGAATCATGAAATCTACTGGTTTATGAATTATGGGTACCTGAAATGTGTTTTCAGGTTTCTTGTTTCACTGGTTTAAAATGATGGTTATTGTTTTATGGACCATGAATAATACTGGTTACTTATGGAATTGTTTTATTAGGATATTATATGGGTAGACTGGAGTATGGAGGTACAACTCTGATCAAGCTGGTAAATCCTTACGGACTTAAGGTGATCCTTGGGTAGGCTCTTAGGCCCCAAGGCACTCCCTTAGGTTAATAATTGGACTACTTATGGTGTACATACAGAAATCAGTTATATAATTTATTTCATTATTACGATTATGATATATTACTGGATAACGGTCTAGGTATTACGTTTTATGGCTAAAACTCATTTCTACCGGATTTTTTATATGGATAGGATTCTGGAGTATAGAGGCACAACCCTGATCCAGCTAATAAGACCTTACAGACCTAATGATACCTTTGGGTAGGCCCATGGGCCCCAAGGCATATCCTTAGGTTGGTTCCCTTTGTTGTGTGCTTAGGGTAAGCCCTACGGACGTTGTTCTGGGGAAATGCATATTGAAGTTTGGTTGGAGGGTTTCGCTATGGTTTTAAAAAGATTTATATCTTTTTACTGGTTTTGATTGGAATATACTAGACATCTATTCGATCTCCTAAATTGTCATACTTTGAATGCTTTCTTTGAACTGTGATCTTCATGGCTTCAACTCGATGAACTACTAATGAAAACCTAGATTATTCCGCAACTGATATACGTCTGATTCAATAAGGAAATTATACGGCTTTCCATTTATCTGCATGTCATGTAGCATCATCTGGTAGTTCTGTATTACTGAGCTTTTCGAAGCTCACTCTATTACTAATCATTGTAGGTTAAAAGAATTGTACTAGTGCAACCATTTACATCAATAAGGGAGTTTTTCCGGCGTTGCTTGCAGAGGATGATACATTGATTAGGGGCATGTAATTGTATTTTGTTTTATATACAAGTCTGAAAATCTGTTTTTTTTCTGCATACTGATAAATCATTTTATAAGTTACATGTTTTAAATAAAAGTTTTAAATTTTCCGCTATTTTTACAGTGGGTCGCTCCGGTGGCCCTAATGTGACACTCCAGATCGGATCGGGTTATCCGCATCGGTCTGAGGGGGTTACAATTTCAAGTTAAAAGAATCATACCAATACAACTTTCGACATCAGTAAAGGAGTTCCATTCGGCTTTGCTTGCAGAGTACGATACAAGTGTAGTTAGGGGCATGTAAGACACATTTGGATTTTATAATGAGTATGAACATGTATGATTTTAATTCTATTTGTAATATACGAATAGTTTTCCGAACTTTTATTTTAATTATAATTTATTTTATGAATTTACACATTTTAACAAAAATTTTAAATTTTTTTCAGGAATTTTACTGTGGGTTGCTCCGTGGCCCTAATGTGGAACTTAGGATCGGATTGAGTCACCCGCATCGGTCTATAGGTGTTACAGTTGGTCATTTCAAATGGTCGGTGGCCTTGGGATTAGGGTTGGAGTTTGGGATTAGGATTTGGTAATTTTAATTTCAATTTACTTTTTATTTTAAATCCTACTTGGCATAAAATATTAAGAAAAAAATATCATGTCATAATAAAAAATAATAAAATATTCCATGTCATCACATATTTTATAATTTAAACAGTGTAGTGATTAAAACATAAGCAATGTAAAGTTCATTTATTAAATTAAAAAAATTTAAACTTCAATGACCAAAATAGGAATAAGAAGATAATTTAGTGATGGACTTTGTAATTTAAGCTACGTTATGGAGAATTAGATTTAACATGGGGGATTGACTGACTTGAGTTTTGGGCTTTTTTGGGTCAATTAAGTTTGGTGAATGGGTTTTGGGTTTTGTTCATGAGCTTTGGATTTATGGTGAATTTGGTTAAAGACTTGTAGATGAGCTTTGGGCCCAAACAAAATTAATAGTTATATCTTATATGATTAGAGAATATTGTAAAATTGAAATCAATTTACGTATAATTTTAAAAATAATTATAATTAAATTTAAATTAAAACTTGAATAATTTGACTTGAATTTCATAAATTCAACTGAAAAAATTCAAATAAAACTTGAATGACAAAGTTAGACTTGATGAACTAAGCATCTCTACTCTAGAAAATAATATAAAAGAACATTATTAACATTCTTCATTTTCAGGCGATCGTTGGATGTAGCGCACATTAATGTGGGAATAGTATCACTTCAATTGAAACTAAAAGCAGACCATATTGCCAAAACTTGACTGATATGAGTATGTGGAATTTGTAGATATGTCTAGTGTTTTTACACAGGCGAATGAGCATGAAATTGTTTCAGAAGAACAATGAAGATATAAACAAAATGGCTCTCTTTAAGTTTTTTTTCATTCGGCTCTAAAAAAATTATGCATGATTTATTGAAATTAATACTCAATCCCGAACTCACTTCAAAACATCTCAATATTGGGTTCACATTCATAAACAGTTCTCCTTGGGTCTTAAGAAAATAATCGTATTGTCTGCAAACTATAAATGGGAAAACGAATAATTCAGTATAATATTTTCAATGCCCTCAATATCCCTGCCTCTTACCACTTGTTTCAAAAGCAAATTAAGGGCTTCAACTACCATGATGAATAAGAACGGAGATAGTGGATCCCCTGACGTAGACCTTTCCCTATCCTAAACTCATTCTTAGGAGAGCCATTAATCAATACCGATGTAATCACCATATTTTTACCCCGACCTTATTAGTATTATTACTATTACTATTATATTAGTATTACTATTACATTATTAGTATTATTACTATTAATAATTATTATTATTATGTTATATTACTATTAGTATCATTATTGTATCTGTCACAACCCCATTTTGAAATAAAAATTATAAATTTATTTAAAAAAAATTAGAGATCAAATTGCAAATTTTCAAAACTTGTAGCCCGGTTTAGAATCTGTGTAAAGTTTAGGGACTTAACCTTGAATTTTTCATTTTTCTTTCGGCAAAGAAAAAAATAATAAAAATAGAGTTGGTGGCCTGGGGGTTCAAACCCCTATCCCCCGGGTATAGTTGCCCATGCCATAATCATTTAGGCTAGGCATTGTTATTGATATTTTTAAGTAAATATTTATATTTTAATGCTTAAGGTTCGGGATTTAAATCTCTAAAAAAACCCAAATTGAAACCCCCCCTAAACCTAAGTTGTCGCCGCTCCCCGTCGCCTCCCAAATTCCCCATCGTCTGACCGCTGTTCAACTTGCCACCACCCTCATTTGAATCATCGTCGACCGATGACTAAAACCCGATCACCATTGCATTGAACAAAGACGTTGTTCTTCACGAATTGCCACTCGATAGTGCGACGGGAAACCTAAATAGCCATTGTTGTCTTTCGTCGTTTCATCGACGTCCAACCACCGATGAGCCTCACCGCCCACACCAGGTGAATCATCTAATTGTTTGCTTCTTTGGATTCCAGTGGTGTCATCATCGCTACCGTAGTGGAAGAGAATGAAGAGAGGAGTTTGATCGTTCGAAAAGGCTTCCTTTCGACATCTTTTTCCGTTCACCTTTGTGAAACAACGCTTGCACGAGACTCCCAGGCCAACGATCTATCGATCTGTAAAATTTCATGTCGAATCGATGATTGGAGCTGTCGTATGCACCGCACGTACCGCTCCCTACGCGTGGGCATTGTCTGCCAACCAGGGGGTTGTCGACCAGTTTGAACCGGTTAGGTCGGTCTGAGCTGAGTTGATCCAAGACACACCGAGCTGATCCGAGCCATTGACCAGGTGTTGACTGAAGATTGACTGGTCGTTGACTGCCGTTGACTAACTGTTGATCGTCATTGACCAACCGTTGACTTTTTCTGTGAACACCTATCCTAATGTTTTTCGACGTCCTTAGTTCATTTTTTAGGTCTATTTCACCAAATTCAAACTAGTAAACTTTTTTTCACTGATTAACATGACAATTCAATCCATTTTTCGTAATTAAGCTTCATTTCTAATGTAATTTCTGTTGATATGTATCCGATATATTATTGGACGTTGGATTCAAGTTTGAGAGCGATCAAATAGAGTTTGAATATTCAATCGGTGTAGCTTGAGAACTGAGGTAATACATTACTACATTTTTGCATACTTTATGGAACATGTTGGTATTGGTTAATGCATTTATGAATATATTTGGTCAAATGTATGTAGTTAATCATCTCTAAACTCGATCTAAATACTGTAAAAAGTATGTCAAGTAATAAGACTCGGATGACTCTATCAGAAATTAGAAGTATGATAATAAATAATTCCAAGTTAAGTGATTAATCAGTGCAGCAATTAACTGCATAAACCTTAAATTCTGATTATTTCCATTAAAAGTTGTAATACCAAAAATACATGGATAAGAAATTACGAAATTGCCCTTAAGATGTAAAAATGATATAAAATTACTCTTGTTAATAGATTTGACATGAAATTGGTTTTTCAACTTGATAAAATTACTTATACACCTATTAATTTCATGATTTGTTTGGGGAATCATTGATAATCAGTTCATAACCTCCGTAAAGGCTCAAAACCTAGAATTTACGATTTATGAGCAAGTACATAAAGACTAACACCATGGAAGTACTTTTTACATCTGAATTGTTTGAAAAGACTGAAATAAATGACAAGTTGAATTAAATGGAAAGAATGGACAGAAAGAAAGGATTGAAATACTCTTGAACTGCAAAATGACCTAAATACCCCTGAAGTGTGTAACAACCTAAAGTACGACCCAAACCCTAGAATGATTGAATACCCTTTAGCTCTAGATTGAATAAATCTACCATGAATATCATAATGATCTAAATACCCTCTTGACATGGATTAAGCAAATGCCTTTGGATAACTTCTGAAGATACCGGTGAAGCTTTAAATGTTGTAACGTCTTTGAGGTTTGTAGAGTATGACCTAAGCAGGTTGATCATCTTTAATACTATTACAATACGAGAAGTAAATAAATACTACTTAAATATATGTTCATATCCTCATGATCCATCCAAAGATGGTTCTAAAGGTGATCAGTTTGATTCTACAATGTATCCAGTTTTAAGGATTGAATATTCATGAAGCTTCTCTATCTATGTAATAGATACCTTCTGAAGCTACCGATGAAGCTTTAAATGTTGTAACGTCTTTGAGGTTTGTAGAGTATAACCTAAGTAGGCCGATCATCCTTAATACTATTACAATACGGGAAGTAAATAAATACTGCTTAAATATATGTTCATCTCCTCGTGATCCATCCAAAGATGGTTCTAAAGGTGATCAGTTCGATTCTACAGTGCATCCAGTTTTAAGAATTGAATACTCGTGAAGTTTCTCTATCCATGTAATAGATAAGTGTCACCTTTTTTGGGAATTTTACAATGCGATTGGATTTTGAAACCTGTTAAGATGCTTGAAATCTGAAAATTCTTTAAATCGTTGTATACCCTTATTAAATTAATTTATCAAATTTCTTAATAATTAAATGACTAAAATGTCCTTCTAAGCCTGATTGATGGAATCACTTTAGAAATGTCTGAATCCTAAATAAATTTTGATGCAATAATTCTGGAAAACCTTGCTGATATATCTAAATAATATATGATTTTGATAAATCACTTCTTGAATGACTGATGAATCTGCTAGCTATCAAACCCCCTTTTTATAGGGATCTCATTTTTGAAATTCAATCAATTTGCAGAAGTTTCATGTTTCTCCGCTTGATAATTACTAAGTACCTCCGGAAAATAACTGGATCCCTAATGTGTTCCTTATGTGCCATATAATTGTTTTACCTATTTTGAAATGTGAATCTCCAAAATTTTGATTTACTGGTGTATTGATTTACTGTTTATGAACTATAGCTACATGATATGTGTTCTCTGGTTACCTGTTTTCACGGGAAAATATAATCTTTCATGAATTATAGATCATGGAATCTACTGTTTACTGTATGAACCGATTATTGGGAAACTATCTGGGTAGGATTCTGGAGTATGTAGGTTCAGCTCCAATAAAGCTGGTAATTCCTCATGCAAGTTCAGCACCGATCAAGTTGGTAATTCCTTATGGACCTAAGGCAACCCTTAGGTAGGCTCCTGTGTCCAAAGGGACTAGTGGTAAGACCTTATGAACCCTAAGGTACTCCCTTAGGGTGACTCATTTATTGTGTGTATTGGGTAAGTCCTTATGGGCCTGAGGGCACACCCCTTAGGTAGGCACCTACGCTTCGGCTAGGGTAAGACCTTATGGATCCAGGATGCTCCCTTAGGTTGTCACATATGTCTAATGGGCCTAGGGTAAGTCATTATGGATACAATTATGGGGAACTGCATATCGGTGTTCGGTTGGAGGGTATTACTGTAGTTTTAAAATATGTTTTAAACTACTAATATTTTTAAAGGATCTATA
The DNA here is from genome assembly GCF_006381635.1 of Hibiscus syriacus. Taxonomy (NCBI): domain Eukaryota; kingdom Viridiplantae; phylum Streptophyta; class Magnoliopsida; order Malvales; family Malvaceae; genus Hibiscus; species Hibiscus syriacus. Next base: position 1,766,081 of record NW_024063440.1, read on the forward strand.
CACATTTATCTGTTTTGTTGGAACACACTAGACTCCGCATTTCAATATTCTGAATCTATCTCTCTCTAAACACTTCCTTCAGACTGTAAATTCTTGTTTGTAACTGAAGACTCATCTAATGGAATCTGAATTCACCGTTAGAATCTGATGATTTCTATCCCGCTAAGGATATTATGCTTTACCATATACATGATAACCTATGCATTCATCTGGTAGTTCTGTATTACTAAGCTTTCTATAGCTCACTATATTACTTACCATTTCAGGTTAAAGAGTTTGATCTTGTACTTTTACCGACTTCAGTCAAGAAGTTCCACCAGCGTTGCTTACGGAGTATGGTGAATGTAATTAGGGGACCTGTAGGTTGTATTTTGTTTTTTATATTCGAGTTTGAAACTTGTTTTACTATTAATATTAGTGGATTTTATTTTTAATATATAATCTTCTGAACTTGTATTTTATCTATAAATTATTTAAATGGATTAATAAAATTTTAAATTTTTCTTGGATTTTTACTATGTGTTGCTCCGATGACCCTAATGTGACACCTCGGATCGGATTGGGACACCCGCATCGGTCTAAAGATGTTATAGTATCATTTATTATTACATTATTAGTATTATTATTATCATTATTATTATTATGTTATATTACTATTATGATATTATATTATTATTATTAATTATTAACTATTATTATTAGCATTATATTATTATTAACTATTTTTTGTTATTATTATTATTATTTTGATATTAACGTTATATTTTTGTTATATTATTATTATTATTAAATAAAATTCAAAAAAATATTAAATATATATTAAGCCCAACATCACAAAACCTTATACAAAAGTGTGACCCAATGCAAAATAGTACAAGTGTGGCCCAAATGATGATACCCAAGGAATCCCTAGGGTTACAAACTTTGTTTTAGCTGCGGCCCATTGTAGGCCATTGGATCTGATAATGATCTAATGGCTCATCTCGATAGAGCATTAGGGTTTCCATCTTTAAGCCGACCCGCAGCACCGCCGTCGTTCCTTTCTCCAGCCGTGTCGATTACCAAGCCAACATCAAACCGAGTCAAGACAAAATTGTAGGGATTATTTTTCAGTTGGAAAGAGAAATATTTGTCCTAAAGCACTTTAAGGACTATTTTCTCTTAGATTGGAAATGAAAGAATATTTTCTCTTTCTCCTTAAAATTATCCCCAAATAAAATCATGATTGAATCTGGAATAAGAGGATCATAATTTAAATATATATTCGAATTCTTAGACTTCTGTTATTAGAGACAACATACAATCGATAAGGTACCAGTCTTGGGCATTGTGGGGTGCTTATCATTCCTCATGCGCAACCAACTTCCGAACTCTTTAAAATGAATCTTTGGTAAAGCGTAGAACATTTTTGTCTTTTAAATGATTTTTTTAAAAATGAATAAAAATATGTTTTTAGTTATTCGACCTACCTAGCCCAAAAGGTCAATGACGACTCCAAAATATTTCTTTTACAAAAATTAAATTTTTCACAAAATAAGTCGATATTTGTTCCGACCTTAGGGATCGTTCCAAAATAAAAAAGCTTGAGGAATAAAAAATGGGTGAAATGAACAACACCCATCAACTTATCCCTCCTCGACTTAGATAACTTGAGAACACCACCCATCAAAACCGCCATTCATTCAATCTAACCGTCTGTTTCTTAAGAGAAAATCAGAGAAGCGATTGAGGGTTCATATAGAACTCTTTTTTGTACGAATGATTCTTGAATCTTACTTTATTGTATGATTTTTTGACAGTGAATGTAACTGGCAAGCCAATGAGATAATGTAACGCCATATCAAATTCCATAATCCAAAGGAGGAGAAAGGGAAAATAAAACCTAAAAGTATGATGCATTCATTTCAATACATATTTATATGATCAAAATAACGTATGTCGATTTTAATAATCCCAATTATATATAAGCAAACATCTTTATTTTTTATATTCTAGTTAGACTATCGATTGAGTCGAATTAAATTTAACAAAAAATTGAATTAAGTCGAACTTTGTCATTCAAAATTTATTTGATTTTTTTTATCGAGTTTATGAAATTCAAGTCAATTGTTTGAACTTTAATTCAAATTTAATTATAATTATTTATAAAATCATGGTTTAAATTGATTTCAATTTACAATATTCTCTAATATATAAACATTAATTTTGTTTGGATCAAAGCCCATTTACTAGGCCTGAACCAAATTCAACACAAATCCAAAGCCCATGAACACAAACCGAAAACTCCATTCACCAAGCTTAATTGACCCCAAAAGCCCAAGATCCAAGTCATTCAGTCCCCTTTGTTGCTCTCAGTTCCAAAATCCCTCCGTTTAAATTATAAAATATGTGATGACATGGAATAGTTTATTATTTTTTATTGCGATATCTTTATTTTTTATATATTTAAATTGAGAGTAAATATTTGATCAAGTAAAATTGAGTAAAACTTTTAACCTGACGAATAATATTGTGTCATTCAAATTTTATTTAATTTTTTTGAATCAAATCGAGTTAAGTCGAGTCGAGCCAAATTATTTGAATTTTTACTTAAATTTAATTATAATTATTTATAAAATTATGGTATATATTAATTTCTATTTAACTACTTTATATATATATATATATATTCTTTTTCATATTGTAATATTATTTAATAAATTAAATAGCATCATTTAAAAAAATTAAAATAAATTTTTTGGAGACAAAATATTGATGAGTATATAAAGGAGTCAAGAAATTGATGAAAAAAAAAGAATTTACAAAAAAAATTATAATAAAATATAAAATTAACAAACTAAATTGTAAAAAGAGAAAATTTATTGTTAAAAATGATAATTAAAGTTACATGAATATTCTTTTTGAAATAGGGTACTTTGTATTAAAGAGATTAACAAAGTACATCACCTCAAGGCCCTCATTAAAAAACTTCTCTAATCCTATATGGAGGAAAAAGAGTGTACCTTGGGTGGTAGAGAACAAATACACATAATAGTAACATCATTCAGTACATACCCACACCTTACCACAATCACCAAACCAACACATAAAAAAGCTAACACAGATAACCAACAATAAGAAAAGAGGTCACACTGCGAAATACGCATACAACAAAACCAGAGGAATGAACCAAGCACTGGAACATACCGGCAACAACATCCTGAACTTGACCGAAGGCATATCACTAGGAAAGAGACACACACTTGCTGAAAATCCTTCCACACTTCCTTGAAGAACAGTATGGGCACTACAAAATAAACCAACTAAATTGATGCTAACATCCACCCACTGAATAGTGGCCCAAACTAAAACAGTATGGGCACACTAATAAACTATCACCACACTACCTAAATACCCGTAAAATGTCAGAGCACCAAACATCACACCTCAACTCAGTGCTTCCCTGAAACAAACTTCAAAAAAGCTACCTCGAAGCAAGCAAAAGAAAGAGAATCCTCCTGCAGCAAAGAAAGCAACCATCACCGTCCCAGCCTAAGAGCCATCCAAAATGATAACCGAGCAAATGACAAGGACCACCGAAGCCCGCTGCAATACCAGAGGCAATCTGGCGACAACAGAACAGATTCAATAACTTGTAACTTCAAGGCTTTAAAGAGCAGAACCCCACAAGAACCTTAAAACGATGAAGAATCGAACGCACCACACTAACAATGAAATATCAATGAAAAACCAGACAACAATCTCTCCACCGAAGTTCAACCTAACAAACCACTCTAAAAAACCTTGAAACAAGACTCATCCGACTAGAGACCGGTGAGCATACATTCGAAGTACTGAGCCAGCAAAGCACCCGGATCAACTAACCTACAATGTTGATTCGCTAAAACAACACCAAAGCACAAGGCTGAACCATCCACTCAAGTACAGGCCACTAGACACCACCACCAACCAACCAGAACATGGTGAGATGAAGAGCTCCACCAGAAATTGCTTGGCAACCGATAACACTTCAGCCACAGAAACCAGACTAACACAAAAATAAACCTACTAAACCTACAGAAAAACACTTGGAACTAAACTGCTCTAGCTCCTCTAAACACCACAAAACATCCTCAATACCTAAGCCTTAAAGCTCCTCAACCCCTGATAAACACGCACCAACCTCAAATAAATCTGGATAAGCAAACTTAAGAATATGCGAATCCAACCCTAGATGCTACTCGCCTACTCTTCTATAGAAAACACACACAGAAACTCACCATAGTGACCCTCAAACTGCCAAGAACCTTACCCAAGAAAGGAGAAAGCCATTAACACCGAAGCAGGAACCGAAAAAGGCGTAAGCACTCTCACTCATACACTATGGCATTAACACAAACAGCTTGCATATAGCTATATCCATCACGACCAGACTCCCGAAAACATATTTGTAGTCCACTCAGAAATTCAAAAACTATGAAAACTAATTTCAGAAGCAAGCCAGATCTCAAGCACGAAACATCAAACAATAAGATACAGGAGAAGACTTAGTTGGAATAGAAAGGAACAGGCTCACCAAACTAGAAGAGAACTCCCAGCTAAACGAGTAGCAAATTTGGCAACAAAAGCCAAAACGAAACCTAATCCCAAAAACAACAGAGCAGGGCCGATTAAAACTTAAAAAGAACAAAGGAGGAATCGACAACACTGGGATGGCTTAAGAAACCCTTGAGGGAGAACTCTCTCGAAATTTCTTTGTTCCGTAACTGAAATGTGAAATTTTTAAATCAATTCATCTTATAAAATCACTTTAGTATTTGAAATCACTTCAGAAATTAATTTACTCTTACTCTATGTGATAGATGAACATTTGATTAAAATTTAATAAATATTCTATTTTGAATTAGGGGTAAAAGGAACTAGGACAAAGTATTTGATTAAGTTGAGTTGAATCGGGCTAAAAAATTTCGAATTACTCCAGTTGATAAATCATATTTTATCATTCAAACATTTTTTTTTCAAATCGAATCGAATTTTGCTCATCCCTAATTTCGATCGAATTAAATAGAGTTAAAAAATTCGACTCAATTGAGTTGAAAAATCATACTTTATCATTCAAATTTGTTTAAAGATCAAAATTGATTTTTTTATACAATTAGATTTTATTCATCCCTAAGCTCAATCGAGTTAAAAATTTGCAATTAATCGAGTTGATTTAAAGATCAAATCGCTTTTTTTGATACAACCGATTTTTACTCATCCCTAAATTCAAACTTCATTTAAATTTCTTTTGAATAAAGTCAAGTTTTACTCTAATTTCAATATCAATAAATACTAAATTCAAAGCAACAGGTGAAACGTTATCTAGACAATCAGCTCCTTAACTGCATTTGGTGAACGACATTCTTATCATCCGAAGGCCTTGGCAAGAATATCGGGATCAATGGGAGGGCTTGAGCTGCATCTGAAATTGCAATATCCCATGGGTTTTGGCTATTGAAAGCAGCCAACGCCACTGCACAACTACCCCTGGAAATAAATCAACCCCGCAGGGAAAACAAACACATCTCTAGGGTTCAACTCTTTGGTGAAGAGGTGGTTGCCCGGGCTCGACGTAACGAAGCCAACACGAAGCGTGCCTGTAACAACCCAAAAAAAATTTTAATCGGTGTAATTTGGTGAAATTTAGTGACTAAATTAAAATTTATGAAAATTTATAGGTTATATTAGAAGTGAAGGAAATTCAGGGACCAATCCCCCAATTTTGCCAATGAGTGTCGGCAGCTTATAATCATAAATACGTGCAATGTTTTTTTCTGGTTTCATACCAGAAACAATTGCAAAGCTTTACTCTCCCGCATCCCCTCCTTTCAAGTCCGATCCTGACGTCGTTCGACATCCGATCGTCAAATTGAAACTACCGTCGTGTTTATCTTCGACCCGTGATCAAAACCCAGTAAACCAATTATAGCGAAACACTGCCAAACGACGTGAATTTCGAGTCAAAATCTCGACTTTTTTTAGTACCACCGCCAAGAAAATCTTAAATTCATCTCCGATCGTTGATCGGTTTTCGACACCTCCCGTACCATCGTGTTCCTGGTGTCGTTCCGAGTCCGACGGTGTCCTTCTTGTCTTTGTAGGCGGCGGCGTGTGGGATGTGGAGTGGTCAAAGATTCGGCCGAGTTGAAATTGAGCTCTCCACGGTTCAAAAATTTGAACTGAGGTTGGTAAGTGACTCAAAATCGCTTAAAATAATTTTTAGAAATTTTTTTCAGGAATTTTTGGAATCCATAAGAGCCTTCACGCGCCCCCACGCGCCGACCCTACGAGTGGGGGAGTTCCGAATCTGTTGGGTGATGTTGTGACCGATTTGACCGGTCTGAACCGGGTTGATCGGTCTGAACCGGGTTGACCGACCCGACCTAACCCGTTTACCCGACCCGGTGACATTCTGGGAAATATTTCAAAAAATGTGATATTTTGGGAATTATTTCGAAAAGGTGACATTTTGGGAATTATTTTGAAAAAGGTGACAATCTGGGAAATATTTCAAAAAAGGTGACATTCTGGGAATTATTTTGAAAAATGTGACATTTTGGGAATTTTCGAATGTGGACTATTGAACCCCTTTGACCATAACTTTGACTGGCTTTAAACGGCCATTAAACAACCTTTGATTTTGTTCGAGTATACCTATTCTGACATTTTTCGACGTGTCGAATCCGTTTTTGAAGTCCGTTTCACCAAATTCGAACCAGAAGGCCTCCAAATCATCAGTCAAACCCGTTGAGTTTGATTTTGACCAAGAATTTGATTTTTGAAAAGTCATACTTTATGTTTTTCGACGTCCTGATTCCGATTCCGCAATTTGTTTGGTCAAATTCAGACTCGAAATCCTCCAAATTAATAGTCAAACCCGGAAAATGCTTATATACTTAAGAATTTTAGCTTTGATCAATTAAGTAAGACTTAGGGTTGATAAATTATTATTGTTTGAAGGTACAAGAGACTCTCCGAATCGTTCGACAGCTCGACCCAGCTGTTCTAGATCAGTTAAACCACGTGTGCCAGTATTTACCCGTAAATTTTATGATTTTAGAGATTAATTATGTTACCCATTAGTAATATAGTGTTATTATAAATTAGGTTTGAAAACTGTAGCAGAGCGTGGTGAGAACAACAATCAGTAGATCTACTACTTGAACCTATTATCGAGGTGTGTTCCCTATTTATTACTGAACTGTTTTATTTGTTTTAATATGTGGTACACTGAATTCTTTGGTTATTGTTTTATTGATGCACCGATTTAATGTGATGTTTTATGGATTATGACTGCTATCTGATTTTGTTTTAAAATAGTATATGATTACCATGTTTATAGATTTATGTCACGGTGCAATTGAAATTTTGGAATACGAATTTATAAAGTACAGCTCTGATCAAGCTGGAAAATTTTACGGACCTAATGTGACTATTAGGTAGGCTCTGCGGCCTTGAGGTCATTCCGGGTAGGCCCTGCGGCCCTAAGATGTGTTCTTAGGTAGGCCCCACAGCCCCGAAATCTATCTTGGGTAAGCTCTCAGGCCCTAAGATGTTCCCTTAGGATAACTCTTTTATGAGATTTACTGGACTATGATTTGTTTAGTGTACCTATAATGATTTTATAGTAATGTTGGGACACACTGAGCCTAGCTCACTTTTCGAAAATGTTTTCCCCTTTCAGATACTGTTGGTTATATACACCTAATCGAGCACTTGGAGGATCAACATATCTCTTGAAGTATATCGTATTGTAATGTTTTATCTTTTAAGTTGAATATATTTTGGTAATATGGGCCTTATTTTAAAGTATTTGATTTTATAAAGATTACTCCTTTGCTACTTATAATTGGTTTATCGAAAATTTAGATTTTTAAGACACGTTTAAACTAATTTGTTTTTCTTAATTATATTTATGATTTGTATTTTTATAGTATAAATCATTATAATTTCATAAACGTCATTTATAATGTGATTTTATCATGATTTAATAATGGTTTCGGAACAATATTTTTAAGAATCATGAATGTGATTCACTAGACTTAGTCGAAACGCATAGACCGGGTCTAGGGGGTTACATTTAATTGGTATCAGAGATTTTGGTTTTTAAACCTCGGACTATGTATGAGTCCAAATTGAAAATACGATTTTGAAATATTTTACAAAACCTGTTGCTTAGGCCATGTCTCAAAGTTTTTACAATTTTAATTATGTTCGAGACTCTAAGTGCTTATCTAACCCTAAGTTTTATATTCTATAGTAAACTAGAGATCTACAAAAATGAGTGCTAGACGTGGACGTCGAACTAGCCGAGGGCGAGGTCGAGTGGCTAGATTTGCAGACCCGATCGATGAGAATCGAGTAGATCCCCCACATCCGACAGGTGATCCTGCTCCTGCGACCCCGACGAATTTGCCTCTTGCCGCTGGTATTGGCATGACTACACCGATCATAGGAGCGACTGATATTGAGCCTGATTCTACCAGAGTTGCACTTGATGAGAATTTTGGTAGATAATTTCTACAGTTGATTCAGGGAGCGGTCAGAGTTGCTGGTGCTGTATCTGAGGTGCCTATTTCTCAAACCCTGATCGCCAATGGGGTCAGGACTTTTGGAGGACAACTTGGAGGAATTCCTATTGAAGCAAAAGATTGGCTTCAAGATACAGAAAGATGCATGGATCAGTTGGGTTTGGACTCAACTAAGAGATATTTGGGGGCAGTAGCGATGTTAGATGGCAATGCCCACACCTGGTGGGAGTCAGTGACCAGTAGTGTTCCTACTGATCGTTTGACATGGGATTTCTTTAAGGAGCGCTTTCGGAGTCGATTCTTGGGGGAGCGTTACTTAGTCTAGAGACGACAACAGTTTCAGGACTTGGTTCAGGTGATATGACTGTTTCAGAGTATGAGATAGAGTTCTTAAAATTGTTAAAGTATGGACTCAGTCTGGTGCCTACCGAGAGAGATCGATGCCGTAAATTTGCCCTCGGACTCAGATACGAGCTACGTAGGATGGTGGTAGCTTCAAGATGAGATTTTTGATGTGCTGGTGAGCATAGCCAAGGATGCTGAGGATATGGAGGCTTTAGCTTCTGGTAGAGAGCGTGTTGATCAGGAACAATCTAGGAAACCTTTTGGCCCTACTGAATCATCCGCACAGTCCGGTAAGAGGACTCGTACTTCAGCCCCTCAGAGGAGCAATACACGCTTCAGGCCTGCAGCATCATCACCTTCAGCTGTTAGTAGAAGTGGTTCTTCGGTCCGGTTTCAAGTGCCTCATTGTGACTTTTATGGTAAACGACACACGGGAGAGTGTTATTGGAAGACTGAAGCATGTTTTCATTGTGGATCTAGTGGTCATTTTCGGAGGGATTGTCCTCAGCTAGCTTCATCTGAACGGACTGCTACCTAGACTCCTGTGCGTTCACAGACTACAGTACAGACTCAAATTAGAGATCGTAGCCAAGTAAAGGCTCGTGGTTCAGCGTCCAGGACAGACAGTAGAGCCCGACCTCAGCAGAATAGAGGGCCAACAGTTCCTGAGGCTAGACAGCCAGCTTTGGTTTACGCCACTAGACGTCAAGATGACACAGATGAGCATGAGGTTATTGCAGGTACATTTACTATTTATTCTATTCCATATTTTGCATTACTGGACAATGGCTCCACCCACTCCTATGTATCGAGCTCAGTATCTCGAAACCTTCAAATTCCGATCGAGAACACTGATAATACTGTTATGGTTACGAGTCCAGTAGGACAGGTAGTATTAGTGAATGAAGTATTTCGGCATTGTCCTCTGGAGGTTCAGGGAGAAATTTTTCTCGCTGATCTTATGGAGCTTCCTTTAGAGGAGTTCGATCTAATTCTTGGGATAGATTGGTTGAATAAACACAAGGTAAATCTGGATTGCGAATACAAGCGTGCTACTCTGAAGACTTCAGATGGTCGGACTATTGTGTTAATTGGTGAACGGCGTGGCTATCTCTCCAATATTGTTTCAACTATGGAAATTGATCGTATGATTAGGAAGGGGTATGAGACTTTCATTGCCTTTATTCTGAACACTAAAGGTTCCTTGTCCACGATCGAGGAGATTCGTACAGTTAGCGAGTTTTCTGATGTTTTTCCGGAGGAGCTGCCTGGGTTACCTCCTGATAGAGAGGTAGAGTTCGAGATTGAGACTTATCCGGGATCTTCACCTATTTCTATGGCACCTTATCGCATGGCTCCAAAGGAACTTATGGAGTTGAAGGTCCAATTGCAAGAATTATTCGATCGAGGATTTATTCGGCATAGTACCTCACCTTGGGGAGCTCCAGTTTTGTGAAAAAGAAAGATGGGTCGCTAAGGCTATGTATTGACTATCGGAAGTTGAACAATATGACGGTCAAGAATAAGTACCCATTACCCAGGATTGACGACTTATTTGATCAGTTGCGATGAGCTACTATATTCTCTAAGATTGATCTTCGTTCGGGGTATTATCAATTGAAAGTTAAGGGGTTCGATGTTGCAAAAATAGCCATTCGCACTAGATATGGTCATTATGAATTCTTAGTAATGCCTTTTGGTTTGACGAACGCTCCCGCAGCTTTTATGGATTTGATGAATCGTGTGTTCCGGCCATATTTGGATCAATTTGTGGTTATCTTTATTGATGATATTCTGGTATATTCTCGGACAGAAGCAGAGCATGACGAGCATTTGAAGATCGTTCTGCGAACCTTGAGAGAGCATCGACTATATGCCAAACTAAGCAAGTGTGAGTTTTGGCTTCAAGAAGTGTCGTTTTTGGGGCATATTATTGCTGCGCGAGGTATTCAGGTCGATCCAAGCAAGATCGAGGCTATTTTGAATTGGAAACGACCCAAGAATGTCTCTGAGATCCGCAGTTTCTTGGGCTTGGCTGGATATTATCGACATTTTGTCGAGGGCTTCTCGATCATTGTTGCTCCTTTGACAAAGCTGTTAAGGAAGAACGTGCCGTTTGACTGGGGAGAGGAACAACATGAAAGCTTTGAGAAATTAAAGGCGGTGTTGACTCAAGCACCAGTGTTGATTCAACCAGAGTCTGGGAAGGATTTTACAGTGTATAGTGATGCTTCACATTCAGGACTTGGTTGTGTTCTAATGCGGGAAGGAAATATAGTGGCTTATGCGTCACGTCAACTGCGATCACATAAGTGTAATTATCTAACTCATGATTTGGAGTTAGCAGCAGTTATTTTTGCCTTGAAGATTTGGAGACACTATCTTTACGGAGAGAAGTGTTATATTTTCACTGATCATAAGAGCTTAAAGTATCTTCTGACCCAGAAGGAGCTTAATTTGAGACAACGGCGCTGGCTAGAGCTTCTAAAGGATTATGATTTTGTGATTGATTAACACCCTGGTAAAGCTAACATTGTGGCGGATGCTTTGAGTCGAAAGGCGGTAGCGGATTTGAGGTCTTTAATGGCCAGTATGAATTTATATGAAGATGGCACTTTGTTAGCAGAATTACAAATTAAGCCGACTTTGGTTGATAAAATTAAAGTTAAGCAGCCCCTTGATAGCTCATTGCTATCCATCTTTGAGCAAGTAGAGCAGGGGGCAAGCTCAGATTACGCCCTTGATCATGATAAAGTTTTATGCTTTAAGGGTCGATATTGTGTGCCTGATGATGCTGAGTTGAGGCAGATTATTCTTAATGAGGCTCACAGTAGTCCATATGCTATGCACCCCGGTGGAGATAAGATGTACCGGAATTTGAGGGAGAGGTATCATTGGGTCGGCATGAAGAAGGACATCTCGGATTTTGTGGTTAGGTGTTTGACTTGTCAGCAAGTTAAAGCAGAGCATCAACATCCATCAGGTTTGTTATAGCCTATCAAGATTCCAGAATGGAAATAGGAGCGTATTACTATGGATTTTGTTATCAGATTACTGATGACTACTTCAAAAAAAGATTCAGTTTGGGTGATTGTTGACAGACTTATAAAGTCAGCTCACTTCATTCCTGTGCGGGTAAATTATACTTTGGACAAGTTGGCGAGATTGTATATTTCGGAGATTTTCAGATTGCATGGTGTTCCATTATCTATTATTTCTGATCGAGATCTGAGATTTACTTCGAGATTTTGGAAGGCGCTACATACAGCTTTGAGAACAAGATTGGATTATAGTACATCCTTTCATCCACAAACTGATGGTCAATCTGAGAGAGTGATTAAGATTCTGGAGGATATGTTGCGGGGTTGCGTAATTGATTTTCATGGTAGCTGGGAGAACTTTTTGCCGTTGGCTGAATTTGCTTACAATAACAGTTATCATACCAGCATTCGTATGGCACCCTATGAAGAACTCTATGGGCGTAAATGTCACACCCCGATTTCTTGGAGTGAGTTGCGTGAAAGGAAGACTTTGGGACCTGAGTTAATACGCGAGACGGAAGACACAGTCAAATTGATTCATGATCGTCTGAAAGAGGCATTTGATAGACAGAAGTCTTATGCAGATCAAAGGGGGAAAGATATTCAGTTTGAAGTTGGAGATCAGGTCTTTTTAAAAGTATCACCCTGGAAGAAAGTATTGAGATTTGGGCGTAAGGGTAAATTAAGTCCAAGATTTATTGGACCTTTTCGTATATTGAAGAGGATAGGACATGTCGCATATCAGCTTGAGTTGCCTCCCCAGCTCAGCCGTATTCATGATGTCTTTCATGTATCAATGTTGAGGCGATATCGTCCAGATCCAGGTCACATCATTCAGGTTGAAGAGGTAGAGTTGAGACCTGATTTGTCGTATGAGGAGGAGCCCATTCAGATCTTAGAAAGTGATGAGAGAGTTCTTCGGAATAGGCGTATTCCAATGGTAAAAGTTCAATGGAGAAACCGAGGCCCCTCTGAAGCTACTTGGGAGACATTGGAGTCAATGGAGGCTCAGTTTCCTCAACTATTCTCATAAGGTAAATTTCGAGGACGAATTTTTTTGTAAAGGGGGAGAATTGTAACAACCCGAAAAAAAATATTTAAATCGATGTAATTTGGTGAAATTTAGTGACTAAATTAAAATTTATGAAAATTTATAGGTTATATTAGAAGTGAAAGAAATTCAGGGACCAATCCCCCAATTTTGCCAATAAATGTTGGCAGCTTATAATCATAAATACATGCAATGTGTTTTTCTGGTTTCATACCAGAAACAATTCCAAAGCTTTACTCTCTCGCATCCCCTCCTTTCAAGTCCGACCTGACGCCGTTCGACATCCGATCATAAAATTGAAACCACTGTCGTGTTTATTTTCGACCTGTGATCAAAACCCAGTAAACCAATTATAGCGAAACGCTGCCAAACGACGTGAATTTCGAGTCAATATCTCGACGTTTTTTTAGCACCAGTGCCGAGAAAATCTTAAATTCATCTCTGATCGTTGATCGGTTTTCGACACTTCCCGTACCATCGTGTTCCTGGTGTCGTTCCGAGTCCGACGGTGTCCTCTTTTTCTCCGTAGGCGGCGGCGCGTGTGGGAGGTGGAGCGGTCAAAGATTCAGCCGAGTTGAAATCGAGCTCTCCACCGTTCAAAAATTTGAACCGAGGTTGGTAAGTGACTCAAAATCACTTAAAATAATTTTTAGAAATTTTTTTAAGAATTTTTGGAGTCCGGAAGAGCCTTCACGCGCCCCTACTCGCCGCCTCTACTCGTGGGGGAGTTCCGAATCTGCTGGGTGATGTTGTGACCGGTTTGATCGGTCTAAACCGTTCTGAACCGGGTTGACCGGTCTGACCCGACCTGTTGACCCGACCGACCAGGTGACATTCTGGGAAATATTTCAAAAAATGTGATATTTTGAGAATTATTTTGAAAAATGTGATATTCTGGGAAATATTTCGAAAAAAGGTGACATTTTAGGAATTATTTTGAAAAGGTGACAATCTGGGAAATATTTCGAAAAAGGTGACATTCTGGGAATTATTTTAAAAAATGTGATATTTTGGGAATTTTCAAAAGTGGACTATTGAACCCCTTTGACCATAACTTTGACCGGCTTTAAACGGCCATTAAACGACCTTTGATTTTGTTCGAGTATACCTATTCTGACATTTTTCGACGTTCCGAATCCGTTTCCGAAGTCCGTTTTTCCAAATTCGAACCAGAAGGCTTCCAAATCATCAGTCAAACCCGTTGAGTTTGATTTTGACCAAGAATATGAATTTTTGAAAAGTCATACTTTATGTTTTTCGACGTCCTGATTCCGATTCCGCAATCTGTTTGGTCAAATTCAGACTCAAAATCCTCCAAATTAATAGTCAAACTCAGAAAATGCTTATATACTTAAGAATTTTAGCTTTGATCAATTAAGTAAGACTTGGGGTTGATAAATTATAATTGTTTAAAGGTACAATAGACTCTCCGGATCGTTCGACAGCTCGACCCAGCTCTTCTAGATCAGTTAAACCACGTGTTCCAGTATGCACCCGTAAGGCCCGTAAATTTTATGATTTTAGAGATTAATTATGTTACCCATTAGTAATATAGTGTTATTATAAATTAGGTTAGAAAACTGTAGCAGAGCGTGGTGAGACCAGCAATCAGTAGATCTACTACTTGAACCTATTATCGAGGTGTGTTCCCTATTTATTACTGAACTGTTTTATTTATTTTAATATGTGGTACACTGAATTCTTTGGTTACTGTTTTATTGATGCACCGATTTAATGTGATGGTTTATGGATTATGACTGCTATCTGATTTTGTTTTGAAATGGTATATGATTACCATGTTTATGGATTTATGTCACGGTGCAATTGAATTTTTGGAATACGAATTTATAAAGTACAGCTCTGATCAAGCTGGAAAATTTTACGGACCTAATGTGACTCTTAGGTAGGCTCTGCAACCCTGAGATCATTCTCGGGTAGGCCCTGCGGCCCTAAGATGTGTTCTTAGGTAGGCCCCACGGCCCCGAAATCTATCTAGGGTACTCAGGCCCTAAGATGTTCCCTTAGGATAACTCTTTTATGAGATTTACTGGACTATGATTTGTTTAGTGTACCTATAATGATTTTATAGTAATGTTGGGACACACTGAGCCTAGCTCACTTTTCGAAAATGTTTTCCCCTTTCAGCTACTGTTGGTTAGATACACCTGATCGAGCACTTGGAGGATCAACATATCTCTTGAAGTATATCGTATTGAAATGTTTTATCTTTTAAGTTGAATCTATTTTAGTAACATGGGCCTTATTTTAAAGTATTTGATTTTATAAAGATTACTCCTTTGCTACTTATAATTGGTTTATCGAAAATTTGGATTTTTAAGACATGTTTAAACTAATTTGTTTTTCTTCATTATATTTATGATTTGTATTTTTATAGTATAAATTATTATAATTTCATAAACATCATTTATAATGTGATTTTACCATGATTTAATAATGGTTCCGGAACAATATCTTTAAGAATCATGAATGTGATTCACTAGACTTAGTCGAAACGCATAGACCGGGTCTAGGGGGTTAAAGTGCCTTCCAGAACGACCAGGATCTCGGTGGCAAGATGTGAGGAGGGTGTTGGCCACCTAAAGCTGAATAATCAATCCGTGCAATAGATATACCCAATGTGTTGAGCCCTGGTATTTGTTCATCATTGGCTAGTGTGACCACTGATCCTACTTGGTTTAATGTATCTCTCGGATTGTTGAACCCTGAAAGGAAGAAATCCTCCGGGGTTGCAAGGGTTGGGTCCTTGCAGAACTTGCCGTTAACGAAAACTACATAATTGGAGAAAGAAAAGTTTTAGGTGTCAAAATCAACATCTTTTTGAAGAAAACAAAGAACATACCACCATCTAGGCCATTCTCATCATTAGTTGCTACACAGAAATCCTGAAGAGGGACAGGATCTGAAGTATAGACGAATGTCGAAGCCGAAGCCAACAGGACAAATGCTACAAGGAAATGAACAACTTCCATTGTTGTAAGGAGCAGTGTTGTTTTCTTGAAATTGGCTTGAAAGTTGGTGTATTTATAGAAGGGTTTTTGAACTGTGTTAGGGTGTCCATGCATATCTCAGATGAAACCACAAGTACCGAAGAATCTTTTGCAATGGTTTTCTTGCATGACTACTTGTTAACTAAACCATGCAAAAACGATTTCTAGAATTTGTTTTTACAATAAAATAGTGGAGAAGAAATTGAAGGACAAAGGAAAACATCTCATTCCGACTGATCTCCACCCTATACTCCATGGATAAGACCTCATTTTCTATGATTAGCTACTTAATATCAATTGAATACTATTTTTGAATATTTATAATTTAGTTTAAATACAATAATAAAAATATATTTTCATCTTACTTGTTTTAAAGTAGATCAGGATCAGCTGAATTCTATTTTTAAATATTTATTTAAGTTTAAATAAAATAATAAAATTGTGTTTTTTTAAATATTTATTTAAGTCCAAATAAAATAATAAAATTTTGTATTTGTATAGGAGAATTATGTTAGATTTTAAATCTTTTTAGGATTTTAAGTCTTTTACTTTTGATATTTTGATGTTTACACTCGGATATTAAATTTTCATTACTTAACAAAGAGGCTTATGGGTACATGATCGAACATCTTTCTCATTTATTATTTTTTATTGACTAATTCGTATTTGACCCATTAATTATTTCATATTTGATTCGTTGATTTATTCGTATCCGACCTATTGAATGATTTGTACTTATTGATCATTGGCCGTTGAGTTTAGATTTCCAACTTGCCTCTCTTGTATGTCTTATTCTATATATTCTGAGTAAGTCGATATGTCATCTGTTATCTACTTCAATTTTCTGACATTTTGTGACATACTCATTGTCTCTTATATGGAATTTAAGTTATAAATATATTATGTTTATCGGTATCGTTTTCGGACCACACTGAATCTTTCGCTCAGCCTGTTTCTTTCTTTCCTTCAAGACAACTATTGCTTTGTTTATTGAATTGTGATAAGAGTTTGTAAAACTATTATTTTGTTTGACTGGTTTTATCTGTATGTTTTTGAACTAATATAATTTATATATATATGATTTTATATTTGTTTAAATATGAAAATTTTAAAATTATTTTCATGTTGCTTCACTGATAACTGTGGCATTCTACACTCAATCGTAACATCTAGGTCGAATGTCGAATATTACAATTGAAGTAAGAGAATCCAATTGTGAAAGAAAATAAGTTGAAAGGTTCATATTAAAATATCATCATTGTTACAAGTCTTCATTGAATGAGTATTTAATTAACGTCAGGGATAAATTAAAGGGTGCTAAAAGGTGTATACCCCAATAAATTTTAAATTTACATATGGTTTAGGTATTTATTTTGATTTTTATTGATAATTTAATTTTGTTTTCCTTGAAATTTTGTAATTTTGAACCCTTAAATTTCTCATAGAACTTTTTAAATATTTGTACTCTTTACATAAAAACGTATGTACGTACCTATTTGAAGTTATGTGTAGTGCATCAAATTTTGTGAGATCAGGAAACACTATTGATTGAACAACGCAGATCATCAGAAAAATTAAATATCAAGCATATGATTGTTGTCCCAAGTCTCGATGTCGTGATTGCGTTAATTATGTTGTAGATTTAAGTTGAATTGTGTTGAATTAAAGTAAGATGAATCAAATTGCGAAAAAAAAAAATTGGAAAGTCAAACCAAAAACATTGTGTGATATCCTAATTTTTGTCCGAATAATTATAGTCAGATTGAAGACCAATTGAGAATTGTTCATGTGTTCATAAACTGAACTGGACGGGTGAAGAGTTCATTCCAAATCAAGGAATTGTTGGAAGGCTTGTTCAGGTTAATGGGTTTGAATCGGATCCAAATGCCGGTGCTCACTTTCAAGGTTTTAGTTAACAAAAATGCAAATCTCTATTTGGATTAAATTGTAGGAGGATGTGTATTCGAAGTGATACTCTTGTCACTTTCATCCTCGAAAATTTGGAGACTACAAATTACACGAAGTATCCAAAATTTAAATGTCCAAATGTCCACAATTACAATACACTTTATGAGTCCAAATGACACTAGTCCAAGTCACCTGTAACCCAAAATACATAAAACCCACAACCAAATCATAAATCCAAAATACAAGCCCATTATACTTGCAGCCCAACATATTCGGCTAAACCGAACCCCTAGGGCACCCACCCTAAGCTGCCGCTGCTTCCAGCTTTGATCCCAGTGGCCACACCAGCGCCTTGTTGTCCCATGGCCACGTGAGATACCATAGACGTGGTCCCTTCTCCTCGTCAGCATTTGCTCCTACAACGAGTTGTCCCTTGCACCTCCAACAGACACGACAGCAACACGATGACCCCTACAGAGCACCCATCACGTCCTCAATCTCGGACCCAAGCAGCCTCGTCAATCAGAGGAAAAGAAAACAAAACATTTGTAAAGTCTGTTTTTAGCAAAAGAGAGGTACTTTATAAAGAAAAATCAGCAAGAAAAAGCCGGATGATCTATTACAGAGTCTCTCCCTTTTTTCGATCAAAAATTGTAAACAAGGTCTTTTCCCCGATTCAAAAGAAACCAAATCAATACAACAAAAAAGAACATATTTCCAATGATATCTTTCTTCTTTGAATTTGTAACCTTTTTTTCGCTTTTATTTTCGAACTAAAGCAGCAAGTAGTAGCAAAATAGAGAGAAGAGAGGGGGTTCATGCCTTTAGCCTTAGTCGTAGGTGGGGGTGCCTCGTCGGTCCGAAGCCTCGCCGAATCGGAGCTTCGCTGGAGTCGTGAGTTCGAGGGATCGTGGTTCGGCTTTAGGCGTTTAGGAGCTGTTTTGGTTGTGGGTTTCTCTAGTTTCTTGAGAAAAGGGGTTGCTTCGGTTTTAGATTGGGTTTTGGCCGAAGGCTTGTGGCAGCGCCGATTTACGGCTAGGAAGCGGCGGTGTTGTGTTCTAGGGGGCTCGGTGGTGAGAAAGAAGGAGCTAGGAGGCGAAAATAGGAGCTTTAGTTTTCTTGTTGCTTTCCTTGGTAGAGTACGGAGGCAGTCGAGAGGGGAATCGCCACCAAGGTGGTGGCCGGCGTTGGCTTTGTGCCTTGGTTTTTTTGGACGAGCGGCGGCTGTGTCCTTCGGTGAGGCCGGCGGCATGATGGAGAAGAGTGGGAGAGGGAGTGAAAGCTTTGAGTTTTGTTTTTAGTTTAGGTTTTACCTTTTTTTAACATAAGTGGCATATTAGCATATATTCATAGGATTTAGGTTTAATCCCCTATTAGTCCCTAAACCCTTGCTTCATATTTGTTTGTTGGTCACCTATTCCTATCTTTTTATTTATTTCGAATCTGGCATGTTTTTCTGTTTATTTTTAATTTAGTCACCCCATTATGTTGGTCTGTACTTTAAATTAACTGCCGACTTTTATATTATTTTATTTTAGTTATCCATTTATGTTTTTATTTATTTATTTATGAATTTGATGTGATAGTTTTAATTTATTTATTTAGTCACTATTTATTTGTGATTCGCTTGCTTTTTTTATTTTTATTACATTCTGGTCCCTAATACTAAAATATGAATACTAAATGTTTAATACAACTTTGTGGTGATCAACCTTGGGGTATGATCTGCATTATTCATAGTCTGGGTAAAATTTTAATTTTAATTGCTAACCCGTTATTTTTCTAATTTCTAACATCTAACTTATATAAAATATATTTGAATCATTCTACAACCTTGCAATGATCCTCCTTGGGGTATGATTCGCTTTATTTATAGTTCGAGCAATTAAAAATATTAACCCTAACTCGTATTTTTTATTCAGTTGGTTTTTTTTCGTTATTTAATTTAAATTATGTTATTTTAAATTTTTCCTTAAATTAGCAATATTTGCATTTTAATCCTTTAATTTTCAGTTGTAATTTCACATTATTAGACTTTATATTCTATTTTTATTTCAATTTTTTCACTAGTTTTGCCTATTAATTTTGACTATGTATGATATAATTATTTTAATTTAGTTATTTTGTGTTGATTAATTGCCTTTAATTTTTTGGCTTGCCAATTTTAATTTAGTCCTTGATAGTCTATTTAGGTTTTTAGATTAAATTCTTAGATTTAGACTTATCACATTTTGGTCCTAATTTAGGTTACATTATCCTTAATTACTCTTTAAATTTAGATTCCCTTCGATTTAGTCCTTAGAGATTTTAATTATTCGAATTGCATAATTGATTAAAATTGATTAGGATTAATATTAGAGCCTTCATGTAACACCCTAGACCCGACCTATGTGTTATGACCAGATCTAGCGGATTACAATAAAATTTTCCAAATCTTTTTTCAGTAATTTAAAACCATACCATGAATAAAAAAAATTAAATATAGAGTTGATAATATTAAATTTTAGTTTCAGTAAACTAAAGTCATCGTAAAAACTAAATAAAAATAAAATATTTCAACATCAGCATCGAAAGTAACATACACCGTAAAACCAATATTTCCAAAATATAGGCACATGTCACCCAAAATAAATGCAGCTCGAAAGATAAATGCATTACAAAAAAATAATTTTGTACGAATGTGTCGATCCTCCAAGTGCCAGGACTGGTCGCCTATCCAAAAGTATCTGAAAGATAAAAGTTTGGGGGATTGAGCTAGGGAGCTCAATGTGTTCCAATAGCAGAAATAAAACATACAATTAATTTTTAAAAATCAGTTCAGATCATAATTATTAAAACATCAATAGAGTTTTTAGTTTAAAATTTCAGAATCGCCCTTCAACCGAACATCATATGCAGTTCCCCAGAACTACATAACCTAAGGGAGCATCTTGGGTCCATAAGGTCTTACCCTAGCCGAACTGTAGGTGCCCACCTGAGGGGGTGCCGTTAGGCCCATAAGGACTTACCCAATGTACATAGTAGAGGTGCCACCCTAAGGGAATACCTTAGGGTTCATAAGGTCTTACCACTAGGCCCATTGGGCTCAAGTACCCGCCCAAGGATCATATTAGGTCCATAAGGAATTACCAGCTGATCAATGCTGAACCTATATAAGTAATTACCAGCTTGACCGAGCTAAACCTACAGAGACTTCATATCAGATCCCAGAGTACCCCGAAGAAAATAGTTTTCTGATAGTAAATAGCAGTAGCAGAGAAAGCAGAGTTTAGACATATCAATTCAGTAAAACAATAACCAGAGAACATAAAGCAGACATACATGCTTAAAAACTTCAGTAAACCAGAAATCAAGTTTAAAATAGATAAATCATTCACATTCAAATAAGATCAGCTAGTCATATTGCAAATCAGATAAAACAAATCATATGCACATGATATTTCAAACATATATTTTCAAACACATATGTGGCACAAAATGAACATACATCGCAAAAGAATCAGTCCGGTAGATCTAACGAGCACCGACTTCGCTACGCTCTTTTGGTGAACGAGAACCTAGGTTATATAAAACATGGTTATAATCGGAGTAATAATATAAACTGAATATTTAACAAGGTTATAGAACTATACGAGTATTAACGGGCTCTCGCAGTTGAGTGGACCTGGAGGAATGGGGACGAATAGGTGAACGGTCACTAGATCCTCAAGTACCTTAAATATACGATAACATTAATTAGTCCTTGACCTTCAGTTAAATTAGATGCACTAAAATAAACACTTAATTTACATATGCACGCTCGGGTTTAATGGTCAATTCAGAGGCTTTCGGGTTCGAATTTGACAAAACGAACTTTAGATTCAGACTTAGGACATCGAAAAACATATAATATGACTTTTAAAAATTTTTGACTTTTTGGTCAAAGTCAACATTTGACCGATCAACGGACAACGGTCGGACCAATAAAAGGTCAACAGTCAGATCAATCCACGGCTTGACTCTGGTCAATTTGAGTTGAGCAGACCCAGTTCAAACTGAGTCGGGCTGGTTCGGGCCGGTTTGGACCTCCTGGATTGGTTCTAGAAGTAACCAGAGTTGGGGGAGGAGCCCCACGTGCACGCGACGGCGCGTGGTGGTGTGTTGCAATGGCGATAGGGTCAGGGTCGGGGGTGATCGTCGAATACCCTAAATATATCCAAATATCAAATACGACCCAAATCAACATCAAAATAAGCCAAAACCACGATGAAACTAACTAAAAATGATAGAAGCTTAACCCCCAACGGCGAATGATGAAAGTGCAATGATCGACATCAATTTTGGTCGGGTTTTGATGGAATTGACCGAGGAACACAACGGTGGCTAGCGTGAGGCTCACTGGCGGCTGGAACGGCCGAAATCGAGGAAAAAAGTGATGGTGATGCAATGGGTTTCCTCTTTCGATTAATGACGCTCAGCAATCGATTGGGGTCGTTGACAACTGGGGACTGGTGGCCGGAGGACGTCGGTTCGACTGGTGGTGACGGAGTACGACAATGGCAGTCGGATCGGAGCGAATCGCGGTGGAAAGGCGATAGCTAGGGTTGAGGTAGGGAATTTGGGGATAAATTTGGGGTTTTTGCTTGCTCGATCGAGGATTATTTCAACTTTGGGTATATAACCCGTGTTAAAATAATTAAATAATATATTTATTAAAAATATACACAAATTGTGCCTTAGCCTAATGACTAAGGCATGGGTGCCCGTAACCCTAGGGTCATGGGTTTAACACCCAATAACCACCCTAAACCATTTTTTTAATTTTTAAACTGACCAAAAAAATGGGTTATTCATGAGACTAGTCCCTAAACTTCCTAATATTTCAAAATTAGCTCAAAAATTCCAAAAACTTATAATTTAGTTTCTAAAAATCAATTAATTAATTTTAATAAATTTTAAATAAATTTTGATGTGTAACACTTCACTTTAGGACTAATTTAAAAGTTAGTCCTTAAATTTAGGTAAATTCTTAATTCAGTCATGACTTTTGCTGGAGGTTGCATTTTAATTATTCAAATCAAATAAATGTTTAAAATTATTTGTGACTAATATTAGAGCCTCTATTTTAGACTTAATTTCATATTTAGTCCTTAAATTTAGGGTAATTTTTAATTTGGTCCTCTCTTTTGCTCGAGGTTTCATTTTAATCATTCGAATCAAATAATTGGTTAAAATTGATTAGGCTAATAATTAGAAGCTCCATTTTAGGTTTAATTTCACACTTATTTCTTAAATTTAGGAGAATTTTTTTATTTGGTTCTCACTTTTATTAGATGTTCCATTTTAATTATTTGAGTCAGTAGTTGATTACAATTAAATAGGTTAATATTTAGAGCCTCCGTTTTAGGTTTAATTCCAAACTTAGTCCTTTAATCTAGGAGAATTTTCGATTTGGTGCTCGCTTATCCTCGAGGTTCCATTTTGACTATTCAATTCAATAATTCACTAAAAATGATTAGGATTAATATTAGAGCCTACACTTTTTGGTTTAACCCCTTAGGTTTTTTAAATCTCATAATTTGACACTTTAAGTTAGAGAGAAGCTTTAATTAATGAGAAAATAACCTCAGTGACCAAAAATGCCTTATAATATACGATTTTAACCAACTTTTTTTGGATTTGCCAAAATGACCAACTAAATCGCAATGCGATCGATAATTCGCAACGTGATCTCCGGTATCTCAAATCAGTTTCCAGATTCGCAACGCGATTCTGACTATCGCATTGCGATTTCCCAAATTCGCGTTGCGATTTTCCTAAATCGCAATGCGATTTATATAGCGCCATTCATATTAACGCGTATTTTTTTTCAAATTCCAAACACGAATATATTAATATATCGGAACACTGAACCGTCCACAGTATATCCCATAATCGTAACTCATAACCTAAAACCCTAAATCACAACTCAGTCTCATCTCCAACTCTCACTCTCTAAGGCGACATCCGTCCCCATCTCCGACGAAATCAGTCCCCACGACGATAACAGTCTCCATCTCCGGCGAAATCATTCACGGTCAGAAATGGAAAATCAACCAAATCAACCACCGAGGGTTAGTTTTTTTAATTATTTTTATTTTGAATTTTTTGCATTGTTATTAGGTTTTTCATATTGAAATTGATGATAAGTTTACTGGTGTTTTCAATAATAGATTAACCATTTCACTTAGATTGCTTATTATATTCATTCGATTGATGCCAATACTGCTAAACTATGTAGTCTTTAACCCTGTGAAGTTAGTATTTGTCTTTGTTTTGTCTTTTGGTTGAAGTAATGCAATCCATTCAAGTTTCTTTCAATTTTAGTATTTGAAACCGAGAATGACTATCGCAACGCGAAAATGACTATCGCAATGCAAATTTGACTATCGCAACGAGAGAATCGCAATGCGATTTTCATTTCGCGTTGCGATTCTTGCGTTGCGATAGTCAAATTCATGTTGCGATAGTCATTTTCGTGTTGCGATTTTCATTTTCGTGTTGCGATTTAAAGTTTCAGAAACTATTCTTCTTCTGCAAATTGAAACTTGAATGAATTGCATTACTTCAACCAAAAAACAAATACTAAATTCACAGTGTTGCAAATTTAAGTTTGAAGAATAAACTACTACTCTTTATGTTTATTGTTCATATCTTCACAGTGTAGTTTTTGGTATATCTAAATTGGTATGTTTATTGTTTTTGCAGAACTTTTATTCGGCTCAATTGACCTTAAGAAATAAAGTAAGCCTGGCCAAAACAATTGTGTCGAAGCTTTCATCTGCACAAAGAAAAATATTTGAGGATACTTGCTTCGGGCCATGGCTGAAAGTACAACATCCGGGTGGAGATGCTATGTTGACCCATCTGTTTCTTCAAACTATGACTAGCGATCTACCAGAGACTATACAACGTCGTGATGAAGAGATATGGTTTGATTTTCCACTGGCTTATACGTGTTTTGGGCGGGAGGAGTTTTGCTTAATCACCGGTCTACGCTTCGGACACGATGATGTAGATCAGTACACTAGACATATTACCCACCTATCATGGTTTCCCGGGTTTTTCCTGAGCAGTCAACGGAGAAGTCGAATTTACACGTGGAATACTTGTCGAGATTATTGAATAAGAAATATGGTTTTACTCGGATGGATGACGTCGATGTTGTCCGAATATGCCTTCTAATACTTTTGCAAGCCGACTTTTTAGGCAGAGAGGCCCGACAACCTATTCCTAATGATCTAATTAAATTGGTAGAGGACCTAAATGCATGGAACCTGTTTCCGTGGGGTTCGTATCTATGGAGAGCTACATGGAATAAGTTGTCGTCTGCCTTTAATGATCGGAAAAGTTTGTGTGGCGATGGTTCCAAATACACTTTGTCAGGCTTTATTTGGGCCTTTAAGGTAATAATTTTTATATAATGTTTCCAAAATTATAATTAATTCTTTAACAATTACTAATGTTTGTTATTATATTGTTTGTAGATTTGGATATTTGAGGCCTTTCCCGCCATGCGGACATATGCATTAAAAACTTCTAATGATATTCCTAGGGCTATTTCCTGGAAGAGGAAACGATCCTTGCAGTAATGGGAAGATTTATTACCGTATACTACAATAAATAATGTAAGTTAACACAAATACTACCATATGTTTATAAACATGTTATTACTAGTACACGTTTAACTTTGTTTGAGCTTTTATATTGTTAGGAGGCCAACACTCCATTACAGAGGCTGACACCCACGGAAGCTGAGCTTGCCACTGATTGGTGGCAAGCTAGTAAGCTTTTTTTTATGGCACGGATGATGAGCCGCCACCACTTAGAGAGCCATCACCTCACCCAGAGCCATCACCTGATCGACCCGAATATACACCTCCACAACGAGAGTCATCACCTATTCTGTCACATCATCGAGCCTCTTCTCCACCATCACCTCATGATAGGCGACCGGCAAAGATGCCACGAAGTTTATCTCCCTATTCTCCACCTCCACCTCCACCTCCACGGGATGAGTTAAGGGAGTTACGTAATGAGGTCATTGCCTTGCGTGAGGAGGTCGGTACTTTACGCGATGACAATGGTGCATGGCGTATTGAGGTGTCTACTTTACGTGGTGAGGTAGCAGCTCTACGTGAGATTGTAGCATCGTTGCAGAACGAGGTTCATACTCTACGCAACGAGGTAAGTTTAGTATTTTTCATATTTAACTTGATGATAAATTTACTCGTAATTTCACTTAGATTGCTTAGTAAATTCATTCGGTTGCTGCCAATACTGTTTAACTGTTTATTCTTTAACCCTGTGAAGTTAGTATTTGTTTTTGGTTGTCTTTTGGTTGAAGTAATGCAATCCATTCATGTTTCAATTTGCAGAAGTAGAATAGTTAACTATCGCAATGCGAAAATGACTATCGCAACGCGAAAATGACTATTGCAATGAGAGAATCGCAGTGCGAAAATGACTATCGCAATGCGAAAATGACTATCGCAATGTGAATTTGACTATCGCAATGCGAATTTGACTATCGCAATGAGAGAATCGCAATGCGAAATGAAAATCGCATTGCGATTCTCTCGTTGCGATAGTCAAATTTGCATTGCGATAGTCATTTTTGCATTGCGATAGTCATTTTCGCATTGCGATAGTCATTTTCGCATTGCGATAGTCATTTTCGCGTTGCGATTTTAAATTTCAGATTCTATTCTTCTTCTGCAAATTGAAACTTGAATGAATTGCATTACTTCAACTAAAAGACAAATACTAACTTCACAGTGTTGAAAATTTAAGTTTCAAGAATAAACTACTACTCTTTATGTTGTCATTGAACCTGCACTAAACCTATATGTTGTCCTTTTAAATGTTTATATAAGTGCTTACTTCTGGAATGTTATCTGATGCATTTTGTAAACAATGATATAATAATGACTTGGGTGAATACCATGCAAGTTTGAAATATATTTGTCTTTGTTCTCACTGTTTAATATCATGTCTGTTTATTTACTGATTTATGTATTAATTTATTTTTAGCGGCCCGCTAAGGTGGATGCTCTACGTCGGGTTTTTCTTGCAAGACGGAGTTCATGCATCAGACGGCGTGCACGTGCCATTACGTCTCCATTCACCCCAATAGTGTGAAGAATCCGTAAGAAAAAGCCTGACTCACCTGTCATCGTTCAAGAGGCCTCCCCTATCGTTCAAGAGGCCCCTATCATCCCTCAAGAGTCTCCTCCGACCGTTCAAGAGTCTACTGTCATCGTTGAAGAGGTCCCTCCCAACATTCTAGAGCCCGATTCACACGGCGTAATATATCGAATTATTGAGAAGCCCCCTCACGTGCCGGACATGATGGATGACTGTTGGCTTTCGTATAAGTTACCGCCCAGTACCATTCCGGCAGATGAAGTGGAGAGGAAACAACTACCGAAAACAATTCTGGATAATACCCTTTGGGCTAAGACCGCAGTTGATTTTTATCTACATGAGAGGAGCCAAGGGTGTTACGCTGACACATACAAACTCAACGATGATATGCATTTGTTGATTGAACGGTCTTGGTGGGGTGTATTATTAGGGGTTGAAGACAACGACTATTTCGATGGGGGGTAAGTCTTATATTTCTTATATTTCAGTTTGATTAATTTTTTTTAAAATGTATGTAATTCACTAATATATGTCTTTTTTTGTAAAACAACATATTGATGCATGGGTGACACGTCTTCTAATTGTAAGGAAATTGAAGAAAAATATTAAAAAAATGCGATATACAATTATGCCGATGTCTTTTCACGTAGTTCACTTGAAAAATCAACGACAGGAATCATATGTGTTGGCTAATGGACAAGCTAAACTTTATCCTGCATGGTGGGAGGTCGATAAGGTTAGTATATTTGTTTAAATATTTTAAGGGTGTTCATAAATAAGTGTGCAATTTGAATTATTACATTTCGATGCAGGTGTTTATCCCTGTTTTGGACCGTACTCATTGGCTTCTCGTCGAGCTTCAGCTCCCATCCCTAAAGACAATAGTACATGACAGCATGATAAATTACATATCATTGTCTGATTTGAGAGATATGATTAAGGGACGGAGCTCTCATTTGGCTAAATTCTTGGATGCAATTGATTATTGGACTAAGTCTGGAAACAAGAAGCCAAAGAAGTTCAATGTTACAGTTATCAGAGATGAGACCGCACCACAACAAACGAAGGAAGCCAGAGGGGATTGTGGTCCTCTCGTATGCATGTGCTTGGAGCGTTTGACGACAGGAAGCACACATTTTCTACCTCCCACCGATAGAGATAGAGGTGCAGTAGGCTTGTGGTTTCGGTATTTTATGGCTAGAGCGATATATGCGAGACGCTGCCTACCTGCATCTGCATTATGAAAGTGTCCATAAAAAATTTGTAAGTCAAATGCAAGTGTTGTTAAACATATTTACTCTTTTTGGTTTGAAAATGTTTGGTTAAGTAGCTAGAATTCAATAATTTGCTGTTTGTAGGTTTTAGATGTGTAGAAAGTGTTGTTGATTCAATGTTTGGTTTCTGCAGGTTAATCCTGAAGTGAGCTGCGTGAAATGGATGTATGGGTGTAAAAGTTGATTTCATTATTATTTTTTGATTGTTTAATTGATTTGTAAAATATGATTTATAAAAGTTGATTTGTTTAATTGATGTGTACATGATATTTGTGCTTGTTTAATTGATTGAAATGTAATAGTTGATTTGTTGATTTCAATCTGCATTATGTTGAATGCAAAATAGACTATCGCAACGCGGAAATGACTATCACAACGAGAGAATCGCAATGCGAAATGAAAATCGCAACGAGTGAATCGCAATGTGAAAATGAAAATCGCAACGTGAAACTAATTTCGCGTTGTGATTTTCATTTTCGATTTGTTTAATTGATGTGTACATAATATTTGTGCTTGTTTAATTGATTGAAATGTAATAGTTGATTTGTTGATTTCAATCTGCATTATGTTGAATGCAAAACAGACTATCGCAACGTGGAAATGACTATTGCAACGAGAGAATCGCATTGCAAAATGAAAATCGCAACGAGTGAATCGCAATGCGAAAATGAAAATCGCAACGCGAAACATTTTTGCATTGCGATTCACTCGTTGCGATTTTCATTTCGCATTGCGATTTTCATTTCTCATTGCGATTCTCTCGTTGCGATAGTCATTTCCGCTTTGCGATAGTCAATTCCGCATTGCGATAGTCATTTCCGTGTTGAGATAGTCATATTCGTGTTACGATAGTCAAATGAATGTCTAATAAGTGATAACAACTGAACATATCATAGCAATGTTCAAACTCAAGTTACTAATACGTGCCTAACTGAATATGTTAAAAGTTCACACATAATATACACATAATACAACGTTTGCATTTAAAAATCACCTAAGTTAACAGTCCCAAAAGGTGAAGCCGGTTGTGATTGGGATTTTGATGAGGATCCATATTTTGGTAGAGGAAAAGATGATTATGATGGCACTGGTGATCCACATGTCAACCTTGTATGACCACTTTCCTTGCACCGACTACATGTCGATCTCTTATTCTCTTCACCCTTAGACGGTATACGATCGTGACTTTTTGGTCGCCCAGGTAGCCTTCTGTCCATGGCTGGTGGCAAAACTGTTTGTAAGTCATCTGGTATGTCCCACTCAGAAGGATGTGGAATAGGGTAGACAATCTCACCATAAGTCTGTCGATATACTTCTGTAGTGTAGCAATCCATAGCGTATGCGCTTGAATCATCTTGGTTTAGATGAAGAGAAACTTTTATAACATGGCCACACGGATAACCAGATGTTTTCCATTTCATACAACTACACGTCTTTGCATTTAGATCGGCAAGCCCATTTAAGTTATTATCCAGTACTTCAAACAAAGTGTTTGAACATGGTTTAACTCTCCATGACGTTGACTTCACAACACGTTTCGTTATCTTTTTTTCTGTCCATGGTGTAACATGATGTTCCAATGTTCCTGTAAATTTAAATAAATAATACTTAGTAAAATATATGATAAGTTATGAATTTAAAGAAATAATACCTGCATGGTTTCTTTTCTTCTAGTACCACTGTTGAATAAAGGCTCAAAAAAACTCATTAACATAGTAATGGGTAATTTCCGGGAGTGACGACTTAGAGGTTGATTGATTTTGCACTATTATATGTCATAAAACCATATCTTGCTCCAAGTTGATGTACTCTTGACCATCTTTCAAACCCGACATCTTCTAGTGTTTGAGCACACTAAGGCAAAACACATCTTAAACAATTTATATGTTTATTAAAATCCACTTCCCGATAAGCTTTTACAGCCTTCCAGTATGTCCATTTGTGATTTTTTATACCAACAGACCTTGATTTTAGATTTCTATACAAATGAACACCACAAAGTCCATGAAAAGCATATGGGAAACACCTTCTAACAGCGTTGTCAATTGAGTTTGCCCTATCGGATATGATTGTCAGATTGCTAATAGGACCTATGCAATCCCTAAGATGCCCCATAAACCATGTCCATGAATCAGAGGTTTCAGATTTTCCAACCCCGTAAGCTATTGGCAGTATCCCATTGTTAGCATCCATGGCTACTGCTAATAAGTTTACTCCAAGGTATCAACCTTTTAAATGTGCTCCATCAACTATAATAATTGGACGCATGCAATTAATAAACGAACGAATCTACAAAATCATATACACAAGAAATATAATCATTTAAATGTGAAATGCATGTAACTAACAAAAATGAGTCAACAAAATTATATTGATTTACTAACCGCAGCACCAATGGCGATAAACAGCAACTCAAAGCGTCCATCTCTATCTGTTTTGATATGAGTTACCGACCCAGGATTTTTCAGCTTTAAATTGTGACAATAAGCCGACAGTTGGGCAAACGATGCTTCTGGCGACCCCCTCAACAATTCCAAAGCATAACATTTGGCTCTCCAAGCTTGAGAATATGAGATACTAATCTTGAACTGAGCATTCATGTCAGTTATAATTTCATGTCCCCGATATACCCTACCATTCAAAAACATTAACTCAGCCAGAAAACCACCCAACACATTTTTGTTTGCCTGTCTATGGTGAGGAAAAACTTGGGGTTCTTGAACATGTATGTTTATCAATAAAAGTTCTAACTTGAAACATTTCGCAATCTTTTATCCTCTTTGCAATCATACGCCACTTACAGTTTTTGTCAATCATACACCTTGTTTCGAAACGATCTTTGCTTGATTTGTTAACTTTTAGTTGATAGCCATCTTCCACACATTTCGTATACAAAGCTATCTTCAAGTCTTCCTTTGTATCAAAACAATCATCTTTCTTGATACGAATAATTTTTGTGTAACAATCAACTGCTATCTTTACCAACTCTTCTTCCAGTATCTGAAGTAATTCTGGCATATTCCAGTTATACTCCCGTGGCATTTTCTTCGGGGACTTTTCTTTGGGGATTTCTTCTTCTTCTTTTTCTTCTTCAATGTTATATTAATTACAGAATGGATGTTCAACATGTTCATTTACAGTCGTAACTTCCTCCTCATTATCATCAACAACATCTTCTTCGGCAACGGCTGTTTCATCATCAAAATTCGGGTATTGACCAATATCAAAATCATTACACGCAGGGTCTGTTTCTTCTTCTAAAAAATCATCAAAATCTGAGTATTGACCAAGATCAAAGTCCGGGTATTGACCAAGATCAAATTTCGAATACTGACTAGTACTCACAATTTTTTCTGTTGGCTCATCATCGTCTAACAGGTCAATACGAAAACCGGAATTTGGTACTGAAAGTTGATTGGGATTTGGATTAGGGAAAGGTTGTGGGTTTTGAGATTGTGTTTGGTATTGGAAATGTGGTGAAACAATATTTGCTTGGTGATGAAATTATGGTAGAACCATTAAATTTTGAGCACCATAAACTGGGGTTGAAAAACTTAGTTGATTACTACCCGCTACTGACCCAACTTCATTACTTCTAGGTTCAACAACATACAATGTAACATCATCACTTGAAACACTAATGTAAGCAATGAATCGTTCAACATCTTCATTGTCGGTTAACAAATAAACTTTACCATTTCTCTGATAAGATAGCCTAAATCCACTTAGGGGCTCTAAATTCAATTTATTTGCAACACGTAACATTAGAGTTTCATAAGTTAACTTTTTTAATGACATTTTAGTTGAAGATTCATGGGTAAAGGCATATATTGTAAAACACCATGAACATTCTCCCATGACCCTCCAAAACACAAATCTATCCAAACATGATCAACATTAGATGATTTCATTATTGTAAATTAATTTACTAAACAAACGAGCTGCGAAACTAAAACCTGTTGCCGGATGGGGAAGGATGTCATTGGATATAGGAACGGATGTCGCCGGAGAGAGTGATAGATGGAGATGAAATGAGTTGCGATTTAGGGATTTAGGTTATGAGTTGCTGCTGCTGTGTAGTTATATACCCAAAACATTTGTGTTGCGAAATTAAAATCTGTTGCGAATTCAGAAATCGAGTTGCGAATTTGAAATTCAGTATTGCGATAGTCAGAATCTCGTTGCGATTTACAGATTCGCATTGCGATTTACGTAATCGCATTGCAATTTAGGAAAATCGCAACGCGAATTTGGGAAATCGCAATGCGATAGTCAGAATCGCGTTGCGAATCTGGAAACTGATTTGCGATACCGGAGATCGCGTTGCGAATTATCGATCACATTGCGATTTAGTTGGTCATTTTGGCAAATCCAAAAAAAGTTGGTTAAAATCGTATATTATAAGGCATTTTTGGTCACTGAGGTTATTTTCTCTTAATTAATTCATTTAGTATAATTAGGTTCAATAATTGTTTGTTTGATTGCATGTTGTTTTAAAAAAAATAAGACAATGTTCATTTATTAGGGGATTAGTAGTGTATCTCACGCTTTTGCCTGAGGGTGACCGCTATTGATTCTCGAAGTAAATCAACATCATTTTCAATACACCACATCACAATTTCTAAATTATAAAGGCAATGTCCATTTATTACGATTGATAACGAAGCTTCCGCTTTTGCTTGGGGGTCATCCTTTTTTAAAATATGCATACATAGTAGATTTTAAATTAAAATAAATTTTAAACTAGAAATTTCCAATTTCAAAATATAGGGTAATCGACAAGGTACCAATTTTGGGCACCGTTGGAGTGCTAATCCTTCCCCACATAACTGACTCCTGAACCTAATTTCTGATTTCGCAGAACAAAACTTGATATTTTTTATAAAATAAAAGTGTTTTATTAAATTTACCTGATTTCAGGTGTTCCAATCTCACCTTAAAAATGATTGGTGGTGACTCTCATTCTTTTCATAAAATACCTTTATTTTCAAAAAAGTCGTATCGGTCTTCCCACCGAAAATGGGTTACGACACATTGATATATGATATTTTAACAATGACAATAATAAATTTCATTATGTAACAAAGAGGTTTAATGGTACATAAAACATTATTCCAAACAAAGAGGCTAAATTGTTAGCCCACCAGAATTTGGACTGAAGATTTTTCACCACATCCTTGTCCAATTGAAAAGCCTTGACAAGAACATCAGGATTAATGGGATGATTTGATCCAAACACTGCATTGACTATTGTAATGACACCCAGATTCTGGCTGCTCAAACCAGCCAAGGCAACACCATTTGTTTTCCCAATATTGAACTGAAAGTGAACGAGACCAATGGGAAAAACAAAAGCATCTCCAGGGTATAGGACCTTTGTAATGAGACGGTTTTCGGGGTTGGATGTCACGAAGCCAACGGAGAGTGTGCCCTCCACAACGAGTAGGATTTCGGTGGGACGAGGGTGAGTGTGAAGGGGGGGTTGAGGCCTCCATTTGTTGCATAGTCAATTCGAACCAATGAGATGCCAAGAGTGTTGAGCCCCGGTATTTGGGCAACATTGACTGGAGTTACAGTCGATCCCACTGGATTTGATATGTTTCTGGGCATGTTGAGGCCTGAATAGTAGAAGTCTTCTGCTTTGGCAAGCTTGGGGTCCTTGCAGAACTTGCCATTAACAAACACTGCATAAATGAAGAGATTAAAAGAAGATTGTTATTTCCATAATGGTATATTATGCCATGAAAATATTTGAGAATGTATTCGAAGCACAAGAAGAGAAACATACCAGCATCCTGGAGTCATTGATGGGTACGCAGAAGTCCTGGAGAGGGCTAGGATCAGAGGCATAAGCAAATGTGGAAGCCAGAGACAAGAGAGATAATTCTAGGATGAAATCAGCACTTTTCATTGTGATAAATGTAATTTGATTGCTTCCGAAGGATGAGGAACTCTGCTGGAGAATACGACAATTTATACATTACAGTGTTTGAACTAGTCTCACTGTCTTGTGTATTATTTATTTTATATAGTTTTTGATGAACTGTTCATCGAAATCCCACTTGCCGTATATGTTTCTTGCATCAGTATCTTTGTCATGGAAGTAGTCAATTCTGTCATTAAATTCTGACTTTTGTGGTACTTGATCCATTCCAAACTTTAGCAGATGTCCAAGATTGCTAAGGCCATATAATAATAACAATAGGTCTTGTTGACCACATTTTGCCATTTGGCAGCGTTTAAACATAAAGTTGTATCTGCTGGGCAGATTCTCTTTGTTTCTGCTTATTTTACAAGAGGATGTCGGCATATTTGATCTGATTATTTGTGGATTTAGACATAGTTTATGAACCAACCGAGCTAATTAATTTCTTGGTTAAGATGTGAAAGAGACTGCCATTATGGATTAGGAATTGATTCTGTCTGATCTGTATATGTAAAGACAAATTGTTAGTATTGATCTCTATTTGTAAAGACATTGTTTTTCCAGGGCGGCATATTAACCACCTTGGATATGTATTAATTAATTCAAAGAAAACAGAATGATATAGTAATTCCAAGTATTTTCTTTGAAAGATTCAATATTCATCTCTCCGGAACAGTTCAATCTGAGATATAAACGTGCATGGGTGAGTTAAGCAAACAGAAGCTACATTATTATATTAAATATTGTGAAATCTTCACCATTCTCTAGATATATAGCAAAACTGTAACTTTGAAATGGTGAAAGAGGGTAATCAATTGGGTGTTATTTTATTTATTTATTTTTTAAGTCAATAGAGTAGTTAAACAAGACATTTGCTGCGACCAGTTCCACTGCAAAATATGCATGCATGGGAAGATTGAAATTGGACGAGGATCAGCACTTAGAGTGGTTAAAGAATGGTTCCATGAAATACTTCAAACCAAGTAGGACCAATGGTGAGTCAAGCCAATGTTGAACAAATTCCAGACTTATCACTCTTGGCATTTCTCTTGTTCGAATTGACTATGCACCTTACTGTGGCCTAAACCCTCCTCACACTCACCCTCGTGCCACCGAAATTCTAGTTGTTGTCCAAGGCACCCTTTACATCGGATTTGTTACATTCAACCCTGAGAAGCTTCTCTTTTCCAAAGTTCTGTAACCCGGAGATGTCTTTGTGTTCCCTGTTGCTCTCATTCACTTCCAGTTCAACATTGGGCACACCAATGCAGTTGCCTTTGCTGCTCTCAGTAGCCAAAACCCAGGTGTTATCACCATTGCAAATGCAGTGTACGGCTCACACCCGCCCATCAATCCCGAATTCCCGATCTTCTTTCCAAAGCCTTCCAGCTCGATAACAATATTGTTAAGCAACTTCAGTCCCGTTTCTGGTGGGATAACAACTAGACCAATATTTCTAAATTCCATCAAACTTGTACCGTTTGATTTGTTTCTCTCATTGAATTTAGTATTTCATTTTTTGAAAAATAATTAAGAGGTTTGATCGAACATGTGAATCAAAATAAATTAAGCACTATGCTCATACTTTGTGAATATATGATCTTTGTGAATATATAATGACTTATATGTGAAATTGTAGTTCGATGCATGAAATTGAACTAAATTAAGTTATGTCCTCTTACTTTGTGATAATTGACAGGTATTGTTTTACTCTCAAAATAATTTTAGCCTCTTAAAAATAAATAAATAAATAGAGTGAGAGTAGAATAGGGGAGTAAGGTTGATCCACAGACACTCTGGTGTTTCTGATGAAGTGAACTTTCTGATTTAAAAAATGATGAGATAAGATAGAGTTTTGGATGAGATTAAATAGGGGGTTTAAAAGTTGTTTTTAAAATAAAATATAAGAATTAATAAAATAAAATAATTAAATAAATAATTGAAATAGATTGAGATAAAGAGAAACTTATAGTGAAATTAGTCTCGGACTTTAGCTTTGCCTCAAATTCTTGTTGATCCTCAGAATAGATTTTTGCTTCGGTTATTTGTCGGTTATAGTCTACAGGGCCCAACCCTTGTAACTTTTTTTCTGTCTTGTGAACCAATAAACCAAAATCTATTTTTGGATATCATTCATTTACGGAGACTAACTACGACTATCGTCGTTAGCAATAACCTGTTTTGTAGATCTAGAAAAACCCGACTCGAACTATGTCACCTCAATGAGAATATAGCCTGATCTCAATTTCCCTTAGCGGACCGCCGCTAAGTGTGTCCACAGAATGTCGAACTTGTTACCAGCCGATTCTCTCTCCCAATTGTAATACCTTTACAAGACAACCATGTACGGCGGCTTCGACACTCAATCTCATCCGACCAAACCTCCACCTCGTCAAACCATTTTTCCAGCGAGCATATATTGTTCTTTAAAACTTTATCCCTATTGGATTCATCTTCAATAATGATTAACATTGCTAACTCACTTAACCTAATGATTTTTGGACCTTGAATACTGGCAAGGTCTTTTGTCTTCATGAAAATCTTACACCATCTGAAAAGATATAATTGTCATTGATTACGAGGATCATGTTAATCATGATATTACCCATGGTGATACAATTATAAGTCAAGTTGGCACTTATGATAACCTTACTAATGTGAAGACTAAATTGTCTTGTACATTCAAGCTTGATCAGGGCTAGGATCCGATTAAGAGTCATTGTTGAGTAATACCTTTTAAGGAGTTTTATGGAAGAAATAGATAACTTGTTCGTAGAGGTAAATTTTGATTTTTTTTAGTTTGAATGTTTAATTGAATTTACCTTGATCTAGATATACAATTGTACTTTATAATGATTGACTATGCTTATATATCTGGGATATGCATTATTTGTAATGGTAACTATGACTATACTTATAATTTGCCATCAAAATAAGAATTAGCATTAAAAATGTGAAACTTTATTCAACTGTAGGAACTTGAACGGTTAAATTAACATATATGTTAATTAATTCTTCACTGTTTTCATTTTGTACGACTTTTTCAAATCCTGTCTATACTGCACACGCAACACGGTTGAATAATTATGAAAACTTCAAAGAACATTTTTAAGTAATTTAAGCAGCCTATAGTGAGTAAAATAATGCAATATAAACCAAACCATTTGAAAGCTTCTCTTGTTGAAAACACTTTACCTGCTGCTGCAAGTAAAGGAAAATAGAGACCAAGTCATTGGTTTAATCTATAAATAGCCATGCTTATCTTGCAAAGTTTCCCACTCTTCTTCAAAGCAATATCAAATAACCAGCCGTGTTATAATGGAAGGAATCAGCTCTCTCTTGGTTGCATACGCCCTCTTGGCCTTTGCTTGCTTCTTGGCCTCGGCGTTTGACCCCAGTCCTCTCCAGGACTTCTGTGTGGCTGATGACCCCAAGAATGGCGGTAGGCTCATGATGCAGATGATATTCTTAATAATATTGTACCGGATGATATATATTAACTAACATGTCTTTCGTGCAGTGTTTGTTAATGGGAAGTTCTGCAAGGACCCAAAGCTCGCTGTAGCAGATGACTTCTTCTTCTCCGGCCTCAACATGCCCGGAAACACATCAAATCTAGTTAGATCGAATGTAACTACTGTCAATGTTGATCAAATTCCAGGACTTAACACTCTCGGCATATCTCTTGTTCGAATTGACTACGCACCTTATGGTGGCCAAAACCCTCCCCACACTCACCCTCGAGGAACTGAGATCCTGGTTGTGGTACAAGGCACACTTTATGTTGGCTTTGTTACATCCAATCCGGAGAACCGTCTAATCACTAAAATCCTATATCCCGGAGATGTTTTCGTTTTCCCGATTGGTTTGATCCACTTCCAGTTCAATATAGGAAACACTCCGGCCGTTGCCTTTGCCGGTCTGAGCAGCCAAAATGCAGGGGTTATCACCATTGCTAGCGCTGTGTTTGGCTCGAACCCACCAATCAACCCGGATGTTCTCACAAGGGCCTTCCAATTGGAAAAGAATGTGGTTACACATCTGCAGTCACTCTTCTAAAGAGACACCTCAAAAACTAGAAGCTTGTTGCTTGTTTTGAATAACTTTTCCACTCATTTTCCTGATTGAAGTCATATTATTTTACTTTAGTATGAATCAATAAATGAAACTCCCCATAATTCACTTTCATCTCTCTTGAGATTTTTTTTTGTTGAATTACAACTGTCCAAACAAATATAATTCAGTCCAGTCATGTAAGATCACAAAAATAATAAAACGTTTTCATCACATAAGTAGCACGGCTCGTAAGTAGTAACACTTTCTCGTTATTGATAACAACCCTAAAGATATAATGCAAAACAAATAACATAATCTTATATAAGTTGTTCACCATTTTGTATCCCGAAATGCTTGTTGAAGTAGGATCATCCCATAACAGAAGTAGCACTCTTAACACCTTCCTTGAACTTGAAAATAAAAGGATGAGTAAAATATATTAATTACTTTTAAGATTAGTTTACAGATTACAGGTTCGTTTCCCTCCCCTCTCCTTTCTTTGTAATGGGAAACCCTAACCCAGCCCAGGTGTTTCCCAAAAGCAGTTTTAAAGTCTAAAAACCCATATCCAGCCTCAGCCTCTTCTCACAGGTTTTATTTTATTATATATACCACACTCCTCACCTCTACCAAAACCATCTTTTGTTTTCTAAAAAAAATAATTCAAGTCATAATGCCATTGCAATCATCAAGAAACAAA
The DNA here is from genome assembly GCF_006381635.1 of Hibiscus syriacus. NCBI lineage: Eukaryota > Viridiplantae > Streptophyta > Magnoliopsida > Malvales > Malvaceae > Hibiscus > Hibiscus syriacus. The sequence goes on from NW_024063440.1 coordinate 1,805,107, forward strand.
GCGCCGCCCTCCACCCATTCCCACACAATAGTGAAATTTAGGATGATTCAAGTTGAGTTGTTTGAAAATTTAAATAATAAAAAAATTGAAAAAAGATATCCCTAGTTCTTTAGTTAAGTAATTTAATTATTTTATAATTTGATCTCTTATTTCTTATCTCTAATTATTTTATAATATTATATTAGATTTTACTTTCTATTTATTAGTTTCATTTAATAATTTATTTCGAAATTTTTGCAGGTGTTATCCCCACATTGATCTCAGCATCACCTTTAGTTTCGTATCGTTAATTGTTATCCATAAAGTCGTAGCATGAGCATGAGAGGACAATGTAAGCAACCAGTGTTGACCCAACTCATTAGGGAATATCTCTGTTGCCTTTACATTTCACATTTAATTTAATTTTTTGTTTTTTTGTCTGCATGCGTTGAGGACAGTGCATATCTTAGATTTGAGGGTGTATTGTTTGTTCATTCATTTTTCATTTGCACACATATTAACTAGGAAGTAGTAGTGATGTTTATAAGATGTCACAATATTAAGATAGGAAGATGCCTTAGTTAAGGAACTTTTAAACTTTTTGATGATGTTCAATGATGATACAATTTGAACTATGAAGGATAGAAAATAAGCGTATTAGACTCTTGCTGAGATTAGAATTTTATGGGTTATTCTTAACACAAATGGTTATATGCTTTTAATACTTAGAGACGTTAGAAATTTGTTGAACCTTGAATAAAATTGTAGTGATATTCAAACTCCCATAAAACAAATGCTAGAGGTGCCTATCTGGCTCTAAAAAAAGAGAAAAAATTACTAGAGGTGCCTATCAGGCTCTACAAAAAAAGGGAAAAAATTACTAGAGGTCCTATCTGGCTCTAGTAAAAAAGAGAAAACAATTACTAGAGGTGCCTATATGTCCCTAATAGAAAAATGTTAGAGGTGCCTATATGGCTCTAACAAGAAAAAGAAGGGTGCTTAATTGATATTCGAAGCTTTACTTTGTTCAGTACATTAGAGGAATTGGTGTTTGCTCCATTCTTTTCTTCAAGTAGGAACGACATTTTAAAGCAAAGAATTTCCTAAAAAAATGAATAAGTGGAGGGAGATGTAGCTACAATACTTAAAATAATAATAATTGATAAGTAAGGTCGCATTTTTCTAATTTCACTAAGTATTGACCGGATACACTCAATATTCACACAACATCAAACTGTAAGGTTTAGTCTTGGCAAGATGACATCGCACTTCTGAATTAAAAAAACACTCAATACTATAAAAATTTCTGACAGCAAAAAAAATTCTGAGAACTGAAAAATGAGTTTAAAATGACTTATCTTGGCAGCATAGTTTTACTTTGTTTTCATTCCATGCGTTGAAGTTGTTTGAGGATCATATTTCAAGCATTTTAGTATAAATTGCATCATATTCATCATGATAGTGAGTTGTTATTGACCTAATGTGGCTAATTTTATTTTGATAATCTGATACTTATAAGCATTTATGAATTTTGTTTTCCTTAGTTGTTAGTACTATTTTCCTCCATTCAGGATTAGGGAGGTTTTTAATGAGGCCAACAATCTTGATAGATTTTATGTTATAATAAAAATTTATCTTGTTGAAAAAAATAAAACTTTTGTATTAGTTTAAAGTTTCAACAAAATTTAATAAAAAAAAGTACACGAAAATTAATTTAATCATATTACAAAGCTCAACTCATAACAATAGTTCAATTTAGTATCATAGTTTCAAAGATAAATCTTTAACAAATGTGAAACAATTAATATTCTTTTATTTTTCCTTAAGATATATCTATAATCTAATCATTTTTATTCGATGAATAATTATTTTTCGAAATCCATAATCGTAATCATTTATTATCATTTTTAGCATATTGGTTAACTGAAATAATTTGACTTTAACGATTTAGTTAATTAATATATAAAATATAACAGTTATACTGATTAACAGTTATGATTAACAATAATAGATTAATATGCCTACCTCTAGTTCTTGTGGTACAATTTACATACACTTACTTTCAAAATTGAAAATCTTATGAGGAAATGTGTTCTTAAGGCGATTCAAACACAAATTACTTAATGAAATATTTTTAAAATTCTAAATTTTAAACCCTAAACTTAAACCAGCAAATTAGAATTGCTCTTGTAAAGTACACGAAAATTAATTTAATCATATTACAAAGCTCAACTCATAACAATAGTTCAATTTACTATCATAGTTTCAAAGATAAATCTTTAACAAACGTGAAACAATTAATATTCTTTTATTTTTCCTTAAGATATATCTATAATCTAATCATTTTTATTCGATGAATAATTATTTTTCGAAATCCATAATCGTAATCATTTATTATCATTTTTAGCATATTGGTTAATTGAAATAATTTGACTTTAACGATTTAATTAATTAATATATAAAATATAACAGTTATACTGATTAACAGTTATGATTAACAATAATAGATTAATATGCCTACCTCTAGTTCTTGTGGTACAATTTACATACACTTACTTTCAAAATTGAAAATCTTATGAGGAAATGTGTTCTTAAGGCGATTCAAACACAAATTACTTAATGAAATATTTTTAAAATTCTAAATTTTAAACCCTAAACTTAAACCAGCAAATTAGAATTGCTCTTGTAAAGTACACGAAAATTAATTTAATCATATTACAAAGCTCAACTCATAACAATAGTTCAATTTACTATCATAGTTTCAAAGATAAATCTTTAACAAACGTGAAACAATTAATATTCTTTTATTTTTCCTTAAGATATATCTATAATCTAATCATTTTTATTCGATGAATAATTATTTTTCGAAATCCATAATCGTAATCATTTATTATCATTTTTAGCATATTGGTTAACTGAAATAATTTGACTTTAACGATTTAGTTAATTAATATATAAAATATAACAGTTATACTGATTAACAGTTATGATTAACAATAATAGATTAATATGCCTACCTCTAGTTCTTGTGGTACAATTTACATGCACTTACTTTCAAAATTGAAAATCTTATGAGGAAATGTGTTCTTAAGGCGATTCAAACACAAATTACTTAATGAAATATTTTTAAAATTCTAAATTTTAAACCCTAAACTTAAACCAGCAAATTAGAATTGCTCTTGTAAAGTACACGAAAATTAATTTAATCATATTACAAAGCTCAACTCATAACAATAGTTCAATTACTATCATAGTTTCAAAGATAAGTCTTTAACAAACGTGAAACAATTAATATTCTTTTATTTTTCCTTAAGATATATCTATAATCTAATCATTTTTATTCGATGAATAATTTTTTTCGAAATCCATAATCGTAATCATTTATTATCATTTTAGCATATTGGTTAATTGAAATAATTTGACTTTAACGATTTAGTTAATTAATATATAAAATATAACAGTTATACTGATTAACAGTTATAATTAACAATAATAGATTAATATGCCTACCTCTAGTTCTTGTGGTACAATTTACATGCACTATTAATATGCCTACCTCTAGTTCTTGTGGTACAATTTACATGCACTTACTTTCACAATTGAAAATCTTACGAGGAGATGTGTTCTTAAGGCGATTCAAACACAAATTACTTAATGAAATATTTTTAAAATTCTAAATTTTAAACCCTAATCTTAAACCACCAAATTAGAATTGCTCTTGTATTTAAATGGAAATTTAAGTTAAAAGTCCACAAATGTACTCTACTTTGATAAAGAGTACAAACAAAAGAGTTATTACAAATAAACACTTAGGTTTAAGGGTATGATAATTTTCCAAAAGAGTTACTACCTCTATCCAATTAAAGCTGTCCCTTACTGATTTTTTCTAGGCATTTTTTTTTTAATTTTGATTATTTATTATTTAAAATTTATTATTGATAAAATTATGAAAAATTTTTTGAAGGAGTATTATTTAAGATTTTTTTTACTTATGGTTATGTTTGATTTTAATTAGAGACTAGAATGTGAGAACCGAAAGTTTTAGTGCATAAGTGAAAATAGGGGAGTTAGTCTTAGTATTCTTGGATGGCTATTAAGCGTTGATCATGATTCGAGTTTTTTCATGTTTGGTAGTTGAATTGTTGTGAAATCCTTCTATTCTAGCATTTTATTCCTAAACACTTTAATTTCCCGGTTGGTCTAGTCCACTTCCAGTTCAATGTGGGAAAAAGCAAGGTTGTTGCCATTGCTGCTTTGAGCAGACAGAATCGTCCAGATGTTCAATGAAAATTCAAATGATATATCAAAATGTACAATGCACAGAAAGAACATATTCCATTTAAGACCTGTAGAAGTAATACAACACAATACATTCCTTATTCCATGCCACCAAAAAGAACAAATGATGTGATCTAAAAATTCAGTCTAAGCATGTTCTTTTTTCTTATACCATTTTCTTGGAAACCAAACAGAAACCAGAAACTAACCTTTGGTCCTGAGAGTGCATCTTCAACTTCTTTTATAGTTTCACCCCACCAATTGTTCAATTGTTTCACCCCCTCTCCTTCATTTTTTTCAATCTCTGCCAACAAATCACCAAGATCATTATTTTAAAGAAACAGATGAAAGGAGTTCCAAGAAGGGAAAAAAATAAACTTACCTTGGCTATGGGACTCTCTTCCTTCATTCTTTCCCCATTGTCGAAAGGAACAAAATTCTCAAGTAAAAAAATAAGAAGAAGAAAAGATTAAAAAGCTTGAAAAATCAACAATGAATGAAATGACTCAAGAACCAGAGTTGGAAGTTCAACACCAGGAAGAAGAAGATGATGATCATAAACTCCAGGAATCCATCAACTTATCCAAAACCCAAATCCAAATCCAAATGGCGCCCATTGGTCGAGAATCAACCTTGTGGATTTAAGTTTGGGAGAAGGCGTTTCATTGGATTGCAAGCGGCGAGATTGCATGCGCAGGTGGTGCATGATCGAGGTGGAGGAGAGATAAGTTGATGGAAAAACTGTTGAGGGCTTATATAAAAATATTTTTTTGTACGGATGATTCTTGATGTTAGATGGTGACTGTAATTGACAAATCAACGAGAGAACGCCAAAGGGAAAAAGAACTAATCGTATAATGCAATTATTTCAATACAAATTAAAATTTTATTTATAATTTTCTTCGAGTTTATAAAATTTAAGTCAAGTCAAATTATTTGAGTTTTGTTTAAATTTATTTAAAATTATTTATAAAATTATGGTATGGATTAATTATAACTTGAATCCAGTATATAGTTTATAGGTGCACGACTTAATTGTTAGCCCATCAGAAATAGGACCAAAGATTTTTCACCACATCATTGTCTAATTAAAATGCCTTGACAAGAACACCAGGATTCATGGGAGGATTTGATCCAAACACTGCATTGGCAATTGTAATGACACCCTGATTCTAGCTGCTCAAACCAGCTAACTCAACAACATTGGTTTTCCCGGTATTGAACTGAAAGTGAACGAGCCAATGGGGAAAATAAAAACATCTCCACGGTATAGGACCTTGTATTGAGACGATTTTCGGGATTAGATGTTACGAAGCCAATGGAGAGTGTGCCCTCCACAACAAGTAGAAGTTCGGTGGCACGAGGGTAAGGGTGAGTGTGAGGGGGGGTTAGGCCTCCATTTGGTGCATAAGCAATTCGAACCAATGAGATGCCAAGAGTGTTGAGCCCTAGTATTTGGGCAACAGTGGTTGGAGTCACAGTCGATCCACTGGATTGGATGTGTTTCTGGCCATGTTGAGGACCGAATAGTAGAAATCTTCTGCTTTGGCAAGCTTGGGGGTCCTTGCAGAACTTGTCATTAACAAACATTGCATAAATGAAGAGATGAAAAGAAGATTGTTATTTCCATAATGGTACATTATGCCATGAAATATTTGAGATTGTATTTGAAACAGAAGAGAGAAACATAGCAGCATCCTTGGGGTCATTGATGGCTATCAGAAGTCCTGGGAGGTACTTAATTTTACAATAGGATGCGGCATATTTGATCTGATTATTTGTGGATTTAGGCACAGTTATGAACCAACCGAGCTACTTAATTGAATGGTTAAAATGTGAAAGAGACTGCCACTATGGATTTCGAATTGGTTTCCGGGGCGGCTTATTAACCACCTTGGAGATTAATTAATTAATTCAAAGAAACCAGAATGATTTAGTAATTACAAGTATTGCTTTGAAAGATTCAAGACTTGTCTCTCCGGAACAGTTCAATCTAAGATATAACGTGCATGGGTGAGTTAAGCAAACAGAAGCTACATTATTATATTAAATATCGTGAAATCTTCACCATTCTCTAGATATAGCAACACTGCAACTTCGAAATGGTGAAAGAGGTAATCAATTGAATGTTATTTATTTGTTTTTTAAAAGTCAATAGAGTAGTTAAACAAGACCTTTATGTCGGCTTTTTTACATTCACCCTGAGAAGCTTCTCTTCACCAACTTGGTACCAACCGATTATCTCTCCCAACTGTAATACCTTTACAAGACAACCATGTACGGCAGCTTCGACACTCAATCATCCGACCAAACCTCCACCTCGTCAAACCATTTTCCAACGAGCATATATGTTCTTTAAAACTTTATCCCTATGGATCCATCTTCAAAAATGATTAACATTGCTAACTCACTTAACTTCATTATTTTCGAACCTTGAATACTTGAAAGGTCTTTGTCTTCATGAAAATTACACTATCTGAAAGATAATTGTCATTGACTACGAGGATCAAGTTAATTATGATATTGCCCATGATGATACAATTGTAAGTAAAGTTAACACTTATGATAACCTTGCTAATGTGAAGACTAAATTGCCTTGAACATTCAAGCTTGATCAAGGCTTGGATCCAATTGAGAATCATTGTTGATCATCAGAATAAATTTTTGCTTCGGTTATTTGCCGATTATAGTTTACAGGGCCCAACCCATGTAACTTGTTTTTCTATTTGTGAACTGATAAACCAAAATATATTTTTGGAATCAATCATTTACGGAGACTAACTACGACTATCGTCATTAGCACTAACCTGTTTTATAGATCTGGAAAAACTCGACTCAGACTATGTCGCTCAATGAGAATCTAGCCCGATCTCAATTTCCCTCAGCGGACTGCCGCTAAGTGTTTCCACAGGATGTTGAACTTGGTACCAACCGATTCTCTCTCCCAACTAAATACCTTTATAAGACAACATGTACGGCGGCTTCGACAAACAATCTCATCGACCAAACCTCCACCTTGTCAAACCATTTTTCCAGCAAGCATATATGTTCTTTAAAACTTAATCCCTATTGGATTCATCTTCAAAAATGAAAAACATTGCTAACTCACTTCATGATTTTCGAACGTGAATACTTGCAAGGTCTTTTGTCTTCATGAAAATCTTACACCATTTGAAAAATATAATTTTCATTGATTACGAGGATCAAGTTAATAAGATATGCCCATGGTGATACAATTGTAAGTAAAGTTGACACTTCTGATAATCTTACTAATGTGAAGACTAAATTGTCTTGTACATACAAGCTTGATCAAGGCTTGGATCCGATTGAAAATCATTGTTGAGTAATATGATGTGATCCCAATCAGCCCTAACTTTCTTCTTGATCTAACTAAATCATTGAAGTTCACCAAGGCTGATTCAAAGGGGGTTCTACCTTACTTATCCTATACCTGCTTATTTATGCACTATATTTATCATATGTTTTTATTTACCTCTTAGGCTATCTTATCATATGATATCATTCATTGCATGAATTTGATTGATATTCATTGCATAAGTATGTTGTTCATTTAAGCATGCATTGCATTTAAATCATCTAGTTCATTTAGGGAAGTAGTTCAATTATGCATATTTAGATCATTTAGTAAGCTACTTCATTCATGCATCTAGTTCATTGAATAAGTTAGTTCATTAATCAAACTAACTCTTAATTATCCCATGCATATTTACATGTTATGATTGAATAAAGTTTATCTTTGTGTTTAGGTGCAAGAGGAAAGCTGAACAGTCTCAACAGATGCAAGAATATCAGTCAGAATGTATTCTAATTCTGGATGCGATACATATATTTTGGGTCCAGAAACTAATTGGACATTATTCCTCTATCTCTTAGCTTTCCAACGCCTTTTGAATCACCTCAATCCGATATCGGGAGCTTGAGATATGATCGAATTACCAAAGAAATTGTAGGCTGAAATTTTCATTACGGGAATTTCAGATGGATTATTTGGATGAGTTTGAGCCAAGGAAGAGTCCTTTCATCTTCTACCAAGAGACAAGCCATTTAAGGTCATATTTATTCACCTAATTCAAATCATTCAAGGCTGATTTAATCATTCAAACCAAGGGCTGTTCATATTCTTGGAGAGACAATGCATTCAATCTTCATAATTCACTATTCAAGTCTTACTTATCATTCTTTGAGGGCATTCACATTATGACTCGAAACGTACAATCGGGATAATATCATTTGGTAATGATGTGATCCCAACTATGTGCCTTACATCATTTTCTGCAATCCCAGAGACCGTTTGATCGAGGCAAGTTGTTTACATTCGAGAAGCTTCAAGAAGATTATTTGAGCTTAATCTGGGAATTTCAAGCCAAGTTTAGGTTTTTGAAAGCCTTTTTCAATCCAAAAGAAGAACCTCTACCATCATATTCAAGGTTGATGTTACACCCATTGAAGGTCATTCATGTTCAAGCAAGGGGACATGCAATAACCATCATTCAAAACTTAGCATTCAAGGCCTTTATCATCTTTTGAAGGCTAATCATATTCTTCAAGGGAACAAGCAATGAAGGATGATTTATTTCATTTAATCACCAAATTAAGTGATAAAATAATCAAGGAATTTGAAGAGACAAGCTGATTTGGACAGTAGGATGTCCACATTCATCATATGACTTCATTTAACCTCTTTTCTTCCATTTGCAAGCAAAGCAATGCAGCCCAAGAGTCACCCCTCCTTCTTGGACGAAATTAAGGCCATATTCAGCTTCAAATTCTAGATTCATCCCAAAATGATCTAGAATATTCATTCAACTTTGAAGATAAGAAGACAAAGCATTCAAGTGCATTTTATTGCTAAATTGATGAGAATGTTATCATCTTGAATCTTTTCAGCTTCTTAGAAAACTATAAATAGGCACCTTTGGTATCATTTGTACACACAATTTGATTTATGAAAATACTTTGAAAGATTGCTTTATTTTAGTTCTTGATTAGAACTCTATCGGTTTCTTGTCGGTCTTGAAGCCTTTATCCATTTCATCTTATTATAGCGTTGGTTCCTAGCTCTACTAGCTAGTGGGTCACGTTCCACCCTCTATCACTTCGATTCATCTTTATATTGTTGGTTCTTAGCTAATATAGCTAATGGGTCACAATCCATTTCCTTGAGATTCTTCATATACACACCAACTCCCTAGTATCTTCACTAACCTTTTCATCCTTTATTTTCCTTAACCACAAGCATCACTCTTCCTACGCTGCTAATCCATTTCAACATATCTTCATCTTTCCACTTCCATATTTTATTATCCATTTATATTTTACAACGTTGTTGCGAATTTCAGATTACATTCAAAGTATTGTGGAGTTCTTATTAGAATCGATTGGGCACACTCGTATATGACTCGGAAGACATAATTGAGATCATATCAAATACCCTTTAAGGGGTTTTATGGAAGAAATAGAGATTTTGTTCGTAGAGGTAAAAATGACTTTTTTAGTTTGAAGTTTAATTGAATTTGAGATTTCGTCCAAAATCCTTGCACTTCAATAAATTTTTTCAAGCTAGAGATTATCAGGGTTAGAACTCATGTTTTAATGATGATTTCTCTTGTATTCTTCTATTTTCTACATAGTGGAAAATTCTACTTTTGTCTCTAATTTTCCCAAAAGAGTATTTCATATAAATCTTAGTGTCTATACTATTATGCGATCACTAGTACCATTATCTTTTAACAATAAGTATAAATGTCATAGCGTATATAAACTTCAGAAGAGTATTATCCTATATATTAAATTAAGAGCATGTTATCTTAAATTTATCTTGATCTAAATATACAATTGTACTTATAATGATTGACTATGCTTATAATATCTGGGATATGCATTATTTATAATGGTAACTATGACTATACTTATAATTTGCCATTACAATAAGAAATTAGCATTAAAATGTGACACTTTATTTCAACTGTAGGAACTTGAACGGTTAAATTAACATATATGTTAATTAATCTTCACTGTTTTCATTTTGTAAGACTTTTTCAAATCCTGTCTAGACTGCACACGCAACACGGTTGAATAATTATGAAAACTTCAAAGAACATTTTTAAGTAATTTAAGCAGCCTATAGTGAGTAAAATATGCAATATAAACCAAACCATTTGAAAGCTTCTCTTGTTGAAAACACTTTACCTGCTGCTGCAAGTAAAGGAAAATAGAGACCAAATCATGGTTTCAATCTAAATAGCCATGCTTATCTTGCAAAGTTCCACTTCTTCAAAGCAATATCAAATAACCAGCCGTGTTATAATGGAAGGAATCACCTCTCTTTTGGTGCATACGCCCTCTTGGCCTTTGCTTGCTCTTGGCCTCGGCGTTTGACCCAGTCCTCTCCAGGACTTCTGTGTGGCTATCGAGGACCCCAAGACTGGCGGTAGGCTCATGATGCAGATGATATTCTTAATATTTTGTACTGGATGATATAATTAACTAACATGTCTTTCGTGCAGTGTTTGTTAATGGGAAGTTCTGCAAGGACCCAAAGCTCGCTGTAGCAGATGACTTCTTCTTCTCCGGCCTCAACATCCCTGGAAACACGTCGAATCTAGTTGGATCGAATGTAAACAACTGTCAATGTTGATCAAATTCCAGGACTTAACACCTCGGCATTCTTGTTCGATTGACTACGCACCTTATGGTGGCCAAAACCCTCCCACACTCACCCTCGAGGAACTGAGATCCTGGTGTGGTACAAGGCTTTATGTTGGCTTTGTTACATCCAATCCGGGGAACGTCTAATCACTAAAATCCTATCCGGGAGATGTTTTCGTTTTCCCGATTGGTTTGATCCACTTCCAGTTCAATAAAGGAAACACTCCGGCCGTTGCCTTTGCCGGTCTGAGCAGCCAAAATGCAGGGGTTATCACCATTGCTAGCGCTGTGTTTGGCTCGAACCCACCAATCAACCCGGATGTTCTCACAAGGGCCTTCCAATTGGACAAGAATGTGGTACAAATCTGCAGTCACTCTTCTAAAGAGACACATCAAAAACTAGAAGCTTGTTGCTTGTTTGAATAACTTTTCCACTCATTTTCCTGATTGAAGTCATATTATTTTACTTAGTATGAATCAATAAATGAAAATCCCCATAATTCACTTTCATCTCTCTTGATATTTTTGTTTGAATACAAGTGTCCAAAAAAAATAATTCAGTCCAGTATGTAAGATCACAAAAATAATAAAACGTTTCATCACATAAGTAGCACGGCTCGTAAGTAGTAACACTTTCTCGTTATTGATAAAACCCTAAAGATATAATGCAAAACAAATAACATAATCTTATATAAGTTGTTCACCATTTGTATCCCGAAATGCTTGTTGAACTAGGATCATCCCATAACAGAAGTAGCACTCTTAACACCTTCCTTGAACTTGAAAATAAAAGGATGAGTAAAAATATTAATTACTTTTAAGATTAGTTTACAGATCACAGGTTCTTCCCTCCCCTCCTTCTTGTAATGGGAAACCCTAACCCAGCCCAGGTGTTTCCCAAAAGCAGTTTTAAAGTGTAAAAACCCATCCGCCTCAGCCTCAGCCTCTTCTCACAGGTTTTATTTTATATATATACCACACTCCTCACCTCTGCCAAAACCATCTTTTGTTTCTAAAAAAAATAATCTTCCATCTCCTACGATAACAATAACAACCCGCTTTCATCTGGCTCTTCCCACAAACCCCCGGAAGAGGACGTGTTTGTGTTCCCCTACAACCACCCAAACCATTTTTTTAATTTTTGAACTGACCAGAAAAATGGGTTATTCACGGGACTAGTCCCTACACTTCGCAATATTTCAAAATGAGCCCAGAAATTTCAAAAAACTTATAATTTAGTTTCTGAACATCAATTAATTAATTTTAATAAATTTAAATAAATTTTGATGTTTGACACATCACTTTAGGCCTAATTTCAAATTTAGTCCTTAAATTTAGGTAAATTCTTAATTCAATCATGACTTTACTGGAGGTTGCATTTTAATTATTCGAATCAAATAATTGTTTAAAATGATTTGGGACTAATAGTAGAGCCTCTATTTTAGGCTTAATTTCACATTTAGTCCTTAAATTTAGGGTAATTTTTAATTTGGTCATCGCTTTTGCTCGAGGTTCCATTTAATCATTCGAATCAAATAATTGGTTAAAATTGATTAGGCTAATAATTAGAAACTCCATTTTAGGTTTAATTTCACACTTATTTCTTAAATTTAGGAGAATTTGTATTTGGTTCTCATTTTATTCGAGGTTCCATTTTAATTATTTGAGTAAGTAATTGATTACAATTAAATAGGTTATATTTAGAGCCTCCGTTTTAGGTTTAATTCCAAACTTAGTCCTTTAATCTAGGAGAATTTTTGATTTGGTGCTCGTTATCCTCGAGGTTCCATTTTGACTATTCAATTCTATAATTCACTAAAAATGATTAGGATTAATATTAGAGCCTACACTTTTTGGTTTAACCCCTTAGGTTTTTTAAATCTCATAATTTGACACTTTAAGTTAGAGAAAAGCTTTAATTAATTCATTTAGTATAATTAGGTTCAATAATTGTTTGTTTGATTGCATGTTGTTTTAAAAAAATAAAGCAATGTTCATTTATTAGAGGATTAGTAGTGTATCTCACGCTTTTGGTAGTGATGACAAGTTTACTATGTTCATTTTATGTCTTTGTCACATCCCTACATAGTGGTAATAGTTGCTAAAGTCTATTTGGAACAAGTTTATAAGCTTCATGGTCCTCCTAAGATAGTTATTCTGATAGAGACAGACTTTACTAGTCTATTCTGGCAAGAGATACTTAAGCAATTAGGGACAACAATGCTTTTCAGTACTGCCTATCATCCTGAGACAGATGACCAAAGTGAAAAACTCAACCAATGTTTAGAGCATTATTAGTGTAGTGTTTTTTAAAACCAACATCTTGGTCAAAATGGTTAGCCAAGCAGAGTGGTGGTATAATACTAATTACCACTCTGCTATAAAAAGACCCCATTCGAAGCCTATATGGCTATAAGGCTCCTATTCTGAGTTGGTCAGGGGATTCTAGAGTGGATGCAGTACAAAATTTAATGCAAGATAGAGAGCACTTCAATGACTTACTACGTGAACAACTGCTTAAAGCCAGTAATATAATGAAACAATGTAACCCCCCAGACCGATGCGAGTAACCCGATCCGATCCGGGAAGTCATTACGGCCACCGGAGCGACCCACTGTAAAAATAGCGAAAAATTTAAAACTTTTTATCAGAACATGTAAATTATAAAATCATTAAACGGTATGTAAATTAAAAAATTTTCAGATATATATAAAAAAATACAATTACATGCCCCCTAATCACATGTACCGTACTCTGTAAACAACGCCGGAAGAACTTCCTTACTGAAGTCGATAGCTACACTGGTACAATCTTTTAACCTATAATGTTGAGTAAAGAGTGAGCTTCGAAAAACTCAGTATACAGAACTACCAGATGATGCTGATGAACGTGCAAATACAGATAAATATATTTCTTTATTGTTTCTAAACATTTACAAATTTTTATGCGGAGCAGAGATCCTACTGATATTTCAGATGGTAACAGACAATGAGCTTTCAGTTCAGAGAAATATTTCGGATGACTGAGTTCAGGAGATCAGATAGGTTTTCTAGTGTGTCCCGTTAAAACCAGTAAAAAGATACATATCTTTGAAAACATATATATATATATATTATATATATATATTATATAATATACCCCCATCCTTTCACATATGTTTGTGTAGGTTCCCCAGAACCATACACCCAACCCACACACCTGTAAGGCCCTGACCACAAAGCCGAGGAACCGTTAGAAATACTTCCTTCAACAATACCCCCAATTAAAACATTTTCCGTCCGTAAACGGAGATATCAGAAATCAAAACAGAATTCGAACAGAAATCAGAACAGAATTCAAGTCATGTATCAGAACAGAATTTAAGTCAGAAATCAGATAAAATATTTATATGATTAGGGAACACACCAGAGTTTACATATATTATTTATAAGTATTGGAAAATCTTAACAGGCAGAGAAATACGTATCTTTAGTATAACGATAGAATGTCAAAATTTCGAATCACTATAGGAAGAGTTCAATAAGTAACGGATTCATCAGTTGTTCAGAATATGACTTAAGCTGATAAAGAAGAAATGAAGGTTCAAGATATTTACAGTCTATGTCGATTGATCGGATTATCGAACAACTCTTAGATGAATATTTCCCAGAACTAATATTGTCTACTAGTCAATTCATTATCCTTCTAGGGTATTTACTTTTTAATACCAAAATTCTTATACATAGATCATCTTCGGAATCATTGCTGAATAGATCTTAAGGAAATTAACAGATATTCCAATGCTCTTTATTTCATTTTCACGCTTCCACGATATCATGAAGTGCTGACATACTTGATTGTAGTTCATGATCATAAGAACATTACAATGTATGTTCATTAACATTTCCAGACTCATCCAAATCGCTTACTTAATTCTTAGTCCTTGAGGTTACTAATTCATTTAGTAGTTAAGTACATTCCAGTTACTTCTGAGTTTTCCAGGGTAATCCAGACGTTCTGAATTTCAGATACATACTGTACTTTTGTTCAATTCAAATTGGTCTCCATGATTTATTTGTCTAATGAATATCCATTCTTAGTACTGAATGTGATCTAGAGTTGAGCTGAATACTTCCAAATATATTCGAACCAAACTTGAGAAGACGAACACGCATTCAAGTAATACCTATGCCGTTCAGGTACTGACATATCATTGGGGCTGATCGGCTCACTTAAGTTGTTCCATAACTTTTAAGGGTAGTTAAACACCCATATTACTTGGAT